>NC_064642.1:452757829-453078983 GCF_023864345.2 Schistocerca serialis cubense | reverse complement strand
CAATTACATCACTGAGTGCCTCATATTACAGAATTCCTGCTCCAGAAAGGCAGTTGCTGTCAGGTGTGACTGTCCACTCCGGGGGAGATCAGAATGGGTTCCGGAAAAACAGGCAACACTGACCTACGACTCCCTTAAGGAACAATAAAGAGTGAGTCTATGTGAACCCCAGAGTCCTTAAAGAAACGAACTCATATGTATAACACAGCTTCAAGTGCCATTACAGAATAAATAAAACGGAAACCCACTGATGATGGTAGAGTGGTGCTGAAACATGTTTGGGTACTGAGAAAAAACGGTGTTTTGCATAAATAGCGGACCTCACATCCTACAATTTTAACTGCAAACACGGTCAACCCATGGAGCAGCAAATCCAAATGATGATAATAGCGTTTGCATTACTTAACGTAGTCCTTTTCGGATTTATGATATAACGAAACATAGTTTAGATAATCTCTGAAATGGAACTGTCATTTAACCCTTAAAACATTTGAACAGGAGACACACAGTCGTTTTCAGCATGGTGTGTAGGTTTGAATAACCCGCTGCTGTGTTGCTAAACCCAGTACTGTCTCATCTTGCAACCATTGCTTCCTTTCTATAGTGGAGTCCGTTCTGTTATTTTATACGCAGCGATCTTATTGCCGTAGTCTTCAGTTCGAAGGCTGATACCATGCAGCTCTCCTCGTTAGTCTACTTTGTGCCCGAGTAACTAACGCTATGCACACTGAGCTGACAAAAGTCATGGGCTACTGATACGCACATACACAGATGACGGTTAGTATCGCGTATGCAAGGTATTGGCATTGGCATTGGCAGAATTGTCAGAATTGTCATCTGCTCGCAGATAATTCATGTGAAAATGTTTCCGGCGTGATTACGGCCGCACGACAGGAATTAATATATTTTAAATGCTGAATGGTGGTTGGAGGTAGTAGACGCATTCCGGAAATCGTTAGGGAATTCAATAATCCGCGATCCACAGTGTCAAGAGCGTCCCGAGAATAACACAGTACCTCTCACCACGCACATGCAGTGGCCGACAGCCGTCACTTAACGACCGAGAGCGGCGGCGTTTGCGTAGAGTTGTCAGTGCTAACAGACAAGCAACATCGTGTGAAAAAAAAAAAAACATAGAAATCAATGTGGGACGTACGACGAACGTAGCTGCTAGGAGAGTGCTGCGAAATTTGGCGTTAATGGGCCACTTACGCTCGATCGATATTCATCTTATAAGCTCTTTCAAAATGCGTTTTTTTCCCTGAACTTAACTGTTCTTCGAATCTTAAAAGTGCGATGTTGTTTCGGTACTAGTTGCAGATTATCTTTCTCCATCTGTATTTTATACCTGCTATCTTCAGAATTTCAAAGAAAGTATTCCATGCAATAAAAGCTTTCTGTAAATTCACTGTCTATGTTATGATCGACTGAGTTGGTTCATGGTTCGTGGAGGATGGTTCAAGGTGAAAGTATTACATTGCCTTTTTAACACTTTTCTGAAACTTTAAACATAATTTCAACTGTTTATGAAAATTTTTCTCGCAGACATTTACTACATTTTCGCTGTTCTTGCAGCAACACTTCTGCATTAGGCGTGCCATTTTAATATTACTTCTTCATTACTAACTCTATTCGTAACACGTTTTCAGACGGTATCCACGTACATCAGTATCCACATATATCACTGGATGTGCCTGCAAAATTATGTCGTTGTACGACACATAGTGTAGGACATACAACATCGTAACACTAGCGGTTGTTTAAAATGGAGCGCAAATTACACAGACTGTATTCAGCCAGTGTTTCATAATGACAGGACTCAGAGAAATCCATCGAATTTTAAACATAATTTCAGACATTTCCTAAACTTTTCTGGGGTTTATTCTTAACGTCGAATATTTAACGCATTAACTCATTAAACAGTCTGGCACTTGAAGCTGTGTTATACATATGAGTTCGTTTCTTTAAAGACTCTGGGGTTCACATAAACTCACTCTTTATTCTTCCTTAAGGGAGTCGTAGGTCAGTGTTGCCTGTTTTTCCGGAACCCATTCTGATCTTCCCCGAGATGGGCAGCAACTGCCTTTTTGGAGCAGGAATTATTATTACATTCGTCTTGAAATCTGGGGATATTTCGCATGCCTCACACATTTCGCACACAAAGCGGAACAGCTTTGTCGTGGCTCATTCTCCCAAGTAGCTCAAAAATTCTGAGGGAATGTCATCTACTCCAACTCCCTTGTTTCGATATGGTACTTTCAGTGCTCACAGTATTGTATCTCCCATCTCATCTTAATCTACTTCATCTTGTATTTTCAGTATATTTTCTTTGTTTATTTTGTATACCGGCGATACCAACAGAGACTTCTCGGAAGCCACATTCTTGTCAAACAGGTTTCGATCTACCTGATGTCAGTCAAAGCATGCAGCCACGCTGTGCTTTCAGCTATTCGCTCGCACTGTTCGACTACCGTTCGCTGGATGTTTGTATGTCTGTCACATCCAGTGGATTGTGTCAGCTTCTATATGTCCGCCGACGCAAGACGTGACGCAACAGCTTCTGCTGTCGTTCCTGCAACGTGCACAGTTCATGTGCACACGTACAGAATGCAGCTACGGTGAGTGAGGGTTTAATGCGTGTAAATGGCTCAGCTTTTAAGGTACTTAATTGATATTTCCTGGCTAGTACCGCGTCTGAGGATTTCAATATATCAGATGCGTGAATTTGTACGTTGAATGCTTGTCTGTCATTTTCAAATTAAAAGTACGCCTTAAGCTACCTTTGGTCCTTTTTGATTTGTTTCTACAATGGATGAAACTTCGCTTACAAAGCCATAAATCTAATCCAGGTGTGCATGAAATAGGGTACAACCAGAGGAATTGAAAAATAGCGAAAATCCGCGTGGATTTAGATTTAAAAATTGCCGTCATAAGTGTTGCTGATGTCAGATATTAAGACGGGGGAGGGGGGGGGGAGGGGGGAGGGCGCGCGAAGGGCAGTCGTTCCTCCTTCACGACATCTGGGAGTGTGGTTTGTAAAAGACATCACAAGAGATCCCATCGTGTATATACATAAAAGTAGCTTCTAAAGTGTTACTTTGGATACCTGACTGTGAGCACGTTTCCTGGCAAATAATTGCCAGTTTTTCTTCCTGATATCAATAATAGATGTTTGTGATTTCAGTCGGCCACGAACGGCCGCTCAAGAGCAAATCCTCTGCAATAGTGCAACATACTTGTCCAAGCGTTGCCAGTGGCGGGAGTCACGCGGTTTATTGAATAACAACGTTACCATTTGTCGCGGTCAGCAAGAAGCTCATGATTTGAATAACACATCAACTTCACCAGTTATGTTGTCTCGTTAAGATGACAACGCGTTTCGAGCAATAGGCACCGTTTTCAAGTGTTCTAGGATTTTAAATGATTTCTTAATCCGATATCTGCTTTTGTACATTAATGTATCTTTTTCTATAATCGTTTTTCCAAGTCAATGTGTGTCTGTCTTTTGTATGTGTGTGCGAAGAGTACGTGTGTGTGTGTGTGTGTGTGTGTGTGTGTGTGTGTGTGAAGAGAGAGAGAGAGAGAGAGATTACGTGGTAGTCGGAGCTGGTTGTGTTCTGCTCTGCCAGTACCAGCCCTATTATCAGGTTAGCGCCACCATTCCATTCCATTACCCACGGTTTGCTACATACACCAGGTCGTGCTGAAAAGTGATGCCTCCGAATTTTCTATTCTCTTCTCAGTGTCGGATGAGGTATCACCCGTCATGCGTATTACTCACAGGCAAACTCCCCATCGCACCCCCACTATCTCCCACTCACATTTAGTGATAAGATAGTCCAGTGGATAGTCCGTCAGACCAAGCATGAAAAGAGAGGAAGGTGTACTGTACTGTGAAAAAAGAAGCAAAATGGAAACAGTGAACCGTCCAAGCTCAAGGTGTGCAGCATCAAGCGAGTTGCAAGAACTACGCTGCGGTGATCTTGTTGTCACTGTGTTGGACTGCAACTGGGAAGAGCCGTGCTCAAATCTCCTTCGTGCCTTTTTTTTTCACGAAATTGTGAACTGTCTGTCCTGCCATTGAAGTCTCTGTTCGCTGTATTCAAATTTGTTTCTGTGTCGTGGTGTAACGTCCGTTTGCAACAGCGAGGTGTAAGGAAGGAACCTCCATACGTACGTACCTCTACACAAGTACCATATGTTATGTATTGCGTTCTGTTGTGGAAGTTTCGCCTCTTGAATTCATTTGCTGTAACACAGTTCACATCTGTTTAAATGTTGTTTTCATTTCTGTGAGAGGTCTAAGCGGCATGTCACATGCTCTGACGACTCATAACAGTTACTTGCAACGGTTATACTGTATATTATTACCACAGAAGGAAAACAGATATGTCAGTGACCGGACGGGTAATCCCCAATTTTGTAAAAAAAGGAATGGGGTGCGAAGGAGGTTTGAACTCAGATTTCCCGTGACCACACAACGACGACGCCGTCGGTTTTGCAGTTCACTCGCTGCTGCAGATCCTGAGCATAGACCGTTCATTGTTTCTATTTTGCCTTTTTCTCACAATTCAGTATACCTTCTTCCCGTTTTCGTGCTTGATCTGTGTTTAGTTTTTGGCGGACTATCCACTGGGCCATTTTGCTACCAAGTCTGAGGGGTTGCGATGGGGAGTTTCCCTAGCAGTCGTTTTCCCGCATTCCTGACGCCTGCCTCTAGAGGGATCCGAATTGTTGCGTGTAACATGGCGGTGTGTGAGAAACAGCGTGCTGTAATCGAGATTCTAACATCGTAACAGTTGGTCCACATATAGAGCACCCTCTCCTTCTGCAAGATAATACTACACATGAGCACTGCGACATGTGCAACACTCCGACGCCTTGGGTTCGCCGCCGTCGATCATGCTCCATATAGTCCCCACTTGGCCCCATTCGGGTTTCATCTCTTTCCAGGACTGATGGAACACCTCTGAGGCCTTCACGTTGATAGTGATGAAGCGGTGTAAGCAGAGGTGAGGTTATGGCTCCGTCAAGAAAGTCAAATATTCTATAGTGACGGTGTGAGCAAACAGTTCTATCGTTAGCAGAAATGTGTCCGTCAGCAAAGTGACTACGTTGATAAATAAAGAAGTGGACATAAAGAACAAATACGTAGAATGTTAATAAAGTTCGTTTTATCTAAAAATCTGCAAGGGTCTTCACATAAAAAAATTCGGAGGCATTACTTTTCAGCACGCCCTCGTAAATAAAGCCTTGTTGTATATCAACTGATGGCTCTGGAATATGAATGAATTAGATATTACATACAGGATCACCAGCAGGTTTTTACTGCCAGTAAAAAAAGAAGTAAATGGTGCTGCTTTTCAAGTCACAGCATCCAATTAAAATTCCTAGCAACATATATTAACAACAAACTTACTGGCAAGTCACAATGATTCTTTCATACCATGAGGCACACTAAACATTCATTGATATTTAATCTAGATAAATTTACTACTACGTATTGACAAAAACATCCTAAAAGTATTATCAAACATGTAAATAAACGTCAGAAAACTATCTACACATACACTGATGAGCCAAAACATTGCAAATTGTTTCTCCGTCTTTGGAACGAAATACATCACTGATTCAGCCTATGAAGTATCCGACAGTTTTTTGGTAGGTTTGTGGAGGTATGTGGCATTAGATTTCTACCCACAGGTCAAGTAATTCGCGTAAATAACGGGCCACTGACTTGCGTAAGCGATGATGGCAGCCGATAGCGACCCACAAGGGTTCCATAGGATTTACAGCAAACGAATTTGGTCGCCGAGATATCAACGTCAGTTCACTACTCTGCTCCTCAAACCACTGTAGCGCAGTTCTGGCTCCGTGACATGGACAGTTACAGTGCTGAAAGATGACATCGCCGTCGGGGAAGACATCAAGCATGAAGGGACGCAGGTGGTTCGCAGCAGGTCCCATGCAAGTGCAGGAGAGTGTCTCCCATAGCATAATACCCGTGCTGCTCCCACCAGCCTGCGTCCGTGGCGTGCTGCACTTTTCGAACCGTCGTTCACTTCGATGACGGCGTTTGTGGAGACGACCATCAACCTAGAGGAGCGGAAATGTGTTTCACCGAAGAGCCTACACGTTTCCATTGATCGACGGTCGAATCTCGATGTCCCGTGCCCACTGAAATCGTAATTGACTATCTCCTTGGGTCAACATGTGAGGACATGGGAGTGGTCTGTTGCGGAACTCCACGTTCAACAATGTACTGTGAACGGTGCACTCCGAAACAGCATTGTGCTGTTTCCGCAGAGATGCCACAGATCATCATCTAGCCTACTTTACAGAGCACACAAGCCTCTAAGCCCCACGTTCTGTGAAGAGTCGTGGGCGTCCAAACATTTAGCATCTAGCGGTAGTTTCGCTCTCCTTCTGTCTCTTTCCGTAGTTGCTCTCGACAGTAGTACGTGGACATTCGACCGCTTCTCCGTTTTCGAGATACTCCTTCACAGTCTCCTTGTAATAATAATCTGCCTTTTGTCAAATTACCTTATGTCAACGGATTTCCCCATTTGCAGCCCATATCTTCGCTACGGTGCTCCACTTACACACTTTTGTTAACCGCGACACGCGCCCGCATCCAACGTCGCGGCGGCCACTGGTCATAATGTTTTGTTTTATCAGTCTATCTACGCTTAGCTATTTATCATGTGTGCAAGCACACTTCCACGGAATTATTATTGATTCTCGGCTGTACTCAGATAGTCTCATGGAACACCCAGGTCTCATCCTTCATTCATTACAGGGTTGTTACAAATGATTGAAGCGATTTCACAGCTCTACAATAACTTTATTATTTGAGATATTTTCACAATGCCTTGCACACACATGCAAAAACTCAAAAAGTTTTTTTAGGCATTCACAAATGTTCGATATGTACCCCCTTAGTGATTCGGCAGACATCAAGCCGATAATCAAGTTCCTCCCACACTCGGCGCAACATGTCCCCATCAATGAGTTCGAAAGCATTGTTGGTGCGAGTTCGCAGTTCTGGCATGTTTCTTGGTAGAGGAGGTTTAAACACTTCACCATTAAGAAAAAATGTAGCTTCATCACTGAAAACAAGTTTCGCACTGAACGCATCCTCTTCCATGAGCTGTTGCAACCGCGCCGAAAATTCAAAGCGTTTGACTTTGTCATCGGGTGTCAGGGCTTGTAGCAATTGTAAACGGTAAGGCTTCTGCTTTAGCCTTTTCCGTAAGATTTTCCAAGCCGTCGGCTGTGGTACGTTTAGCTCCCTGCTTGCTTTATTCGTCGACTTCCGCGGGCTACGCGTGAAACTTGCCCGCACGCGTTCAACCGTTTCTTCGCTCACTGCAGGCCGACCCGTTGATTTCCCCTTACAGAGGCAACCAGAAGCTTTAAACTGCGCATACCATCGCCGAATGTAGTTAGCAGTTGGTGGATCTTTGTTGAACTTCGTCCTGAAGTGTCGTTGCACTGTTATGACTGACTCATGTGAGTGCATTTCAGGCACGACATACGCTTTCTCGGCTCCTGACGCCATTTTGTCTCACTACACTCTCGAGCACTCTGGCAGCAGAAACCTGAAGTACGGCTTCAGCCGAACAAAACTTTATGAGTTTTTCTACGTATCTGTAGTGTGTCGTGACCATATGGCAATGAATGGAGCTACAGTGAATTTATGAAATCGCTTCAATCATTTGTAATAGCCCTGTACATTGCAACCAAGAGTGAGCGCCCGCCCAAAGCTTCAGCGGGCTGGCGTATTATTGCACTCTACAGCGCAAATCGAAGATCGCAAGATTCCCCACCACAAGTAACGCCATCTCCCCTTAATGCAAAGTACCAACATCATAAAGCATTCATACAGTATACATCTCCCATTAACTGGAATCTGTTTTATGAAAGTTCTTATTACTTCACGTCACTCACTGCGCTAATAATTAATAAATTAGAACTCGCTATTTCACATCATAGTCTCTTTCCGTGTTTTCCCTGTTATTCCTTCTTTCAGCGATATGGGGAAGAGTTATGCCCGTTCTGTAAAAGCCTTTTTTGTCGTCTGACTGGTTTGATGCTGCCCACCACGAATTCCTCTCCTGCGCCAACCTCTGAATCTCAGAGTAGCACTTGCAACCTATGTCCTCAATTATTTGCTTGACGTATTCCAATCTTTGTCGTCCTCTACAGTTTTTGCCCTCTACAGCTCCCTCTAGTACCATGGAAGTCATTCCCTCATGTCTTAGCAGATGTCCTATCATCCTGTCCCTTCTCCTTATCAGTGTTTTCCACATATTCCTTTCCTCTCCGACTCTGCGCAGAACCTCCTCATTTCTTACCTTATCAGTCCACCTAATATTCAACATTCGTCTGTAGCACCACATCTCAAATGCTTCGATTCTCTTCTGTTCCGGTTTTCCACAGTCCATGCTGTACCCCAGACGTACATTCTCAGAAATTTCTTCCTTAAATTAAGGCCTATGTTTGACACTAGAAGACTTCTCTTGGCCATGAATGCCCTTTTTGCTATTGCTAGTCTGCTTTTGATGTCCTTCTTTCTCCGTCCGTCATTGATTGTTTTACTGCCTAGGCAGCTAAAACCTTAACTTCATCTGCTAAGTGACAAAGCCCGATGTTAAGTTTCTTGCTGTTCTCATTTCTGCTACTTCTCATTACATTCGTCTTTTTCGATTTACTCTCAGTCCATATTCTGTACTCATTAGATTGTTCATTCCGTTCAGCAGATCATGCAATTCTTCTTCACTTTCACTCAGGATAGCAATGTCATCATCGAATCGTATCATTGATATCGTTTCACCTTGAACTTTAATTCCACTCCTGAACCTTTCTTTTATTTCCACCATTGCTTCTTCGATGTACAGTTTGAACAGTAGGGGGGGGGGGGGGGGGGGGGGCGAAGACTACATCCCTGTCTTACACCCTTTTTAATCCGGCCACTTCGTTCTTGGTCGTCCACTCTTATTATTCCCTCTTGGCTCTTATACATATTGTATATTACCCGTCTCACCCTATAGCTTACCCCTATTTTTCTCAGAATTTCGAACACTTTCCACCATTTTATACTGTCTAAGGCTTTTTGCAGATCGACAAATCCTGTGAACGTGTCTTGATTTTTGTTTAGTCTTGCTTCCATTATCAACCGCAATGTCAGAATTGCCGCTCTCATGCGTTTACCTTTTCTAAAGCCAACCTGATGGTCGTCTAGCACATCCTCAGTTTTCTTTTCCGTTCTTCTGTATCTTATTCTTGTCAGCAACTTGGATGCATGAGCTGTTAAGCTGATTGTGTGATAATTCTCGCACTTGTCAACTCTTGCAGTCTTCAGAATTGTGTCGATGATATTTTTCCGAAAGTCAGATGGAATGTCACCAGACTGATTCATTCTAAACAATAACGTGAATAGTCGTTTTGTTGAAACTTCTCCAATGATTTTTAGAAATTCTGAGGAAATTTTACCTATCCCTTCTGGTTTATTTGCTCTTAAGTCCTCCAAAGCTCTTTTAAATTCTGATTCTAATACTCGGTGTCCTATCTCTTCTAAATCAACTTCTGTTTCCTCTTCCATCACATCAGACAAATTTTCCCCCTCATAGAGGCTTTCAATGTATCCTTTACACCTATCCGCTCTCTCCTTTGCATTTAACAGTGGAATTCCCAATGCACTCTTAATGTTACCACATTTGCTTTTAATGTCACCGAAGGTTGTTTTGACTTACCTGTGTGCTGAGTCTGTCCTTCCGACAGTCATTTCTTTTTCGATTTCTTCACATTTTTGCCGCAGTCATTTAATCTTAGCTTCCATGCACTTCGTATTTATTTCATTCCTCAGCGACTTGTATTTCTGTATTCCTGAGTTTCGCGGAAGGATTTTGTACTTCCTCATCGATCAAATGAAATATTTCTTCTATTACCCATGGTTTCTTCGCGGTTACCTTCTTTGTGCCTATGTTTTTCTTTCCAGTTTCTGTGGCGGCCGTTTTTAGAGATGTCCATTTCTCTTCAACTGTATCCTCCTACTGAGCTATTCCTTATTGCTGTGTCTATAGCCTTAGAGAACTTCAAGAGTATCTCGTCAATCCTTAGTACTTCTGTATCCCACTTCTTTGCATATTGATTCTTCCTGACTAATGTCTTAAACTTCAGCCTACTCTTCATCACTACTATATTGTGATCTGAGTCTATATCTAATCCTTGATACACCTTACAATCCAGTACCTGATTTCGGATTTCTGTCTGACCATGATGTAATCTAACTGAAATCTTCCAGTGTCACGTGGCCTTTTCCAAGTATACTTCCTTCTCTTGTGATTCTTGAACAGAGTATTCGCTGTTACTAGCTGAAACTTGTTACAAAACTCAATTAGCCATTTTCCTCTCTCATTCCTTGTCCCAAGCCCATATTTTCCTGAAACCTTTTCTTCTTCTCCCTCCCCTACAACTGCATTCCGGTCGCCCATGACTATTAGATTTTCTTCTGCCACTAAGTACTACATTACTGTATTACTCATATACTTTATCTCTTCATCTTCAGTTTGCGAAGTTGGCATGTATACTTGAACTATCGGTGTCGCTGTTGGTTTGCTGTCGATTCTGATAAGAACAACCCGACCACTGAACTGTTCGCAGTAACAAACTCTCTGTCTACCTTCCTATTCATAACGAATCCTACTCCCGTTATACCATTTTCTGCTGCTGTTGGTATTACCCTATACCAGAAATCGTTGTCTGCTTTCCATTTGACTCCACTGACCTCCATTATATCTAGACTCAACTTTTGCATTTCCCTTTTCATATTTTCTAGTTTCCCTAGCACGTTCAAGCTTCTGACATTCCACGCCCCGATTCGCAGAACGTTACCCTTTCGTTGATTATTCGATCTTTTTTCTCGTGGTCACCTTCTCCTTGGCAGTCCCCACCCGGAGATCCGAATATGGGACTACTCCGCAATATTTTTCCGATGGAGAGATCATCATGACACTTTTTCAGTTACAGGCCAAATGCCTTGTGGATACACGTTACGTGTGTTTAATGCAGTGGTTTCCATTGCCTTCTGCATCCTCATACCGTTGAGCACTGCTGATTCTTTCACCATTAGGGTCAGTTTCCCACCCCTAAGACAAGAGAGTGCCCTGAACCTCTTTCAGCTCTTCCGCCCTTTTTGAAAATGTCGTTGACAGAACGAGGGTGATATCTTAGGCCGGAATCTTCATCCGCCAATGCTGATTCATAATCAAAAGTTAAGCAGTAGTGGGATTCGAACCCATGCCCGAGGACGTTTTGTTTACTAATTAAAGACCCTATCCCTAGACCACGGCAACACCGTAAAAAAAAATTATCTTCGAGGGAAGGTTCTTCAAGGAAAAAGCCGACCGTAGCTTGAATGTGCTGAACTGTTGGTTCAGCTTCTCTGGCCGGACAGACGGTCCTCCAGCGCCAGACGCCATGACTGGCTTTGTTCGCTCATTGAACAGCCTGAGGTTGTAGTTTCCTTGCAGACTGTTGCCATCTATTTACTTTACAACACACACACACACACACACACACACACACACACACACTGCATAATTTTAAATACTATGTTGATAAATGACGTATTTATACACCGTTCGCCCAATCGGTTGCGAGACTAATTGTATTGACGTCAGAGCAATAACTACAGTGTCAGCTTTAACTGACAACCATTTTCAACAGATGTGCATTCGACCAGTTACAGCAGGAAGTGTTAAGTTGTGGGCACGACCGCAGTGAGTCAACGTTGTTGTGTCGCAAATCGCAGTGGAAAGTCTTTCAATGAAGTGTACAAGACCTACTCCAGAAAAATTTGAAGAAGAGAAAAGTGCCTTCGCAAAGTTTGACCCGCACACCTTGATTCTCAAACAAAAATAACAACCCATCAACCACTGCCGCATCTTGATTTTTCTAGAAAAGTCATTGCGGGTGACGAGACTTGGTGTGATCAAACGAACCTACTACAAAACGACAAAGTGCAGAAATTCACATGAAGGTTCAGCGCTTGGACAACATCACCGACGTTCAAGCCAATGTGAGGTACGACGTGAACAACATCCCGAAGGAGGATTTTTCTAATGGTTTCACATTTTTGTGTGGACGTTCTGTGCGATTTACCCATGGGTGGGGAGTGGAGGGAAGGGGGGGGGGGACTGTGTAGAGGATCTGCAGCATTAGAACCACACCCTTTATGTTTTTGTGTTTTTCATTAATCAAAAAAATGGTTCAAATGGCTCTGAGCACTATGGGACTTAACTTCTGAGGTCATCAGTCGCCTAGAACTTAGAACTAATTACACCTAACTAATCTAAGGACATCACACACATCCATGCCCGAGGCAGGATTCGAACCTGCGACCGCAGCGGTCGCTCGGTTCCAGACTGTAACGCCTAGAACTGCACGGCCACCCCGGCCAGCCTTTCATTAATCGAGTCTCTGAACGTTTTGACTGACTGCATACAGACAAGACTAGTTATCATTTTGCTGCTTATTATTTCGCCTTCATTGAATTTAAGTACATCTTTATGAAGATTTTACTTTAAATTTTTAGCCGGTTTTGAACAGGCGCTCGGTGTATTATTTATGATGCAGCGTACTTCACAATACCAGAGATGTATTTTATTGTCAAACGTATCGGTGCATGCGTTTGCTTTTTCTCTTTAATATATAGTGATTTGGGTACGTGTATAATCTTAGCATTTAATTACTTTGTTTGTATCGTTTATTAAATATCTATACAACTATATGAAGACAAGCTGTAGTTTAAAGTTGTTATCAAAAATCTCGAAAAGTTCTTAACCGATTTACTTCAGATTTTTACACGATTCTTTTATAAAAGTTTGGACAGACGTAGGTTATTATTTTTTAGTGTGTAAGATTATAAATATGTATAAAAACTGTACTTCTCAATGTTACCAAAAATCTCGGGAAGTTCTTCACCGATTTACTTCAAATATTTACACCATACTCTAATAAGCGTTGGGACATAGGCTTCACTTTTTAAAAAAATTTATATATCGTGTAGAAGTGTATACAGAGGGGATCAAAAAATGTAGGCACTCTTTGATCGTTACTATTTTTGGAACGAACTGGCATATCGTTGCAATTTTGCACGGTAGTGCAGTCCATTGTTTTCTCAACAGATCTTGGCGCGCGTTTTCCAGCAGACGACAGTGCACCAATGAATGAAGTTAAGATTGCCGTTTGAGCACCGCAAGGGCGTACTGAAGTGGTACTGGAAGTACGAGTACAAAAACATTATGGAGGTACAACGGCATTGGCATAATGTGTACGTAACTCAGCCACCAACACGTACCATTTATCGTGTTCGGAGCGAATCTGAAGCCGATGATACTGTTCACCATGTGCATAAGGAAAGGTCTGTCCGATCAAGCACATCAACAAGTCCAGCTTCCAGCACTGCTGTGTTGCAACATTTTACTAGGTCACCTCAGAAATCCGTGAAGCAGGGTGCACGTGAAAGTGGGGTAAGCCAGTCAAGCGTGCCGACGAATTCTGAAGGCTGCATAGCGGAAAGTGTACATTCCAAGATCGCTGCAAGCTATGAATGAGGACGATCAGGATCGAAGGATAGAGTACTGGGAGTGGTTTGAAGGTACGCTTCGCAGGGATGAACGGTTTGCAGGGATAGTTATCTGGTCTGACGAAGAACAGTTTAAACTGAACGGCACTGTAAACCACCACAACTGCGTGAGCTGGGCTCCTGGAAATTCTCACGTTCACCTGGACCAACGTGTTAATCTACCGGCTGTTAATGTGTGGTGTGGTCTGTCATCGCACGGTTTGATTGGCCCATTCTTCTTTTAAGGTACCCTAACTGGTGAGGTGTACCTTCGTATGCTGCAAACATCGATTTTACCTGACATCCGAGAGGTGTGTGGAAAAGAAAGATTTGACCTACAACAAGATGGCGCTCCGTCTCACTACCACAGTCAGAACCTACTTGGACGAAAATCTTCCTGGATAACTCACCACGGTCTACAGACCTCACGCCTCTTGACTCCTGCCTATGAGGGGTCTTGAAAAATGAGTTCACCAACAGAAGCCAGCTACACTGAACGAGTTATGAGAAACCATAGAGGCGCCCTGTGCAGCTGTCACACGGGCAACACTGATAGCTGTAGATCGGTTATCAGTTTAGCGGCATCGACGTTTTTTGGCTGCTGAAGGTGGTCACTTTGACACTTAAAATAACGGTCCCCCTGTGTAAGAATTGTAATAGTATCTCATTTTGGTCTGTTCATATTGACTATCGAAGAATGTCTACATTTTTCTGGACTCCTCTGTATACACTGTATACATGGGAAACGTTGTTGACAAAATTCTCGAAAAGTTCTTGAGCTATTTATTTCCCATTTTTCACAATACTCTAATAGGCTACATATTTTAAATACGAGGGTTGACTGAAAAGTAATGTCTCCACCTTTGTAGCTCTTCAAAAGTTGGCAGCATTGGTATGTGGCAGGTACTGGCTTGTTCCGTAGCCTCTTCTCTACAGCTCCAGTTGGCGGGAAACCTTAGCAGTGAACGGTTGTGTTGCTTCAGTGAAGAGTATGGAACCCTTGGCAGACGGTCGGTCAATGCAATTTAAGCAACGTGCAGTCATTGAATTCTTGACAGCAGAAGGTGTCAACCGTAAAGGAGATTCATCAGAGAATGAAAGCAGTTTATATTGATTGTGTTGATGTGAGTACTGTGCGTCGTTGGGCGAGCAAGTTTAAAGATGTTGAGGCGGGAACATCTGACCTGTGTGACAAACAAAGAGTTGGACCTCCTATGACAGCAACAACCGAGTTGACGGATTGATTCAGGGCGATGATCGAGAGAAATTAAGCACAATCGGCATTTCACAAGAACGTGTGGGTAATACTATTGCTTGACAATGCCAAACCACACTCTTGACGTGCCACCACAGCAGAACTTCAGAGACTGATTCTCACCACTGTATGGCATCCTCCATACAGTCCAGATTTAGCACCGTCTGATCTCCATCTGTTTCCGATAATGAAAGACGATCTTCGGGGACATCATTATGCTTCTGATGAAGACGTTGAGAGAGCTGTGAGACTGTGGTTGCGCAAAGAGTGTCGACTTCTTCCGTGAAAACTTGTTCATCTTTGGCAGAAATGTACCCAATTGGCTGGTGATTATGTGGAAAAGTGAATATCAGTAATTAAGGGTAGTCGGATGGTAGTTTGGTTCAAAATTTTTTATTTTTATTTTTTGCACTTTTTTTGTTGCACATATATTTGGGTTTAAATTGATACCAAATTTATTAATTTATGTGGAGTGGTTTCCGTTTTACAAGCGTTTTAGTAAAACCCTGCAATGCACACTTTTACTCACTGGTGACTACTTGTTATAGTACAGCTGTTGTTTCTGATATTCGTATTTCAGTGTTTAGATCTCAGCAAATAAGTATATATTATGTAAAAATGCCACGATTACAAACCAAGAAAAGAAAACGTGGGTTCAGTGGGGGGGGGGGGGATGTAACCAGAAACAGTTTTTACATCCTGGTGAATCTGAAATGGAAGTTCGTTTTGAAGGTGAGCCTAGACCTAGTACTAGTACTGAAGGTGCTTGTGCTTCTAAAACAAGTTCTTCTTCTAAGAAGCTTACCCATAACTTGGCTAAATATGAGATATATGGAAAAGAAGAAGGTTGCTACGATATCGTTAATATCAACAGTTTAGGTAGCCTAGTTAGCCAAATTGCGGGTTGTGTAAAATTTAAAGGATATCTTACCGTCTCTACTGGAACCAGGCTAGGCTTACAAGTACCGATAGTAATAAAGTGCAGTGACTGTTCTTTTGAAGTGTCCACTACTAATTCTCCATTCTTACCACACTCTAAACAATCAGAAGTGAATGTTCTATTAGCCTACGCATTCCGATGTATTGGAAAAGGTGAAGAAGGTGCAAAAACTTTCTGCGGTGTAATGAACTTTCCGATTCCGCCATCTTTCGAGTATTACAATAAGTTGCTTTGAGATGCTGCAAAAGAGGTCTGTGAAGAGAGTATGAAGGCTGCTGTTGAAGAAAGTGTCGGTGAAAATGATGGTAATAGCCACTTAACAACAATATTTGACGGATCGTAGCAACGTAGGGGCCACGCTTCACTCAATGGAATTGTAACTGCAATAGCAGAAAATACAGGCAAGGTAATTGATGTTAAAATTTTATCCAAGTATTGCAGATGCGAAAATAGAATGACCAACAATCATGATGCTGATTGCCTAGCTAACTACTCTGGAGTAAGTGGAGGAATGGAGGTAAAAGGAGTTGTGGAAATGTTCGAAGAATCGCTGACGAAATACGGAGTGCGATTCAAGTATTATTTAGGAGACGGGGATAGTGCTTCTTACCTTAAGGTTTGTGAGGCCAAGCCATATGTTCCCGACTTCTCAATTCAGAAATTGGAATGTTGCGGTCATGTCCAGAAGCGGGTGGTTATTCGCCTCAGGAAATTGAAACAGAAACTTGGGAAAACAAAACTTTCCTACAGCAAAACCATCGGGGGTCGTGGCCGCCTTACTGGTGACGCTATAAATCAAATGCAACTATATTATGGCCTAGCTATAAGAAGGAATGCTACAAAAATTCTAAAGGACACGAAGGCAGCGGTTTGGGTAGAATTTTTTCATTTGACGGCTACCAACGAGGATACATCTGGAGACGGACTATGCCCGAAAGGTGAGACAAGCTGGTGCAAATTCCGAAAAGCCCAGGAGAAAAATGAGCCTTATGACCACAATGACCACACTCATCTTCCTTTCGCTGCCATGGAACAAATAAAACCTATATTTAGAGACTTGGCCCATCCTGACCTCTTGTGTAAGTGCCTACATGGTGGAACGCAAAATCCGTCAGAGTCGTTCAACAATGTTGTATGGTCGCGACTACCAAAAGCAACTTTTATTTTGATGACTACGTTTCAGTTGGGAGTGTACGAAGCTATAACAAGTTTCAATGGCGGAAATTTAGCAAAGTGTAAAATTTTGAGACATCCAGGCATATCTCCAGGCAAGAACTGTGTCACGTTTTTGAAAAAGGACGACGAACTTCGCATTAAAAAAGCGGACAAAGCTGTCACAGAAATTGAGAAAAAGTGTCCCCATGCCACACAGCAAGCAAGAAGAAAGATTGAGGACCAGTTTGGAGAACTAGAAGATCCAGATAGACCTTCGTATGAAGCTGGAATGTACTAAAGTAAGAATAAAATCATTGTTTAATAGTCTTATTTTTATTTGCGCGGTCGCAGGTTCGAATCCTGCCTCGGGCATGGATGTGTGTGATGTCCTTATGTTAGTTAGGTTTAATTAGTTCTAAGTTCTAGGCGACTGATGACCTCAGAAGTTAAGTCGCATAGTGCTCAGAGCCATTTGAACCATTTTTATTTGCGTTTTTCCGACAACTGTGTTTTTCAATGGTTTGGAACAATTTTCTTGGCTACTATTAATGTTGTCAACATGATTTTTTACAAATTGTTCCTTAGTTGTTGATTTAAACTGAGGAAATATGTATATCTTTTAAAGAACTATGGTACAAATTTAATTAAAGTAAAAAATTGCAGTTTTTATGGATACTTTTAAAAAATATATTTTTTAAATGTAAGTTTTTATTATTTTTAAGACTTATCAGTTTAAAATGAAGATAAAAATATAAGCAACACAACAACAAAAAATCATGATAATATGTCAATTGGTTAGGGAGAAAAATGTTCCTAAAGTCATATAATTTAACAAGGCCGAGTAGAACCATCCGATTCCACTTAAAGGTCACGTTCTAAGGATCATTTCTGCGTTTGATTTATTAAAATGTTCCCATCCAAACCCAATTAATGAAGGTGGAGGAATTGCTTTTCATTCAACCCTCGTATATATGGTAAATGAATATATGTGTAATACACAAAGAGGAAACGTTGTTAGCAAGTATCCAGAAAAGTCTTTGACCATTCTGCTTAAAATTGTTACACGATATTCTACTAACAAGCAGACGAACGTTAGCCTATATATTTCTCTAAAAAACACAGTACAGATTCTATGTTAAAACCGACTGCAAGAAAGAAAGTGCTTTGATGTGGAAATACACCTTTTCGTTTTCTTTCTAACTTTGGTATCAGGACATTTAAACCATTGGAGAAATTGTTTTTTCCACATATATTCTTTCTCCTTATATACAATTTTAAACAAAAATTGTATACACAGCAGTGTGCTGTTTTGTTTTCTTCATCGAGGTCAATTTTAAGAGGGAAAGTGGGACGTTACATTTACGGCTTATCGACTTTTGATTAGAATACTACTATACTCGTAGAATATCATGCAATTCTACCCATTCACAAATTAAAACTATACTATCATTGAAACTTCTAACATCACAGATACAGCAGCTGGAGAGACCTCTCCTGTACCTCTTATGTTAATAAAACCAACAGATTTACCCATAAATATTAAGTGACTTCATTTCCCAATCGAAATTTCATTTTCAGTAATAATAAATAAGGGTCACAGTCAGAGAGGGAAGGAGGAGATGGTCAGAGAAGGGGTGGGGAAAAATGGACCGAGAGAGAGTGAAAGAGAGAGGGGTGACAAGATGGGCCGGCCAGAGTGGCCGTGCGGTTCTAGGCGCTACAGTCTGGAGCCGACCGACCGCTACGGTCGCAGGTTCGAATCCTGCCTCGGGCATGGGTGTGTGTGATGTCCTTAGTTTAGTTTGGTTTAATTAGTTCTAAGTTCTAGGCGACTGATGACCTCAGAAGCTAGTCCGCAGCTCCTGGTCGTGCGATAGCGTTCTCGCTTCCCGCGCCCGGCTTCCCGGGTTCGATTCCCGGCGGGGTCAGGGATTTTCTCTGCCTCGTGATGACTGGGTGTTGTGTGATGTCCTTAGGTTAGTTAGGTTTAAGTAGTTCTAAATTCTAGGGGACTGATGACCATAGATGTTAAGTCCCATAGTGCTCAGAGCCATTTTTGAACCTCATAAGTTAAGTCGCATAGTGCTCAGATCCATTTTGATAAGATGGAGAGAGATTGTTGGGGAGGATGAGGGCAACAGTGAGGGTAAGGAGATGGACAAAGAGAGGGGTAAGAGGAGGAGATGAACAAAGAGAAGAGAAGGGAAGAAGGAGATGGCCAGAGGTAAGGAGCAGAAGGGGATTACGACCTGTACCCAATTCCCATACATATTTAGCATTGCCGGGTTCGTTTGTAAATACATAAGGCCCTTTTAATGTAAAAGTAAATTGTATTAAGCAAAAAAAAATCGTTTTGACGTGAATCACCTGAGTACAAATGACAGCTTCACCAATGCGCTACCCTTCTATGGCTTGTGTGCGCGATATTACGCCATCTGTATATGTGCACATCGCAACCCTATAACTTTTGTCACCTCAGTGTACGTATCTACGACATAGCTATTCTTCTCCAAAACAGTAGTTTTCTTCATTTACGAGATATACTTTTCCCCTTTGTTGCAATGGTAGTGATACTGTGACACTCCCAAGGCCAACCAGTTATCCTTCACCAATCAAAATCACTCTTATGATCAAAATAGCCATCACTGTGCGGTAGTATCGCATTGACACTGATTACTTCCGCCTTCGGCAGTATCTATTGCTCGAAGCCTTCACACTTAATGCAAAAAATGTTCTCTGAGAGGTGAGTTCTTGGTTTTCTTGCCACATCAAATTAAAAACTCGAGCATGCATCGATTATCTTTCTCACCTTCAGTAGTTTCCTTGAACGGTAGTGGACAATCATCGCTGTGGGACTGCAGAGAAATTCGATGAGCTGTTGACGATAGAAGTGATGGATCTAGCACCTCTCCATTCCAGTCATCGATATGATTTCTGGCATTATGACGTCGCGATGCCGTAGGTTGCCCAGTCATGGGACGATTACTTTTTACAGCAAGTCTCCACAGCAGCAGCAAGACGTACAGCTGGTCGTAGTGAAGGCAGTCGACAAAACTTTGAGTTTTCACTCTAATCTGAAGTGGCAAGAGGACGGTAGTGACGTTGCTAGGTGTTTTGCCGCCATAGGCGAGAGCTGAAAATGACTCCCCCTCTGTTTTACTACCATCTGTCTCCCCAGTATCCTCCGCCTCCCCCTCGCTCCAGCACCATCAACATCCAGCGGCAAACAATGCAGATCGCCTTTTATACTTTTAGTCATTAAACGTAGATGACTAAACGTCCTCATTTTCTGGTGACAGTTTTAAATTTTCATCGACGACAACGAATGCAGTCAGTTTCTTATTTTTTGTCCTCAGTTTCTGA
Source organism: Schistocerca serialis cubense (assembly GCF_023864345.2). Lineage (NCBI taxonomy): Eukaryota > Metazoa > Arthropoda > Insecta > Orthoptera > Acrididae > Schistocerca > Schistocerca serialis. The sequence continues at coordinate 453,058,640 of NC_064642.1, read as the reverse complement.
AATTCCCCAAACAACTCAAATAGGAAGAATGTGTTGAACATTTTAAACTAGAAAACAGACAGACATCAACTCATTTTTATGTATGGGTATGATGAACTGCAGTTACCTTTTACTCCTATTAGATATGTTGTAAGAGAAGTACAGAACGTAGCTTGTGAATACCTGATAGATTATCCGCAGCAAATAATAGTAGAATTAAAAACATCAACCGAACCACTGAATACAGCTGACACTTGACAAACGATCTGCAGAGACAAACAACAATAAAGAGGGTCTGAGGGAGGTGTGGTATCATGTCGCAACATGATTGCAAGCTAGTGCACGTGCCTCGCTCCAGCACTCAGCGCTCAGCGATCCAGGTGATGTTTGTTTCCTCTTCCAACTCAGTAGCGATTACTTTAGTTTCGAAGTAGGTAAAGGCAATGTGTTTATTTATGCATAAGGTGGGGAAAGTGAGCTGCTAAATAATCGCAGCGATTTATGGCGAAAACCTTTAGCTGTCTTATTTTGCACAGTACTAATAGTTTCGGTCTCAGACCAGCAGTCATAGATGGCAGCAATGTTGTATATTTATGTAAATGATTACCAGTTACTGTTGCAAGCCAACCGTAGTCAATAAAATTGCTTACAAATGAACTAACTGCTGTCTACTACGGTTGGCCTTCAACAGCAAGTTGTAATCGTTTGCTCATGGTATAACATTCCTCCCATTTATGCCTGTTAAGCATGAAAATGGTCTACGACCGAATCTAGTAGCACTGTGCAAAATAAGACAGCTGAAGGTTTTCACGATTAATTTGATCAATGTGTCAAAGTAAGTAAAGACTTGTTAAAGTAATTGTGCCATAAGCTTTTAAAAACAATTCGCTCTTTTGATTTTTCCTCTTTTTAATTTTTCTCCTCACTTGATCAACGTTTTCGTTGTTTGAGTTGAAATTAATTTTTCTCGCTATTTGCCGGCCTTAAAATTTTGCCGCTCTAGGCGTCCGCCTACATTTGCCTTAGGTAGAAACGGCCCTGGAGGACGGAGATCCAAGTACACTCCTGGAAATTGAAATAAGAACACCGTGAATTCATTGTCCCAGGAAGGGGAAACTTTATTGACACATTCCTGGGGTCAGATACATCACATGATCACACTGACAGAACCACAGGCACATAGACACAGGCAACAGAGCATGCACAATGTCGGCACTAGTACAGTGTATATCCACCTTTCGCAGCAATGCAGGCTGCTATTCTCCCATGGAGACGATCGTAGAGATGCTGGATGTAGTCCTGTGGAACGGCTTGCCATGCCATTTCCACCTGGCGCCTCAGTTGGACCAGCGTTCGTGCTGGACGTGCAGACCGCGTGAGACGACGCTTCATCCAGTCCCAAACATGCTCAATGGGGGACAGATCCGGAGATCTTGCTGGCCAGGGTAGTTGACTTACACCTTCTAGAGCACGTTGGGTGGCACGGGATACATGCGGACGTGCATTGTCCTGTTGGAACAGCAAGTTCCCTTGCCGGTCTAGGAATGGTAGAACGATGGGTTCGATGACGGTTTGGATGTACCGTGCACTATTCAGTGTCCCCTCGACGATCACCAGTGGTGTACGGCCAGTGTAGGAGATCGCTCCCCACACCATGATGCCGGGTGTTGGCCCTGTGTGCCTCGGTCGTATGCAGTCCTGATTGTGGCGCTCACCTGCACGGCGCCAAACACGCATACGACCATCATTGGCACCAAGGCAGAAGCGACTTTCATCGCTGAAGACGACACGTCTCCATTCGTCCCTCCATTCACGCCTGTCGCGACACCACTGGAGGCGGGCTGCACGATGTTGGGGCGTGAGCGGAAGACGGCCTAACGGTGTGCGGGACCGTAGCCCAGCTTCATGGAGACGGTTGCGAATGGTCCTCGCCGATACCCCAGGAGCAACAGTGTCCCTAATTTGCTGGGAAGTGGCTGTGCGGTCCCCTACGGCACTGCGTAGGATCCTACGGTCTTGGCGTGCATCCGTGCGTCGCTGCGGTCCGGTCCCAAGTCGACGGGCACGTGCACCTTCCGCCGACCACTGGCGACAACATCGATGTACTGTGGAGACCTCACGCCCCACGTGTTGAGCAATTCGGCGGTACGTCCACCCGGCCTCCCGCATGCCCACTATATGCCCTCGCTCAAAGTCCGTCAACTGCACATACGGTTCACGTCCACGCTGTCACGGCATGCTACCAGTGTTAAAGACTGCGATGGAGCTCCGTATGCCACGGCAAACTGGCTGACACTGACGGCGGCGGTGCACAAATGCTGCGCAGCTAGCGCCATTCGACGGCCAACACCGCGGTTCCTGTTGTGTCCGCTGTGCCGTGCGTGTGATCATTGCTTGTACAGCCCTCTCGCAGTGTCCGGAGCAAGTATGGTGGGTCTGACACACCGGTGTCAATGTGTTCTTTTTTCCATTTCCAGGAGTGTATTTCCGACAGGTGCTGTAGTGAGATTCGCAAGTACAGATTGCTTCAAAATGTTCTCTACCAATAACGTCATGCGCTTGCTTCGCTGCAGTGTAGCGTCAAGTGTGCAAATCTCGTTGTTCCTTCACTGTTTCCAATCAATTTAGTTGCAGTTTCACGACTTAGATACGGACTAGATTTCTGAGGTACAGATCAACACCGACGACACTGAGAGCACTCCTCTCAACTGTTCTCTTGCAAGAAAGGCCTGGCCTCACTTCTGTCTTCAGAGCAATGTTAGCGGCCGTTGGTGAAAAAAAAAATAAATAAATAAAAATGCTGATACGCAAATCCTGCGACGCTTGAGTCAGCTTGCTAGGCGTGTCCCGTACCTGCTGCCAGACGGATCAGCTGTTTATTTTTGTTTCTCTGAGGCAACGCCGCGTGCCGACAGGGAGCCGTCCTTGGGTTAGCGGAGTCCCAGCGACAAGACGACGTAACAGCAGCTGTAGTACGCTCGCTGGTTACACCGTAACACTACGAGCAACGCATATCAACGCTTACGTAAATTCGTCGCAGTGTACTCGCCCTATTGCATCCTTATGCAACTTACTGCTGGTAGCAAAGTGCTCGTAACAACATTCTGCTTCATAATGCCGAATACATCCCCTCCTGCGAGATGTAAGCGTATCGTGCTGCTGTTACAGCTGTAGGCCGTTTGGAACAAATAGCCAGCTACTCCAATTCTTGAATTCAGTCTTGCACCAGACATTACTCAACTGAATGAAGTGTTAGTCTGTATTAAATGGTGTAAGGCCAAGAAGTTGGCCGGCCGCGGTGGCCGAGAGGTTCTAGGCGCTTCAGTCCGGAACCGCGCGACCGCTACGGTCGCAGGTTCGAATCAGCCTCGCGCATGGATTTGTGTGACGTCCTTAGGTTAGTTAGGTTTAAGTAGTTCTAAGTTCTAGGGGACTGATGACCCCAGATATTAAGTCCCATAGTGCTCAGAGCCATTTGAACTATTTGAAGCCAAGCAGTTTTAGAAACAGAAAATGAGAATTAAAGGGCCGATACGAGAACTCGCACTGCCGTTATTTGTGGAGGATTAATAGATGTGGCCTGCTGATACCTCCTCCATGTTATGAAACGTCATGTGTGTATCTCCGTCGTGTGGATGACCGATTAAAATTTGTATGGTATAGTATTGTTATGGATGAGAGGAGGGGAGAGCGTAAAACTCAGTATCGACACAGAGCCTACATATAGTAGAATCAAGTGAACCAATGAGCTTGTCCTAAAGTGTCCGTGATCTTCACTTCATGAGACACGGCGGGGAGGACTGGAATTCTGCCCAACATTTTGGCGCCAAATACCAACGATGAAATTTTGTTGCATTGCTAGAAGTCGACTCTCGCCACCTCCGAGGTGGGCACACGTGCGTCAGTTAGTGACATCCGCTACAGAAGAGCTGTACTGACATAAAGTCCCACACTCTGTCGAAGTTATATGTCTGAAATGGTAAAAAAACATATTAAACTACTCAAAGTGGAAGCTTTAGCTGAAAAAATAATTTTTTACAACTAACCACCGCAATTCCCGAAGATCCCAGTCCGCCCGTACATAAGACCTGCCAGGTCGGTTTTAGCTGCAGTTGTTCCTTCGCGATTCTACTCACACCACTAACAGTCGACTTGAGCGGCTTTAAAAGGGTTAAAGTTTGTTACTAAAGTGACATCAGTGGCCCACGTTCGTAGTCATCGAGCTCTCCTGACGGACTCATTCTGCTGTTGCTGCATATCTTCTGACAACACAGCATTCCGCCGCCTCCTTTTATACTGGCGGTTCCGGCTTTCGTGACATATAGTGGACAACCCTGCATTACATAGAGACGTCCTGATACTTTTGATCAGATTTTGCAAGAGTTAACGCGTTTGAATTTTTTCATACATCACAATTTAACTTGCTTTCTATGTACTGGTACCTGGCACGTGCTAGAGTTAATTCATAGAAAACAATATCCACTAGAATAAATATACTGCAATAGATATTGTTGCCTTCTGCGATACAGATGCAGCTGATTTGTACAAGACATACACACCCACTGAGCATGCTACTTCGAGATATAGCAATAAATCGATGGCCGGCCGGTGTGGCCGAGCAGTTCTAGGCGCTTCAGTCTGGAACCGCGCGACCGCTACGGTCGCAGGTTCGAATCCTGCCTCGGGCATGGATGTGTTCGATGTCGTTGGGTTAGTTAGGTTTAAGTAGTTCTAAGTTCTATGGGACTGATGACCTCAGATCTTAAGTCCCATAGTGTTCAGAGCCATTTGAACCATTTGAAGAAATCGATCATTGATCAAACAGGTGATCAGACTTCACTGACGGAAAAACTAGTAACATCAAAAAATAATTAAAGTAGAATAAAGAAATTTCAGGTATGCATTTTTCTGGATAACATATTTCAATTATCAACTTTGCAAGATCACATGTTAATGTAAGCGGGAGATAAGACATTGCAAATGTGAACAGCTTGTACATTAATAACCTGTGTAGCCGCCACAATGCTGAATGCAAGCATGCAGGCGTGCATGCATTGTGTTGTAGAGCTGCTGGATGTCAGCTTGAGGGATGGAGTTCCACGCCCGTTGCACTGGTCGGTCAATACAAGGACGATTAATGCTGTTTGCAGATGGCGCTGGAGTTGTCGTCTGATGATGTCCCATATGTGCTCTATTGGAGACAGGTCTGGTGATCGAGCAGGCCAAGACAATATATTGACACTCTTCATGAATGGCGACACAGCAGGCCGAATCACCAGACTGAAATAAAGTTTTTGCTGTGATGGTGCGTAGAATAACTCCTAGAATACTTGTCGCACCCCAAACCATAACTCTAGATGTAAGACCAGTGTGTGTAGCACGCATACAGGTTGGTTGCAGGCCCTCAACTAGCCTCCTTCTAACCAACACACGGCCATCACTGGCACCGAGGCAGAACCAGCTTTCATCAGAGAATTAAAACAGATCTCCACCCTCCCCCCTTGACGGCTACTTCCCGCTTAATACCACTGAATTCGCAAATTGCGGTGGTTTGGGGTCAGTGGAATGCACGCTACAAGGTATCTGGCTTGGAGATGTCCTGGATGTAACCGATTTCTGACAGTTCGTTGTGTCACTGCGGTGCCAACAGGCCGCTCAAATCGCTGTTGCGGATGCAGTACGATGTGCCAGAGCTATACGCCGAACACGATGGTCTTCCATCTCGGTGGTGCCATGTGGCCATCAGCAGCCCAATGTTCTTGCAACTGTACATTCTCCTGACTACCGCTGTCGGCAGTCATCTATAGTCGCCACATCATTTACACGTTTTTCTGAAATATCCAACTTCTCGTTTCCCTACGACAGGACCTCGTTCAAACTCAGTGAGGTGTTGATATTGGCGTCTTTGTCGCCTTAAACGCATTCTTGAGTGACATCAATTCACCACGTCCAATCTCAAAGATAAATAACGTTCACGACCGTTACAGGGTGTTTTTAAAGCAAACCTGATTTAGTGGCGCTACCAGCGAAATCTGAACAGACATCATATTTCAGATGTAGAAACGCGCCTACCGACTTTTTTACGTCGCACAGCTCCTTCTTGGTGTTGCGATTTTTTTTTCTTTTAGTGTATTATTGTTATGACGCTTCGGCTCGTTGAAACCATGCAAGCCGGCCGAAGTGGCCGTGCGGTTAAAGGCGCTGCAGTCTGGAACCGCAAGACCGCTACGGTCGCAGGTTCGAATCCTGCCTCGGGCATGGATGTTTGTGATGTCCTTAGGTTAGTTAGGTTTAACTAGTCCTAAGTTCTAGGGGACTAATGACCACAGCAGTTGAGTCCCATAGTGCTCAGAGCCATTTGAACCATTTTTGAAACCATGCACTCCGTTCCAATACGACGGGATGAGGGCCAAGCATGAGTCAATGATGAGTTGAAGCCCACCTAAGTTTCGGTTGGTTTCTATGAGAGCAACAATATTTTGACCAATGGAAACAGCATGAATAGCTTCATCATATTGTAGGCGGTAGTGCGCCAGTGACTCACATTTCTGACGAATCCGAAGTAGACCTCTGAAAGCGTTAGACAGGTGAGTGCCGTGTCTTACTGGACAAGGCCAACATGTGTTGAGAACTCGCTGCCGGTGTTTACCTTAAACATCGGAAAGGAGTCGCAGGTATTTGTGAAGGTAATGCCTCTAGACAGCCGAAACTGCACACTTGAAACTGATTCACAGAAACTTCAGTAACCAAATCGTAGATTTCATTTTCAGCCTTCAGTAGATTTCAGCAGCTGGCACCAACAGTACTGTACTCTTAGCGAACTTTTTGAACAGGTATCTCATTTGTAAGAGGGTTGGAACTTTAATAGTGGCAACTATTTATTTATAGCTCGTACAAAATACATACCTGTTTCAAAGTTTTACTGACCTTCAGAGTAGTCATCAGCATTGTGTGTAACCCGTTGCCAGCGATGTGGAATTCGTAGGATACTCTTAGCAGTGCTAGTTGTGTTGACAGTTCGAGCGGCGCGGTCTATTGCGCGACGAATTTGTAGCAGTTCTGAATCGAATGCCGTGAAGTGTTTCCTTCAGTTTAGAAATCGAGTTGAATTCACGAGGGCTTAAGTCAGGGGAGTGCAGTAGGTGGTATAGCACTTAGCAGCCCCATCAGTCAAACAAATCAGTAACAGCTTGCACTGTACGTGCTTGAGCATTGTCCTGCAAAATTATGGTCAGGTCCTGCAGAAAGTGTCATCACTTCTGTCTCTATGCTGTTTACTTTTAGAACACAACCTACGACCAGCTTAAAAGTGCTGACACTTTTTGCAGAACCTGACCATCATTTCAATTCCATGGGTGTTCCGTTTTGGTCCATTATTAAGACAAGGTAATAATACTAGTTATCTGTTCACATACTTCGTTGTGGTCTTGTCTCCGGGACAGAAAAGCAATCCGTAACTTGTAAGACTCCTGCCGCGTTGCCTCACCTCGTTGATAATTACCCTTCCCCCTGTAGTATTATTTAATGATCGATTGGGTAAATACATACACTAAGCTTCTGCTATTGGTTTATCTCCTTTGCCAAAAGCATTACGGAAGAACACTAATAAAATCATGCCACCGGATTCGAGTAAAACTTCAGTCGTGGGAATTCTCTATGTACCGTTAGTCTTTTAATGTTCTGCCGACCCACAACCGTAAATTTTAGGATACTGCTAGACTTCACTCGACCGGGAGTTCGCTTCTGAATACGTGTGAGTACTCCACATCAATGTCTGCCGCGCTAGCGCGCGCTGTATAACAGCCGCCGTAAAATTCATTGTTGATCGCAGAGTTGCTTAACCGCGCGTTCCCGCACCTCCCAGAGGTTGTTTTTGTTCTCGTGTCGACTGAGATACAGCAACGGTAGTCTCACAACGTGGGTCAAATCCGTGGGCCACATAAATTTGTTTCAGACGATTTTGCACACCCAATTAGTCAAATATCGAGAAGCATACCCATAACCACAACATCAGCATTTAGACAGTTTACGAAGAGACAACGTACATTAATCTCTTTCGCATCTTAAGGAAAAGAAGAAAGTGGCGACGGAACGACATGCGGTAACATAGAACAATAATACATGAAATGTATTTCCAGTTGCGACCATCAACTGTATAATGGATAATGAAAATTTTTGCTGCTCCGGGACTCGAACACTGATATCCGCTTTACGCGAGCAATACCCTACATCACTTTAGGTATCCTAGCACGCCTCAAGGCCAGACCCAAATTTCCGTATGTCGGCAACTCTGTGTCTGCAACCTCCATTCGTACATCCGTGATGTATATTTTTTTAAATTAAAAATGAAACTCCTCCAGCTGTACGTAAGGTTTTGTATTTATCTGGATACTAGTTTCGGGGTTGCTTCAACGCCATCTTCAGGCCCGTACACTTTGACGAAATCAATTGTGTGTGGCTGTGTAGGGTACAGTACGCTTGTTCGCCCACTGCTTGAATACTGCTCAGCAGTGTGGGATCCGTACCAGATAGGGTTGATAGAAGAGATAGAGAAGATCCAACGGAGAGCAGCGCGCTTCGTTACAGGATCATTTAGTAATCGCGAAAGCGTTACGGAGATGATAGATAAACTCCAGTGGAAGACTCTGCAGGAGAGACGCTCAGTAGCTCGGTACGGGCTTTTGTCAAAGTTTCGAGAACATACCTTCACCGAAGAGTCAAGCGGTATATTGCTCCCTCCTACGTATATCTCGCGAAGAGACCATGAGGATAAAATCAGAGAGATTAGAGCCCACACAGAGGCATACCGACAATCCTTCTTTCCACGAACAATACGAGACTGGAATAGAAGGGAGAACCGATAGAGGTACTGAAGGTACCCTCCGCCACACACCGTCAGGTGGCTTGCGGAGTATGGATGTAGATGTAGATGTACTAGAAGTCCGCGGTGAGTCCACTACGTGCTCCACTTCTAGTACTCAGCCACACACAACTGATTTCGTCAAAGTGTACGGGCCATAAAATGGCGCTGAAGCAACGTCGAAAGTAGTAGCCAAATAAATATAAAATCTTACGTACAGCTGGAAGAGTTTCATTTTCAATAAAAATTATACGAGCTGTGACCCATCATCGTTCAACTTAAATATGGACGTACGAAGTGATGTATATTCTCGTACGGGTGAGGCATCTTTTAATTGATAGTCGCTTGGCCGGTGTCGGAAAAAATACGATATTGCAATACCTGTGTTGTTCAAAATTATTGTATCTAGGACAGCTGAGTTCCCTTCATGTGCAGGTCGCAAAGACAAGAATAATTCCAGGAAAGAGAAAATAGCGCATCTATTGTTATTGTTGTGGTCTTCAGTCCTGAGACTGGTTTGATGCAGCTCTCCATGCTACTCTATCCTGTGCAAGCTTCTTCATCTCCCAGTACCTACTGCAACCTACATCCTTCTGAATCTGCTCAGTGTATTCATCTCTTGGTCTCCCTCTACGATTTTTACCCTCCATAGTGCCCTCCAATACTAAATTGGTGATCCCTTGATGCCTCAGAACATGTCCTACCAACCGATCCCTTCTTCTAGTCAAGATGTGCCACAAGCTCCTCTTCACCCCAATCCTATTCAATACCTCCTCATTAGTTATGTGATCTACCCATCTAATCTTCAGCATTCTTCTGTAGCACCACATTTCAAAAGCTTCTATTCTCTTCTTGTCCAAACTATTTATCGTCCATGTTTCACTTCCATACATGGCTACACTCCATACAAAAACTTTCAGAAACGACTTCCTGACACTTAAATCTATACTCGATGTTAACAAATTTCTCTTCTTCAGAAAGGTTTTCCTTGCCATTGCCAGTCTACATTTTATATCCTCTCTACTTCGACCATCATCAATTATTTTGCTCCCCAAATAGCAAAACTCCTTTACTACTTTAAGTGTCTCATTTCCTAATCTAATTCCCTCAGCATCAGCCGATTTAATTCGACTACATTCCATTATCCTCGTTTTGCTTTTGTTGATGTTCATCTTATATCCTCCTTTCAAGACACTGTCCATTCCGATCAACTGCTCTTCCAAGTCCTTTGCTGTCTCTGACAGAATTACAATGTCATCGGCAAACCTCAAAGTTTTTATTTCTTCTCCATGGATTTTAATTCCTACTCTGAATTTTTCTTTTGTTTCCTTTACTGCTTGCTCTATATACAGATTGAATAACATCGGCGATAGGCTATAAACCCTGGCTCACTCCCTTCCCAACCACTGCTTCCCTTTCATGCCCCTTGACTCTTATAGCTGCCATCTGGTTTCTGTAGAAATTGTAAATAGCCTTTCGGTCCCTGTATTTTACCCCTGCCACCTTCAGAATTTGAAAGAGAGTATTCCAGTCAACATAGTCAAAAGCGCATCTAAACAGTATGGAATTGTTATAAAACCGATTACTACTTTCAGAATAATAAAACTAGGGGAATAATGACGATTTGTTGAGAACGCAGCAAAGATCAACACTAGAAATTTGGAAATTCCGTAATGGAAAGAAGTAATTGTCTCCGGGAAAAGTGTATGATTCTTGACCTTACTGATATGAGCACAATGTCGACACCGCAACGCGCATGTTGTGGGCAGTACTAACGCGCTGAAGCGGCCTGGTAGTTCCGCAGTGATCGCCACTTCTGCGAAGGTTATCTGGGTCACGGCAGTGTTGCTCCACCTGCTGATGTTGACGGATGTAAAGCTCTGCTGAAGCGGCGCGTTGCATCATGGGACGCCACAGGTATCACTCCATCCGCAAAGGGCAAACAGTGCGCCTTAAAACTTTTTCCGTGGTGGTTGTTCCAGGAATGATAAATCCGTTGCTTCCTCGTTGCAGAATGACTCAGCTTGTGACATTCGTACAGAGTGTGCGCGATTCGTCGCAACACTGCAGGATTTGTCAGTTTCGCGCTCTTACGCAAAGAATGGGGTATTATTTATACTGTTATTTATAAGAACTCACCATCAACAAATACAAAAATTAAAAACAATAATACCAAAAATTGAGTCTGCCTTGATGTAAAACGCCTTGTTGTTTGTTTACTTGTTTGTTTTCCCAAAATAGCTTCGGCGACAAATATCACCATCATCAGTGGGTCTTTTAATCTAAAACTTGCCAAAAATACAAACACAATGATACATTATTACATTTGTACTATTCGTTTTCTGAAATGTAGTTTTCTGTGGATACTTTCGTACTGCCTTATTTATTGTTATGTTATAGCATGTTTTTGATAATTATTGTCGCTCTTTGCGATATATTTTCTGTGTTTTTTTTCTGTTGCCGTTTTTTCTCATCGAACATCATGTCATCTGCAACTGTGTGAGCAGCTGTTAGTAAACAAAATACTAGAGGGTTAATTTCGTATGTCATAAATATACACCTGGGGTTGCTGTAGTGTTATGCCGGCCGGAGTGGCCGTGCGGTTCTAGGCGCTGCAGTCTGGAACCGAGCGACCGCTACGGTCGCAGGTGCGAATCCTGCCTCAGGCATGGATGTGTGTGATGTCCTTAGGTTAGTTAGGTTTAATTAGTTCTAAGTTATAGGCGACTGATGACCTCAGACGTTAAGTCGCATAGTGCTCAGAGCCATAAGAACCATTTTTTTGATCCAGTTATTTGGTGTGTACTGTGCTGTTACTTAGTTCTTCGTGTACTCACGTTCGTTGTATGGTATGTAGCTGATTCTATACACAGAAAAACAGATCTTTCGCACTATGTTTATGATTAAGAATATTACACCCTCTTGCTGTTCGCGTGTGTCGCGAGAGGTGTATGTTGCGAGAAGGCTATAAAAACTGTAGCGCGAATTACGACGACTTCTGTTCCTTATTTATGTCTCTGTGTGTGATGGGGTAGTGATTCTTTTGCGTGTGTGTCCTTTCTGTTCTGTGTTCTTGGTCAGTAAACAAGTAAACAAACAACAAGGTATTTTGCATCAAGGCGGACTCAATTTCTGATATTGTTTTTCTATGCAAACAAGGACCAAATAGAAGAGTTCCAAGATAAAGTTATTGTTACAAAAATTAAAAACTGATGTACGGAAGAAATGTTTGGTCGATAAGAAACGGCTAATTTTCCTCGCCGTCTTTGAATTCGTCTTATTTATACTCTAATGTTCAGTAGCAATGCTCTTTTGGGGAACATTAGTTTGCTAGCTTGCAATGAGAGATAACCACGATTGTGGGTACTATGTATAACCATATCATAGCATAATTTAAGTTTCTACGATATTAATGATTTGTGTTTAAATTTCAGTTCCCATGGAATAGATAAATAGTTACAAGTGCAGCAGGTGATCATACAAAAAAAGTGTGCTTTGCATACTTTTGCCCCGCGGAGTGGCCGCGCGGTTTGAGGCGTCGTGTAACGGACTGCGCGGCCACTCCTGCCAGAGGTTCGAGTCCTCTCTCGTGCATGGGTGTGTGTGTGTTGTTCTTAGCATAAGTTAGTTTGAGTAGTGTATAAGTCTAGGGACTGCAGGCCGGAGTGGCCGAGCGGTTCTAGGCGCTACAGTCTGGAACCGCGCGACCGCTACGGTCGCAGGTTCGAATCCTGCCTCGGGCATGGATGTGTGTGATGTCCTCAGGTTAGTTAGGTTTAAGTAGTTCTAAGTTCCAGGGGACTGATGACCTTAGAAGTTAAGTCCCATAGTGCTCAGAGCCATTTGAACCATCTAGGGACCGATGACCTAAGCAGTTTGGTCCCTTAGGAATTCACACACATTTGAACATTTTCTTGCATACTTTCAAAGCTCATAGCAGTTGCTCATTATACGCGACTATTCGAGCCAAGTTCTGCTTGACTATAGAATGTCTGTCTTCCTAGTGCATGCAACCGGAGCTTCAGTGATTACAAGTACTACTAATACGCGGCTCACAGAAAGTGGAGCTGAAATCATGCCACCCCTTGCTCCGACTACCACTGACATTTGTCCACCAACTGCGCTTGTTGGTGTTAGTGATGTGAGGCATATTCGGCATGAAATGTCACTGCCTATTGTAGAATTATCTTCAGTGACGATGCCCGCTTCGATGTCAGCCCCGATGACCAGCAAAGACGTGTACGTAGACGCCCTGGACAAAGGCTGAATACCAACCTGACAGTAGCTCCCCCCTCGCCCCCCCCCCTTTCCATATGGAGGACCAACAGGAGTGATGGTTTCGGATGGCGTTTCTTTTCATGTCATAGTCCGTTTACACATATTCCGTGTCGAACTGATGTATTTCGTGCTGAAAAAGTTTAAGGGGTGGTGGGCGGTGGGGGGGGGGGGGGGGGGTATGACGTCAAACAGGCCGACTTGGAGCAGAAGAGTCACCACAGGACATTTTACAAATAAGTTCACAAAACTTTGTCAGCGTGACCAGGAAGGATTCAGGATTCACACTCATACCAGTGAAAGTTCAAAAACGTAACAAAATAAGTTTTTTTAAATGTGAAATTTCATCATCTTTTCACTTACTATTGGCTGCATTTGTTGCTATAGGTTCACTTTTCTTCATAAGTAAGAGAGATTCTTCGATGAATTTTGCACTCCTTAATGCAAAACTCTAGAATTTTCCAAATCTATTGGAAACTGTGGTAAAAATTGGGATAATTAACTATAAAATTTGAAATTTTTCTAAACATTAAGTTTAAAATGTAACAGCTCATTCATTTTTTCATAAATTAAATAATTTCTAGAATTTCATACATATGTAAGTATGGTTTGCATGCTGTGCAAAATTCATCGAAGAATCTCTCTTACTTATGAAGAAAAGCGTACCTATAGCAACAAATGCAGCCAATAGCAAGTGAGAAAAATGATGAAATTTCACGTGTACAAAAGAAGTTATTTTTAATGTTTTCAACTTCCACTTCTATGAGCGTGAATCCTGAATCCTTCCTGATCATGCTGACTACGTTTTATGAATTTATTTGTAAAAGTGTAGACTGTGGAAATTAAAACGTCCTGTGGTGATTCTCCTGCTCGAAGTCGGCCCGTCTGACGTCATACACCCCGTTAATTCTGGCAGACTACTGCTTGAAAACATCGGCTCTATATTCGATATCATATAGCGAATGTTTCGGGTGCAACCATTCATTATTTATTGATCACTCTACTAGCGATAATGGAAACAGTAACGACGCCGAAATTTCCATGCGTTGTAGCAGATCCCAAACTGAGATTGACTGGAAAGGTCCTAAGGAAATGTGATTCACTCGTGTTAAAAGTCTTACAAAACATTCGTTCGAAAGAAACTTCAGTATTGCTCGCCATTTTGGAACTCTTACCACGTAGTGTTACTAGAGGAGCGGAATAGATCTAAAGGAGGGCAACGCTTTTCCTCATGGGTTCGTTTAGCAAGCGCCAAAGTGCCACGGAGATGCTCGTCCAATTCCAGTAACGGACGCTACAGGACCACACCGTGATGCGGAACGCCACTCTAGCAGTATCTGCCACTGTAGATGGACGAGCATTTTCGTGACGCTTTGGCGCTTGCTATACCAACTCAGTAGAAAACGCTCTGCTTTTCCTTGGATCATCTCGCTTTCCGCTGTCAATACGTACTGGTATATGTCCGAGACTGAAGAGCTATATCAAAGTAAACGCGAACGAGCGTTTTGTAAGTTTCGTGTTGAGTTAGACGTCCTGAGAATTCTTCCAATCAATCTGAGACTTGCATCAGCCAATGTTCCTCCCCTCACTCCCCCCCCCCCCCCCGCCCTCCCCCCCCCCCCCCCCGTCTAGTTGTATGTGGTCTTTCCCCCTTAAAACGTCCCATACGCAAATATTCAGTGGATATGACTACCTCCAGTAACTGTTCTGCATTAGTTTGGTGTCTTTTCCCCCGTTTACGCGACAAATAATACATTTGAGGTTCAATTGACAATTCCTGAAGAAGAGTCGATCGTCTGCAGGTCTTCCTGCATTCCTCTAAAATTTTCTACATCATCTTTCGTGAACAGCTTGAAGGAGCTTCTGACGTTACCCGACAGTTATGCTGTAAAAATTAATGGTCCTATGAAACCCCCTTGGGATACGCCCGAAGATTACTTTTACTTCTTAAGCTTTCCACCTCCTTTAAAAATTACCTGCCCCGTTGTGCTTTGCAGGAGCTCGTCATTCCATCACAAAGTTTGTCTGATATTCCCGCTACGGTCGCAGGTTCGAATCCTTCTTCGGGCATGGATGTGTGTGATGTCCTTAGGTTAGTTTGGTTTAAGTAGTTCTGAGTTCTAGTGGACTGATGACCTCAGAGTTAAGTCCCATAGTGCTCAGAGACATTTGAACCATTTTTTTTTGTCTGATATTCCACACGCTCACATTTCGTTCATTTGGCGTCAGTGCGATATTGTATCCAACGCCTTCCGGAAGTCAGGGAACAAGGTATCAGTTTAGGCATCTGTGCCTCCTAGATGGACGACAGACAGTGCGAAGGTAACTGCCTAATAAACTCATACAAAACATTAGGTCGGACACTTCCTGCTCATACTTTCCATTCTGGAAAATGTGGATCTGTCTGTTCGTGTATAAAATTAGTAACACAAATGGAGTTATGAAAGTCGTTTTCGGTAAGTCATGAGAATAGCGTATAGATAGCTGAATGTTTAAATCTGCCGTAGGAAATCAGAGACAAGGGGCTCGCTTCGTCGGAGCACACACCTTTAGTCCGTTACACGCTTTTTACAGTACCACACTTGCCCATGACTACCGGTGCTAAGTTGTGAGTGTTGTGCTCGGGTCAACCCCCACTACTCGGTTACACTCTGGCGTACTTTCCTGGTGGAACTCGGTCTTTACTCCGACGTTACTGACTTATCCAATTATTGCAGTAAGAGAAATTTACCACTACCTCCAAACGTACTGTACTTCAAGTCACGTTTCGCGAATAATAGCTTTCTAGACGGAAACAGCAGTTCCCTCTGTTAGATAGTTAATACTTTCATGAACAGCAGACCCATACAATTATAAAACAACTTCTCATCCAAATATGCCGTGAAATCCCACCGGTGTTCTTTGCTGAATTTTACTGTCTATACTAACAGCCAGTGATTATCAATAGCATATCTGTTCTGCTTCTATTGCGTACCCTTTACTTCTCAGCAAACACAAGCTGTGTTACCGGAATACTCAACTGCTTTGCCTGGCGTCCAGTCAGCAGAAGACAATAATCGATAAATTCGAGCAGCTACCTACAAAATGATGGAAAGTACTTTAGGTATCAGAAATATGTCGCGTGAAAACTACGCCTGCCATAAGATTTCAGTAAAATTATGAATTTGATACTAATTTTATGCACAAATAGACAGATCCACATTCCTAGAATGAAAAGCATCAGCAGACTAAACTAATGTTTACTATAGCTTGATGCAGTAGTGTAAATAACTGCTCTTGATGCACCAAGATTTACTTTTTCATATCTTCGATATACGCAATAAATTTTCCTGGCTGAAATCAAGTTGCCAGATTTGGAGAGTCTTAAAATAGCTAGTGGGTCCATGTCAAGAGAGTCATGTAGTATAGCTAATGGTTCAGTCTATTCCTCGGGAAGAATCGTACCTTCATCCAAATTGCCGCCACGTGCCACTTAACGTAGATTAGGTGAGTGATTTCGCTGAAGGACAATTTAGTTAGACCGTGTATGGAAGTTTAAATCGGTAAATGGACGAACTCCGCAGCACAATGGTACTAACTGGAATCTACTCCAAGGAGGGAGTCCATGTCATTCCTCTTGTTGTTGCCATCTGTCAGATTTGCAGGGTCAAAATTCATACATTTATAATTTATTGCCATATGGACTCTATGAAACTGTATATCATCCTACAATAAGCTGAGACAAAACTCTTCTAACTCACATGTGGCGACACTGTGAGGTTTTGAATGTTCCCTTAAGGCACTCCCTATTGAAATGAAATCCTAGTCTTTCGTTCCCCGCGGAACACATTTATTTCTTGGTGGGATAACACAGATGTCTGCATAACAAGCTTGTTTATTTTGTAGACAATAATAATCGTTACTCCTCTCTTCAAGTGAAATCAAAGAAAATTAAATTATAAAATCCAGTTAACAGTTTTTATTCTGCACAGTATTCATCAAGATAATTTGCCATTGCCTTTCTCCGAACCGTACACGATATGTTAGATACATAGCAGTATACTATTGATTGTTAAAAAGTCTGTCCTTATGCAGGCTTGTCTGTAGGAACTACTCGGTTAGTCTGCGTTGTAACGTGACCGCTCGCGATAAGAGGAAAATCCGGCTTCGAATTCAGGTCCGGCACAAATTTTCATTTTCATGTGTCGCAAAGAGCTGACGTCAATCTGGAGTCGCAAAACGCGCGTCGATTTCGTAATATGTAACGGTATGATATGGTGAGTGCTAATGCAGTATTTCGAATGCAGATTCTTATTTTGGTAAACAGTCTATAAGTGCCATTTACGCTTCGGTAACCTTAGACTCCGTCTAAAGCAAACGCCCTAAAATTTCAGTAACTTAGCGATGTTTATTAAGTTAAATTGACGTTATGAATGTATCAGCATCTGCTGTGAGCATATGCTCTTAGAACTTTCTGACGGGGACAAAACTCTCGTTAATAAAGGTAAAAGCGAGGAAAAAATCAGTGGAAGCTATTTTTGCCTCTTGCAGTTGCAGTTTCAGGCAATTTCCTAGTATTCGTTTCTTGTTGCATTATTGAACAAAGATGGGAGTCAAGAGAACAGAAAGTATTAAAGAGAAAAATTTAGCTGATCAGCTCTCTGGAAAGACCTATGCCAATTGTTAGTATGTTGCAGTGGTTCAAATGGCTCTGAGCACTATGGGACTCAACTGCTGAGGTCATTAGTCCCCTAGAACTTAGAACTAGTTAAACCTAACTAACCTAAGGACATCACAAACATCCATGCCCGAGGCAGGATTCGAACCTGCGACTGTAGCGGTCTTGCGGTTCCAGACTGCAGCGCCTTTAACCACACGGACACTTCGGCCGGCTATGTTGCAGTGGAGCCAGCGGTCTAACACGTAGACTATTTTCGTAATATACGATTCAAGATATTGCTAGCTTGCGTTATGAAATCTAGGTGCCTCATTGGCTTTCCTGTAACACTACTGTATAGTTACGGAACGAAAAATATCAATTATCTACGCGTACGCGTGTGGTGCTCGCGTCAGTGGAACTGTGCAGAGTAATTTTCCTTTGCTGATAGCAATTACAGTTAATTTCTGCTCTCGACCGGCTAATCCCAAAATACCTGTTATTAGTATAGACATTCTTTCGTTCATACACGAGTAACTTCGAGTTTGCTTCACAGACGGAAGTCGTAAACTCCCTGATAATAAAACAGTACCTCTAATTGCCCTTTGGATACAAATGAAGTAGATCATGGGGATATTCGTTCGTATCTTCGTTGTACACTGAAGATAATATTGTGTGTACCCGCCTCTGTACCCATGGTTGTTAAAGGATAATACTGCGATGGTGTTCGACGTTGAGGTAGCTGATCCGAATGCAGGCGATAGTACAAATGTTTTTCGGCAGTATTCGGCCGGAAAGCGGAGAGATAGTGGCTACGGCTGTTTATTGTGAAACTGTATGCTAAAGTTCTCTGTTAAATAACACACCCGTCAATAGAGTCTTATGAAATGAGGAATCGTAAGGCTGAAACTTCCTGGCAGATTAAAACTGTATGCCAAACCGAAAGCTGACTCGGGATCTTTGCCTTTCGCAGGCGTGTTCTACCGACTGAACTACCCAAGCACCACTCAAGAGACAGCTTTACTTCTATTAGTACCTCCTCTCCTACCTTTGAAACCAACGGATCGTGGGTCGTAATCGGGTAGCTAAGTCGGTAGAGAACTTGCCCGCGAAAAGCAAAGGTCGCGAGTTCGAGTCTCGGTCCGGCACACATAGTTCTTAATCTACCATCCAGTTTCACATCAGCGCATACTCCACTGCGGAGTGAAAATTTCATTCTGGAAACATGTAAGACATGGGGATCCCCTTCTATCTCTTCGGGACGAGTAGGTTATGAACTTACACCAAATTTCGCTCTCATATCAATAACAAGCAGTTCTCTCTGGTAGATCAGTTAACACTTTGATGAAAAGCATACCTACACGATTTTAAAAAGACTTCTTTTCCATACTTGCAGTAGAATGTCAGTAGTCGAATACTACTCTCTATACGAACACTCAACCAGATGCCTACACTAAACAGTTGCTCTTATAGTACCTAAAAAACAAGCCAGTGAATTGTTAACTAGAAAGGCTTGTATCACCCTACGATATGCAGATCGTAAACACCAAAGTGCACATATCGCTTTCCAATTATAATTTTTCCGGTCAATAAGTTACTCCATCCACATTTAGCCACAATTATTAAACGGACCATGTGTTCAGAGCAGAGCTAGGCACACCACATGCCGCTGTTTAAATAAACTTAGTGCTCGGTAACATGAGGGACTTTTTGATTTCACTTTTTAGCGTTTCCTTTGACTAACATCTACTTGTACATCTATACTTCGCAAGCCACCTTCTGGTCTGCGGCGGAGGGTACTTCGTGTACAGCTGTCAGTTTCATGCTTTCCTGTTCCAGTCGCTAATGGTGTATGGGATAGAGACAGGTCATTTCCCTTCGAGTGGTTTCACGCGGCAGGACACGAATTCCTTTCCTGTATCAACCTCTTCATTTCATACTAGCACTTGCACCCTACACCCTCAATTATTTGTTGCATTAATCCAATTTCTGTCTTCCCCTACAGTTTTTATCCTCTATTCCCACGGAAGTTATTCCCTGATGTCTTCATAAATGTCCTATCAACCTGTCCCTTCTTCTTGTCAGTGTTTTGCAAATACTCTTCTCTTTGCCGATTCTGCGTCGAACCTTTTCCTTTCTTATCCTGTCAGCAAACTTAATTTTTTACAGTGAATTCCAATTACACTTTTAATGTTGACGCCCTTGCTTTTAATTTCACCCGAGACTGCTTTGACTTTTCTGAATGCTGACTCGGTCGCTATGGCGACCACTCCTTTTACAATTTTCATCCTGCAGCCATTTCGCCTTCTTTCCATCCACTTTCTATTTATTTCATTTTCAAGTTATTAATATTTCTGTATTCCTGAATTTCTCTGAACATTTTTAACTTCCTTCTTTCGTCAGTCAACTGAAGAATTTCTTCTATTATCCAAGGTTTCTTCGGAATTACTTCCTCTTAACTAGATTTGTCTATCCAGTATTTGTGAGTGCCCTTTTTAGAGATATTCATTCCTCTTCAACTGAACTACCTACTGCGGTATTCGCTGTTACAGTATCTATATTCTCAGATAACTTGAAACGCATCTCATCATTCCTCTGTGATTCAGTATCTCACTTCTTTCCACACTGATTATTCCAGACGAGTATCTTGAACTTCAGCCTACTCTTCATCATTACTAAATTGTAAACGGAGTCTCTATCTGCTCCTGGATACGATTTACAATCCATTATCGTACTCCAGAATGTCTGTCTCACCATGTCGTTATCCATCTGGGATCTTCCCTTATCTGCAGATCTTTTTCCAAGTATACCTCATTTCAACGTGAATTTTGAACAGTGTATTCTCTATGATTAGCTGAAATTTATGCGTAACTCAGTTATTCCTTATCCTTTCTCAGTTCTAATACCAAGCCTATAAGCTCCAGTAGTTTTGTCTTCTATTCCTTCCCCTACAACTGCGTTTCAATCCCCATGATCATTAGATTATCATCTCCTTTTACATACTGAATTATGCGATCTTATACTGGTACACTTTCCCTGTCTTTCCATCTTCTGCTTGTGTCTTCCGCATGTATACCTGAACTACTGTTAATTGCTTTGATTTCCTGTCGATTGTGATGAAAACAACTTGTCAGTGAAGTGGTCACAGCAACTTACTCTCTTCCCTACTTTCCTATTCATAACGGATCCTACTTCTACTACGTGCCGTTTCCTGCTGTTGTTGTTATTACATTATATTTCTCTGATCAGAAACCCTTATTTTCTTTCCATTTCACTTCACTGATCGCCACTGTATCTGAGCCTCTTCATTTTCCTTTCGAGATTTTATACCTTTCCTAACATTTGAAAACTTCTGACATTCCAAGCTCCTACTCGTAATATGTTAGTTTTTCGTTGGTTATTTAGTGTTTTTCTTATGGTTTCCTTCCACCCTTCTCCCTCACTCCCTCGCTCAGTCCCCTCCCGGAGATTCGAATCCGGGACTAAGCTGGAATCTTTTGGTAATCGAGAGATCATCATGACTCTTCTTTTTCAAATACAGGACACATGTTCTGTGGATACACATTATGTGTTTTTAACTAAGTGTTGTCCATTACCTTCTGCATCCTCATGTCGTTGATCATTGCTGATTCTTCTACGTTTTATGGATAGTTTCCCATCCCAAGGGTTCAAAAATGTTCAAATGTGTGTGAAATCTTAAGGGACCAAACTGCTGAGGTCATCGGACCCTAGACTCACACATTACTTAAGCTGACTTATGCGAAGAACAACACACACACCCATGCCCGAGGGAGGAGTCGAACCTCTAGCGGGTGGGGCCGCGCAGTCCGTGACAAGGCGCCTCAAACCGAGCGGCCACTCCGCGCAGCAACCCCAAGGGTAGGAGGCTGTTTCGAAATACTGTCCACTCCTCCACCACCTTTGAAAAGGCTATTGGAAACACGAGATGACTCCTTACGAAGGTGACTTCTTATGCCGGGAGTCTTCGGCCACCATCGTTGATTTATGGAATAGCCGGGTATTTGCAGACACATTGTGAAATTGGCACTCATTTTGCGCAATGTGGTGTTCTGAACAAGGAACAACGTTTTCAGTTGCCACAGTATCGGCCCTTGTCACTCAGTGCTTTTGCACCACCATGGC
The DNA here is from genome assembly GCF_023864345.2 of Schistocerca serialis cubense. Lineage (NCBI taxonomy): Eukaryota > Metazoa > Arthropoda > Insecta > Orthoptera > Acrididae > Schistocerca > Schistocerca serialis. The sequence continues at coordinate 453,036,747 of NC_064642.1, read as the reverse complement.
TTCAATAAACACAGTTGTCTAGGATCGAAGCGAGGTGTGTCAGCCACGGATGGCACACCGTTTACGAACTTCTTACTTCATCTTACACCTGCTGCTGTGACAAAACGTATCGTTGTAATATACCCACATTTCGCAAAGAGTTCAGCGGCTTTTAACACCTTCACTAAGCAACCTGGAAACACTAGTGTAAGTTGCTAGGGGAGGGGTCTTCATTACCACACTCCTGTGAGACGTCTACATCTTTGCGACGCTGTTACTTGGTGATGAACCAGTATGCTATTAAGAATATGCTTATCAACTTACAGGCTACAGATTTCAGTTTTCATCTGCGTCACCTTCATATTTACATTTTAGTCACAGTCAGTTTCATTACTTTCTTTTGCTTGTGCTGTGTTTCCGCAATGGCGCAGGGTCGGCATGGTTAATCAGATTTGGCGAGGTTAATTTAAGGGGTGGCCGGATGCCCTTCCTGTCGCCACCCCATACCCCCTAGGACAGAAGTAGTGTACTCCAACTGTCTGTGGCTAGTGTAATCCATGGAATAGTGCGAATGTGTTCAGATGTCTGCGAGCCGTGAAACTGAGGCAGGACGTGGGGACCAGCCCAGTATTCCTCTAGTTTGATGTGGAAAACCGCCTAAAAACCACATCCAGCTGGCTGGCACACCGGCCTCCGTCGTTAAGCCGCCGGGCGGATTCGATCTGAGGTTGAGCGTCTACCTGAGTCCAGGAAGCAACGCATTAGTGCTCTCAGCTAACCTGGCGGGGTTTTAGTGACAGTCAGTATTCGATCCTAAATATTATCTGTTGGGCCACATCATTCTTCAGATTTTTTACACCTCAGTGTTTCGGTTTCTCCTGATATGTTCTTCGAATAAGAACGGTTATAATGAAGTAGACCCCAGCATCAGTCGCACAACTTCAGGTGGAGAAAATCTGAAGAATTTCTTTTCCTGGCAGTTCAAGAATTGTAGAACGAATGTTGTTCATACAAGCTAATTCTAGATGCGACGCCCTATCATTTTACTAGTTTTAACCAGCCATGCTGCATACCGTACAGGACGATGCTACATGTTCCTAGTATCACGGACATTTGCGCTGGTGGTTGTTCGTACTACCTGTTTCGTTTGGAACCACAGCATGAATAATACAGTCAAAAGGAGAATACCACCAGTTTACTAACGTATGTTTTGTGAATGTGTGAATGTTTGGGCAGTAGCGTTTACTTGAGTTCCATCAGGAGCACTGAACTGAAAGTACAAAGCTTTTCCCTCCGCAGAACATGCCGTGGCTGCACTTGATGCAAAACGGTGCATCACAGCTACCAGAAATGACGGCCCACAGTGATCGGTGAAAATTGTCGGTGTATCATTTCTAAAACGTTATCATAGCTGTGAGCCTAAATCTACTTTACTGCGGCGGTACACGCGCGGGAAGTAAACATCTCAGAATTCTAATTCTCCAATTCCCGTGACATACTTCTTTATGGAAATTATGGGTAATTCATACTCGAATCCAAGCTGGAAGATTACTTGTGGCACGTTCGTCTTATTGTGGACGGAAGTTCGTCGCAGATTTGCTGTAATTTTTTACTCATTTGTGCGCCGACCGTTGTGACTGTGGCCGAGCGGTTCTAGGCACTTCATTCTGGAACCGTGCGATCGCTACGGTCGCAGGTTCGAATCCTGCCTCGGGAATGGATGTGTGTGATGTCCTTAGGTTAGTTAGGTTTAAGTAGTTCTAATTTCTAGGGGACTGATGACCTCAGATGTTAAGTCCTATAGTGCTCAGAGCCATTTTGAACCAACTCATTTTGCTTACTATCGCAATTTTTAAAGTCATTATCAAGTAGTGACTCAGTCTTCTAAACGAAAGCTTTGGCTCATAGGGTCTCAACCCGAGAACAGTAAATATACAAATAGAATCGTAAACTGGAAGAAATTTTTCACTAGTATTTGATTGGCAACAAGAAGAAAAATAGCGGCTGATTTTCAGACAGAGCAACAATCTACAGATTTAAACTTCCAATCTCTCTGCAGAGCCCTATGGAGTGAGGGTACAATGATTCTTCTGCAAAGCATACTATTGATAGTAGTATCACTATTCTTACTCCTCCCCAAATTAATGAACGCTCCGCAATGAACTGGATAATCTCCACCGCCCCTTCATTGACAATATATCACAACAGACTGACTCCGCGACGTGGCTCTAAAATTTTTCATTCCGAAATTCTACATAATGTGTCAGTACCTGAGGCAGATATGTGGCTTCATATTACAGTCGGTTCTTTATTGCTCTGTTCAGATATTAGTCGTATTATCGGAATAAAAATTTTCCACGTCTACAGCGCATATCGGATCACAACGAAGTCACTGGACTCGCATTCGGGAGGTCATCCAGATTTCGGATTCCCGTGATTTCCGTAAATCGCTCCAGACCAATGCCGTCATAATTCCTTTCAAGTGGCACGGCCGATTCCTTTTCTCATCCTTGCAACAATCTGAGCTTGTCCTCCGTCTCTTAATGACCTCGACGTCGACGGAACGTTAAACCCTAATCTTCCTTCCTTCTTCCTTTCACAACGAAGCATGTACTACGCACGCAGGAAGCACCAAAACAGCTTCTCTATAGCCCATTGTTTGCGCTCAGCGATATACTTTTCTTATTCGTTTAGTAGTTGGGTGTTGTTTGATCTGCCATCACCTACCTGCCCACGATAGCTAGCCAGACTTCCTACGAAAGAATGAGAAATATAAATATAATAAAATCGAACAGTTTACGTGTAAAGGAATATGGCCTTCACAAGGGCATGGGACATAATCTGTTAGTTGGATAGATCATTAAACTACTTGCACCTTTGTTTTAATCGAGGGGAGTAGCCCGTGTGTCGGCCTTTGATTTCCACAATCAAATAAATCAAGACTGTACGGGGACTCGCGTCGCCACCCACGGCAGCAAGGCATAAGAAAGCAAAGGTAAACTTCCTCCTCTATGTCCTTCTCAAAAGCGTATTACTGTCAGCAAGCTCAAAAGTTGGAAAACTGATGTCATGTCGACGGCGAACTCTTGGGAGGAGAAACATTAGCTCAAGCTGGATAAGGACGCAGAAAGGAATTGGCCATGTCCTCACTGAAGGAAGCATACTGGCATTCGTTTCAAGATACTTAGGGAAACCGCGGAAGAGCTGAAATAGGATGGCTGGAGGGCGATTTTTATGCTGTGTCTCACGAATAGGAGCACAGTGTCCTAACCAACAAGCCAGAGGGTTCAGACTCAGCAGTTCAGTACTCATATTCAAAAGACTGCACTGAATTAAACATGCAGTTCAGGATAGACGTCAGACTGAAGCAGTAGGGCTCACTCGTCTTGATCTGGAGATGTGCTACTTATAAAATCGTAAAGAGACATCTACGTTTCGTATAAATCTCTTTAAGAGAAAGTGTGGCAAGACAACCACGTCTTTTGCCCTTTCGAAAGTACTCTGCCCTCTCAGGCCTTCATTATCCTCCAGATATGCTCTCTCACTGACAAAAACGAAGATAAAAGTTTTATGGAGAATCATATTTTCAAATTTATCTCCACTGCACACAGAAGACACGAAATGTGGGAGGCAGAGGAAGGTTAGCTTTCAAGGCGGACACACTCATCGAAGGTCGAGAGGCAGAGGCAGTATTAACTTCCACAACCATCTCGAGAATGAGGCAAACCAGTAACGGACACGAAGTGCAGGAGCCATCCATCCCAAGAGGCCTCCTGTGAGTACACAAGCCTTGGCGAGTGCGCGTAAGATCCAAAACACACATGCATACACACACACACACACACACACACACACACACACACACACACACACACACAGGAGGCTCATGTAGTGACAAAAGTTCCCGTCTGTCCACAATGAACTCATCGTCCCAATCTTCCTTCCTTCTTTTGAAGGTTGTCATTCATTCATTCATTGACAGTTTGCGTGAAGAAATATGAATATGCAATGTGTGTAAGCAATTGCAAATAATACCAGCCTCTCCTATCAATGATTTCTCACGATAACAGCATAGTTTTCACACTTTTGGTATTGTTGACACGTTTTCAAACCTTGCAGCTATTATGCAAATGTCTCCCTCATGTTGTTACAAATGGTTGGCTGTAAACTTTAATAAAAGCAGATTGATTAAAACTTAGGCTAGAAAACATGCATCGAACTGGTCCAGCAGATACCATCTGTGAGAGCAGATTATAAAAAAAGATACACCTTATTGCCCACATATCGATAGATGCTCCTCAAGTATCAACAAAAGTACAATAAAATATTATCACGTGCCATCACACTGAACTAAGTAAAGATCCTTCTCTTTCAATCAAAACGTTTGAATTTGTTAACCAAATTGTTGGTTGCTAACCTTGTGAGGGACCTGGATTTCTTAATTTACGGGTCAAATCCTCCCACATCTGTTCCTTTGTCATCCCACGTCAACTAGCACAAAGGATAGCGGTTGTTTCTTCTATTGTGAGCAACAAATATGGTTTTACTTACATATTAGAAATATACACAGACACTATTTTCACCCTGTGTGGTACGTGACAGATGAACGATCACTCATTTCAGTTGCAGACAATAACGCTGGGAACTCGTTTTGAAGCAGCAAAACGAAAAGATTAGAAAAGGTGATAAAGCGTATAACTACGAATAAACTGATTGGGCAAGAACCATACAAATACAAGTTTCGAAAAAGCACACAGTCAGGGCGGATAACTAGTGAGGTTGAACAAACATTCGTAAAAGTCATGAATTACTTACTTTTTTTCTTTTTTTCCAATTTTATATTTTTTTTAACAAATGACAAAAGTTTATATTTAGCCAAAACTGTATTTTGGTTTCCAGAAATATTAAAACAGTCTCTTTGAAAATTTAGATAAATTCAACACATTTGGCTACCGATAAAAAGGTAATGCTTATCTTTTACTATCCGCAACGTCATTTGGGTGCGAAAATACGCGAGTTGGGTGAACTTTCTTGGAAAAAAAACACAAACTGAAAAAAAAATGAAGAAGAATCAGATTCCAGATTCTTCAACTGGAGCAAATCCACTGCAGTGAGCAGAAGCTGCTTCTTTCCACTCTGTGTGGTTAGGTGGCGATCTTTACGGTAGAATGTGCAAGTCATTCTATCACTGAATGAGTGGTTCAATAGCTGTTTTCTGAATATGTCGAGTTGAAGTGCATCTGTAATTAGAGAAATGCATTTCAAACAGCTTTATAGTTCTGCACTGGACTCGTCGAAAAGCAAAACCAAAAGAATTAACAATTTAGTAGAAGGAAAACTTGCCCTTTAAAACACTGGAGTCTTCAGCCTACACACGACGAAGCAAGAACGACTAATTGGAAGATTGCAAACGAACGTAATCTTGGCTCAGGGTCTGACAAAAAACCCAAAATCTTCGATACCGCGAATCAACTTCTCGCTCCTTGCCAGCAAACCGAACAATAAGTCTTTACCGTGCGATAAAGCTGTCTTCCACACAGATTTATACGGCCCAGTCACGTTAATGTGCCCACCACCTATGTTCGACGTCAAACTGTAACAACCACTTACAGACACTTTCTGTATAGCCTCGCAATTGCACTGCCCTTGGAAGCCCATGTAATACCTACATCTATATAATAAAATGTTAACGAAACACGTCATCATCTTGGTACTTGCCGTCAAGGATATCTTATTCCTTCATGATTCGTAGATTACGGATTTTTACAGGCGGTCCAACTAACGCCAGTTACCAGACTGCTTTACCATCCAGAGAGAGGCTACAAGAGATTTGGTCGCTTGTGTGCACTTACTAACAGCCAAACAACTCTGCCTCATCACATGGAGCAAAAGCTGCACCTTGACACCCTGGTACTTTCTATCAAAACGGCTGTCTACCATCTCTTCGTGAATTCTTTGGCATTTTGGTCTTGAAGCAATTCATCTTGAGCTGAACATTCTTCTTATTGGAATTGCTGTTTATCGGCAGCTATATAAAACCGAACAAATATGAGGAATATGTTTCCACCCTCAGACTCCCAAGAGGAAGGGACATTAGATTTTAGCTTCCCGTCTTCGACGCGGTCATTGAAGATGAAGCATAATTTCACGTTTTACATTGTAGGAAGTCGGTCTTGTCCTTTAGAAGGATCCATCTCGGCACTGGCCTGAAGTCGTGGAATGACAGCACAGAAAACGTAATTCGGCATAAAAATAGCACATATTTTTAGCGATGACAAACCTTTTATAATGTGCTATTTTATCCACTTGACGTCTTGTGCGTAAGGTCAGCGTAAAATGAACATGCTTTACGACAAAAAGATTTTAAGACTTGAAGATGACAGCATTGTCTGTTGAAACCGGATGTCTTAAATTTAAAAAAAATACTTATGCGATCTTAGCTGTTGAAAGGTGTTTGACGTTTTGGAGGTCTGAATTAAAATTTTATCAGCATATTTCGCATTCCTGGAAGTCACAGATAGCTTCCTCAGTTTTCATGATCTCTTGCGCAAGGATGTGGTTTTCTGTAAGAAAAGCAGAAGGTTGCTACGCTTTCCAAATTTCAACTTGGTTTGAGTAAAAGTGTGTGGATCGTGAGAGGCAGAGTGCAGACAGACAGAGCAAGTAGGCTGTCCAGGATGTCTGACAACTGGCACCTTGGGGCGGGACGGTCTAGCCGGCACATCAGCGGAGCTATCAAACAATTAGGTTGCCTCGTGGCCATTTAGCAATTGGGCCTTCATCTGGACACGTTCCAACTGACAGCTTCGGCCAAGAGCAGCTACTTGCCACGGCAGCAACGATACGCTCTCGGATGTTCACGCACTCATTCATTCACGCTGCACTATTCGTCAGCGTATCGTTTCCTGCGAAAGAAATTCCTCGAGTGATTTCTATTACCAGAAGATCGGAAAAGAGATCTGTAATACGAAATGGTAGCCAATGGTGCCTGAATATGTTATTTAACTCTCGAGTCTTTAAAGAATAGAATTCCCATGTCTGAAACAGTTTCAAACGTATGCGTACTTTACAACTGAGTTAATGTGTTAAATATTTTTGACGTTAGTCACGCAAGCGCGAAAAACTTTAGCAGAGGCGTGAAATTACGCTTAAAGTCTGCCGGAAGTCGCTAATTATCAAAACCTGGATAAGTGTAGTCTGGGTAATTTGCGTCCCATTGTAAACAAAGCTGGTTTTTCACGTATCTCAATATAAACAACGTCCTATCTCCTGAACTATCTGTCGTACAATGATACAGTTTTGCAGGTACATTTAGTGGTATACGTGTATGCCGTCTGCAAACATATTTAGTAGTAAAGAAGTAATAAATTAAAACGTCCTTTATGCTGAAGTTATACTGCAAGAACAGTTAAAATGTAGTAAGAGATGAGCTTTTGTCATTTCATCATTTTGTGGGGGTTTCAGTGAGAAAAAGTTTCATGAAAATTTTAAATTACGTTTGAAGTTCATTGGAACTCCACTAGCGCTCAAATTCTGGATAAGTGTAGTCGGGGTAATTTGCGGGTAGTGAGCTATGCTGCCTCAACATGGGTACACAGAGTCCATAAGTAATTCTTGATTTGCAGTGGTAAACTTTCACCATAAGATTATACGTCTTAATGAGTAGATGATGGCCCCATATTGTATTTTTAAATTCGGCCAATAATTATACGAAATATCGAATATCAATTTCCTGTTACCCCTGGAAGCCGTTAGATAGGCAACCCTCAAGTGGAACTGTGTACCACGGACCACGAATCGGTTAGTAACACGGATGATGCCTTGCCTAAATCTTATTCTGCGCCATAACTAGCTAGCCCTCCTGGGAGCGAATACATCGATTCCAAGGTTTTACACATTTTTGAAGTGCATGCTAAAGTGTTTCGATTTTAGGGTGTTTTGTACCCTCTGCGATTCCTCTTGAATCTCCTCCACTGCATCAAAACTTCGCCCCACGAACTTGATTTTCATCTCGTGGAAGAGGAGGAAGCCACGCGGAGCTAAGTCAGGCGAGTGCTGCTGGCGGGGAACGACTATCTCATGTTTAGTCAAAAATTCCTGAATAATATAAACTGCAGACCGTTGTGCATTGTCATGATGAAGTACCCAGTCGTTTTTATGACGCTTCTGTGGACATTTTCTCGCTCTAACGTCTTACAACATTACGATGGATCTATTTATTAATCCTCTGTCCAGAAGGGACAATCTCTTCATGAATGATTCCGTTAACATAAAAAAGCAGGCCACCATAGAATTAACGTTACTCTTGAGAGTTGTCGAATCTTTTTTTCGGTCGAGGTCAACAATGATTCTTCCATCGCGAAGATTGCTGCTTAGCTTCAGAGACACAGCCATAAAACCAGCTTTCGTCACGAGTGACAACCTTTGAAAAAAAAGTTTGGATCGCTTCGAAGCAGCTGTTTACGTCCTCTGCAGACCTCATGCGACGTTGATCCTGATTATTACGAAGCAGATACTGCGCGAACTTAGCCGCAGTCCTTCCTCTCATGTTCAATTCTTCTGACAGCATGCATTCACATGTACCAGAACTGACTGCCAAGGTGTTGAAGGATTTACGATGGTCTGTCTGCGATCTCGCAGAATCAGATCCGTCATTTTCCGAACATTTTCTGGTGTGATATCAGTTGACAGCCAACTGGAACGGACATCATCATCAGTCGGTGTCCGTCAGTTTTCGATATGCTCGTACGGGACCCAAGTCTGTACTTGACGTTAAGAAATGTCTCCAAAACATTGCTCATACATATAGGGCGTTTCTGCAGCGGTTTTCCCAAATTTAATTTAAATTAATTTCTTACACACATTGTTCTTTGAGTGTAGCCATGAAAAAACCAATAATTCATGGAAACACGGCAATCGCTTGTGGTTACCGACAACTAACCAAATAATTGTGCTTACAGCCACTTACCACAGTAATTCAAAATGTCTGTACGTGCATACACCTAGCGTTATTGTAGCGTACTCGTAACCGTTTGCGCGCAATTTTAAATTTCGGGAACTTTCAGATTAAAGCTCGACTTCGAAATTTCATTCATATGATTCACAAAGCGATCACTATGTGCGAAATTCCGAGTGTAGTACGGCAAGGAATAAGATACTACAATCGCATTCTCGAAAGGCAGGGTCCAAATAGAGCAACCAAATAGATTTTTTAATCTAACGCTTTCAAGTTTTATTCGTACTGATGGTGTTTGCCAGTGACCGAATAAAGTAAAATAGTAACAGTAAAGTTCTAATTTTAAGATTTTTTTTACTCCATACACATTCTGTTAATAACTTAACAAACACCTTTTGTATTACTTAAATCATTTCAAGTGAAGCACCACGATCTCCCAGCATCTTTTATTTTATCATATGAAATACTGTTGGAAGGACAGGCTTCGAGACTGAAGGGCACTCTGACTATTTCAGAGAGAAGTCCTCGTTCCAAATGCAGGACTCAACGTAGTTTTTTTTTTTTTTCTTTTTTTTATGGGGTTCTTCGAGGGAGTGGAAGGAACAACGAAAATACTGCATGCCCCAACCCGCTCGGAGGGAATATAAACAAACCTTATGCAACTATTAAAATACGTTTGTTCATCACACTTTTCATTTTATTCTCTAAAGTCATACCCCTGCTGCTGTTTGTTTGATATATGCACCGCTACAGTTCTCTCACACCTTTATGTCCACGAGTAAATAGACACACACAGTACCGAAACAAATAAATAAATGCATACACTAACTTTGGACACGATGGCCAGTCAAATAAAGAACGGATTTTGAAAGACTGTTACATGCTGCCTTATTGCAGTTCTCAACAGACTTCTTGAGAAACTCTGTATTCAAGAATGAATAAAGGAATTGTTCTCCAACCAAATGGTTTTTCGCACCACAAACACTACGTAATTTCGCATCGTACAACATATAACTCCGATAATTCTTTGCTTATCGCTTCGTATACAGAGTTGTTACGCCACAGGAACCGATAGCATTCTGGACGGTAAGCCATTAAATTCGACGTTATTGTCTTGTGGGAGTCCCCAACAACTATGCTTCACATAAAGCGAAACTCTCATCATAGTTGAGTATCACTAGAGACCTGGACGGAAATTTACTCAGTTCGCAAGAATTTTTACGCCCCGTCCGGTCTTCACAAAGCGCCTTTGTCAAACACGGCAGTTTACCTTGTCGCTTCTTTGTCAAACGTCCTTTGAATGCATCAACAGAAAAGAAACGCTGGCATCTTGTTCCCCCTTCTCTTTCCCATGGCCCTGATCCAACTGGTATCACATTGCGTAACTTTTCTTACAGCTCCTGTTCAGTGTCCACTTATCTTTTAAATATGACAGAATCGCCGTAGTTTTTCTTACACTAACAAAATCAAGAAATGTTAAATTTCTATTGATACTACATGCAGAAACTTGTAACTTCTTTGTTACTTTTAATTTCTTCTCTGTAGTCCGGCCAGGCAGAGAGTATCTTCGCAAAAAAAAAGAGAGAGAGAGAGAGAGAGAGAGAGAGAGAGAGAGAATAAGTCCGTGATGTGTTCCAGAGTTAGCGGAGTGGGTCTTATCATGTAACCTAGGTAAATCAAAAGCGTAGAAGTCTAGCATTTTACGGTAGATATTATTTACCTCTTAGGAGGAACAATAAAAGTAATGATAATCAGCAACGTCAAGGGAATACTGGGATTCAAATAGTCCCAAATTGCACCATTGTCGTTCCAGTTACACACAACGTCAAACATGCACATGCTTTTCCTTTATAGATAAACTGCATCGCTCTATCGAGTGAGCACAGTGGTTTATCTTCCTGTGAGGCGACCCATTCTTTACCAGGGTGACGAAATGAATGGAAACCAAGAAAATGTTACACGTCTAAACACTAGAGAAGCCGTAACAGGCAAAGCATGTATCTTGCAAAGAGGGCAGCAGGATTTTCTGTGGCACACCGGACCGGAAGAATGGAAATACAACTATTAGTTTACACGGGACAAGTGAAATGTGGAACGACACATGCGACCTTTTGGTGACCGTATTGTAGGAATGTAAAATAAATAGACAGGGGTAAGTTGTATTGATACCAACACAGGACGTTGTTTTACTTGTTCCAAGTTTTGATCTGATGATTGAAGTAGCCGAATGTACGTTATAGATAAAAAATCTGGATGATTCTATTCACAAATATCCATAATGATCGCAGATTTATTCATGAAATTTAGTTTCTTTATTAATAACACAATGAGGCAAACAAACAGCCTAAGATCAAGACACTTCAAAGTGTTCCAGAATGCACGGCTCTCCATGTCACATATTCCGCTCGGTCAAGCTACTCATGTATCAAAATAATTCAGTACAGTAACAATTATGGAGTATTCCGTCGCTGCTTGGAGGTACTTCGACTTATTAAAACTGTATCACCAATACTTTGATTTCTGTCTTTGATCAGTTTATCAGGTTTATTTGAGCAAATCTGACATTGTGCTTCATAACGGTAGAGAGATTAATGAAAAATTAGAATAGCTTTCTGGCAGTGGAATACTAAGAGAAAGCGACTGTAAGGTTAAACAAGATGTTTGCAGCCCTTACAAATTGGGGCTAAATAACAGAGTCAGACGAATAATCATCATCAACCAAAGAAAAAAATAAGAAATATTCGTATTAACTGGGGGTCCACTATTTCATCAAAAACATCCGGACACCTATTAGTGGACGTTAATGTCTTTATGATGGTTCGAAATCTACTGGGGACACTTTCAACGACGTTTCTATATGTCTGTGGAGCAATGGCAGCCCATTTCTTCCTCAACAGCCGGAATCACAGAGGTAGTTGCACGCTGGTGTTCCATGGATTTTCGGGTAGGAACTCTGGGCAAGCCGGCCGCTGTGCCCCAGCGGTTCTTGGCACTTCAGTCCGGAACCGCGCTGCTGCCACGGTCGCAGGTTCGAATCCTGCCTCGGGCATGAATGTGTGTGATGTCCTTAGGTTAGTTGGGTTTAAGTAGTTCTAAGTATAGGGGACTGATCACCTCAGATGTTAAGTCCCATAGTGCTTAGAACCATCTGAACCATTTTTTTTTTTAACTCTGGGCATCCAGTCAGTTTTAGGAATCTTGTTGTCAAATGGTTCAAATGGCTCTCAGCACTATGGGACTTAAATCTGTGGTCATCAGTCCCCTAGAACTTAGAACTACTTAAACCTAACTAACCTAAGGACATCACACACATCCATGCCAGAGGAGGGATTCGAACCTGCGATCGTAGCAGTCGCGCGGTTCCGGACTGAAGCGGCTGGAACCGCTCGGCCACCGAAATCTTGTTGTCCACAAAACATTGCCTCACAGATGCAGTGTTGCTCTACAGTGCGGAGTACACAACGCTGTAAGATGTGTTCATCTCCGCATTTAGCGGTTTCTTAACTGCAATAAAGGGACACCATTCTAATCGAGGAAAACACGCCATACCGGTACATTACCTCCTCCATACCTCACGGTTGGTACTAGACATGATGAAATGTAATGTACTCTAGGCGTTCGTCAAACTCAAACACTTCCATCGGATTGCCACAGCGTAAAGCATAATTCGTCACTTCGAATCACTCGTTTCCAGTCATCCACTGTCCATTGTCATCGCTCTTCACACCATCTCAAGCGTCACCCAGCACTGGCTACAGAAATGTGTGGATTATGTGGAGCTGCTCCATCGTTGTACCCCATTTTCTTTAACTCCCTAGGCACAGTCATTGTGCTCGCCCTACTCCTCAGCACTTTGGAACTCATGAGTGATTCCTTCTCCTGATTCCATGCGATTTTTTACACTCGCCCTCTGAAAAGCTGAGCTGTCCCTGCCTGTCAATTCACGAGGACTGTCTGGTCTTAGTTTAGCTGTGGTTGTTTCTTTACATTTCCATTTCACAGTCAGATTATCAACCAAATGAAACTAGATGGTTACAGAGACCTTTTCAAGTCTCAAACATCTATAATGTACCGGGTGGTCAAAAAGTCAGTATAAATTTGAAAACTTAATAAACCACGGAATAATGTAGATAGAGAGGTACAAATTGACACACATGCTTGGAATGAGATGAGGTTTTATTAGAACCAAGAAACAAAGTTCACAAAATGTCCGACGGATGGCGCTGGACAGCAAAACGTCAGTGACTGCGCATGACAACCGTGTATAAAAGGAGCTGTAATGAGAGAGAGAATCAGATGCGCCAGCAGTCGCAGCATGTTGACGTTACCTGAAACGCCGCTTTTAGTGAATCTGTATTAACAGAATGAGGAATGTGCTAGTTCAGCGCTATGATCCTATCGCCATAGGAAGGGGATTCGAACGGGTAAAGGTCCGTTGACAAATGCAGCTGTGGCGAGAATGATTTCGAAGTTCGAAGCCATGGGTTGTTTAGACGATAGACCCCGTTGTGGCCGACCGAGCACAAGGGGTAATGCTGCTGAGACAGTTCAGGAAGAAATGGAGACTGTAGCGGGTTCGTCTATGCACGGGCAAGTCAGCGCTCGTGCAGTCGCACGTCGCAACGGCATTCCATACGCTACTGTTTGGTTGGCACTTTGGCGTACCCTCCGATGCTATCCGTACAAAATCCATTGGCATCATGAACTGTTACCTGGCGATTTAGTGAAGCGGAGGGCATTTGCAGTGTGAGCATTTCAAAAGATGGCGGAAGATGACGATTGGTTAAATAACGTGTTGTGGACCGACGAAGCTCATTTCACGCTCCGAGGGTCTGTCAACGCCCACAACTGCAGAATTTGGGCTACCGAAAAGCCTAGAACTGCCGTGGAAACTCCATTGCACGACGAGAAAGTCACGGTATGGGTTGGATTTACCATATCTACCGTTATCGGGCCTTTTTCTTCGAGGAAATGCGTGATTCTGGTTTTGTAACTGCTAACGCGACGGGTGAGAGGCAAGCCGATATGTTACAGAATCACATTATCCCCAGCCTGGCTGATAAACACCTGCTGGAACGTACGATGTTTATGCAGAATGGCGCTCCACCCCATATTGCTAGACGCGTGAAAGATCTCTTGCGCGCGTCGTTTGTTCATGATCGTGTGCTCAGCCGCCACTTTCGTCATGCTTGGCCTTCCAGGTCCCCAGACTTCAGTTCCTGCGATTATTAGCTTTGGGGTTACCTGAGGTCGCAAGTGTATCGTGATCGACCGACATCGCTAGGGATGCTGAAAGACAACATCCGACGCCATAGCTCCGGACACGCTTTACAGTGCTGTTCACAATGTTATTCCTCGATTACAGCTACTGTTGAGGAATGATGGTGGACATACTGAGCATTTCCTGTAAAGAACATCATCTATGTTAATTATTGCTATTCTGATCAGATGAAGCGCCATCTGTCGGACGTTTTTTGAACTTTTGTAATTTTTTGGATCTAATAAAACCCCATGTCATTCCAAGCATGTGTGTCAATTTGTACCTCTCTATCTACATTATTCCGTGATTTATTCAGTTTTCAAATTTATACTGACTTTTTGATCACCTGGTATATATGCGGACTGAAGCAACAAATGGAAATACGTGTTAATGTCGGGATTGGAACTCAGATCTCTTGCCCACTAGGCAGATGTGCAAACCACTACGCCACCCTGGCGCAGTGACTCTGCACAGCTGCACGCACTACCTTAGCACGCCTTCCTCCTTAATACAGACTCATATTCACGCCTCAGCCTACATGGCATTCCACTTAAACTAGAACAGCATTGCAAATACTTTCCAATTGTGTTGGAATAGTATCTCAACATCGAACTAAACGGGGGAGCCTGCCCGAAATCAGGCGTAGGTGCTTTAATCAAATGAAACTATGTGGTTCCAGAGACCTTCCGCCTAGAGAGCAGGAGACCCAGGTCCGAATCCTGGCCTTAGTACAAATTTTCATTCGTCGCTTCAGTCTGCGTATATAGATCGCAGATGTTTTGAGACTTGAAAAGGTTTCTGGAACCACAGAATTTCATTTGGTTACTGCATCTATGCCTGCGTTTCAGGGAGGCTCGCTCGTTTCGTTCGATGATCAGATAGTATTCCAAAATAGGTGGAAAGTATTTGCAGTGCTGTTCAAATTTAGATGGAATACCATGTGGGCTGAGGGGTGAATGGGAATTTAGATTGAGGAGGGAGGCATATTAGGGTAGTTAGTGTAGGGTAGATCGTGCAGTTATGTAATGCTACCATGCTACAGTGGCTTAGTCGTTAGTTCATCTGAAGAATAAGCAGTAGAGCTGAATTCGAATCCCGCCCTCGATACAGATTTTTCATTGGTGCTTCAGTCTACATTTATATATCATAGTATCAACAGCTGACCTGGGCGGCTTACGAAGCGTTGGAGTATCTCTGATGGATTTATTACTCAAATGGCATCCAAAGACTAGTCCACGTTCGAAATCACTGAGCTCCGCTGACTGACCCATTCTTTTGTTACTGTTTCTCTAATGACAACACTATACTCTCCAGCTCCTTTTATACTGCTGGCAGGTCCACTTCTCGTGACATCTACTGGTCAGTTCCACACTAGATAGGCGTATCCGGATACTTTCGATCGGATAGCGTACACGTGTCTGTGAGGAAGAGAGAAGTCACACACAGATACTAGTACATTAGAGGAATTGTAATTCACGTGTGAAAGAGGTCGCTTAAAAGAACATTGTTGTTGTTGTTGTTGTGGTCTTCAGTCCTGCGACTGGTTTGATGCAGCTCTCCAAGCTACTCTGCAAGCTTCTTCATCTCCCAGTACCTACTGCAACCTACATCCTTCTGAATCTGCTTAGTGTATTCATCTCTTGGTCTCCCTCTACGATTTTTACCCTCCTCACTGCCCTCCAGTACTAAATTGGTGATCCCTTGATGCCTCAGGACATGTCCTACCAACCGATCCCTTTTTCTAGTCAAGTTGTGCCACAAACTTCTCTTCTCCCCAACATTATTCGACTAAATTTCTCCACTATCAGCCGCTTGTGAGTGTGGGACCTTTATCAAATTAAATTAAGGAGAAACCAAAAACATTCTAAGAAGTGATGCACTATTCGCTCGGATTTGTTTAGCCAACATGAGAGTTTCGCGGAAACGCTCAACAGACCTGCTGTGCAGGACGATACTAGAGATACCACGTGAATCATGGAGAGCTTTACTCAGGAAATTCAGAGCACGGACTTTCCAAAATGAGTCAAATAAACATTGTTTTTTCCGAGATCTCGCGAGTACCATTGTCATAGGGTCAGCACTTTACTAGTCAACAGGCGGTCTCGGTACCCTCTGGAAAAAGCAGCTTCGAATCGTTGAACTGATTAACGTTCATCAATGCCCCAATACAGATATAGCGTTTTTATGTCGGATAAATACACTGACGGGAAAAAATCTCAACACCAAAAATAATTTATGCAGAATACGTTTGTCTAGGTAACATTCACTGATCAGCCAGAACATTATGACCATCCACCTAATAGCCGGTATGTCCACCTTTGGCACGGATAACAACAGCGATGCTTCAAGGCTTGGATGCAATGAGGTCTTGGTAGGTCGCTGGAAGGAGGTGGTACCTCATCTGCACACACAAGCCACCTAATTCCCGCAAATTCCACGGAGCGGGCGACGAGCTCTGGCACCACGTTCAATCACGTTCCAGATGTGTTCGATCGGGTTAAGGTCTGGCGAGTTGGGGGCCAGCACATCGATTGGAACTCACCACTGTGTTCCTCAAACCACTCCGTCACACTCCTCTCCTTGTAACATATACTATCTTATTGAAAAATGCCACTACCGTCGCGAGGCATTATCGTCATGAAGGGGTGTACATGGTCTGGAAACCAGTGTACGATACTCCTTGGCTGTCATGGTGCCTTGCACGAGATCCACTGGACCCATGAATGCCCACGTGAATGTTCCTCAGAGCATAATGGAGCAGCCACCGGCTTGTCACCACTCCGCAGCACAGGTGTCAAGGAGCTGTTCGCCTGGAAGACGACGAATTCGCGCCCTACCATCGCCATGATGAAGAAGGCATCAGGATTCATCAGACAATGCAACGCTCTGCCGCTGTGCCAACGTCCAGTGCCGATGGTCAAGTGTCCATTTCAGTCGTAGTCGCCGATATCGTGGGATTAATATTGGCACACGCATGGGTCGTCGGCTGTGGAGGCCCATCGTTGGGAGTGTTCGGTGCACTGTGTGTTCGGACACACCTGCACTCTGCCTAGCATTAATGTCTGATGATAATTCCGCCACAGTTTCCCGCCTGTCCTATTTTGTCAGTCTGCCCAGCCTACGACTTCTGACATCTGTAGTGAGGGGTGGCCGCTAACCCCACGACGTCTGAACGTTGTTGCATCTCTGTTTCACCACGTGTTGAATACACTCACCACAGCATTCCTCGAACAACTAAGTCGTGTATTTTCCGAAACGCTTGTGACGAGCCTCCGAGCCATTACAATCTGCCCTCGGTCGAAGTCAGGTAGATCGCATGCGTTCCCCGTTCTACGCAGGGACAGCACGTTCACTGATATTACATGCACCTTGCGTGTGTCTGACTAGCAGTCATTGCTCACCAGGTGACGCTGCTATCGCCTAGAAGGGTTTATATCGATATTGGGTCGGTGGTCATAGTGGTCTCTCTGATCAGTGTATTTAAGTGATTAACACTGGAAGAGCACACGTTAATGTAAGCGCGAGATAAGCCATTGAAAATGTGAAATGCTGGTAAGTAAATGACACGTGCAACCCCAGAATTTTTTAATGTAAGCTTGCAAACGTGCATGCATTGTGTTTTACAGATGCCGGATGTCAGTTTGTGGGATGGAGACATATGCTTGTTTCGCTTGTTCGCTCAATACAGGGGCACTTAATTCTGTTTGTGAATAACGCTGGAGTTGCCGTCCGATGATGTCCCATATGTGCTCCACATGAGACAGATCTGGTGATCTACCAGGCCAAGACAACATGTCGACACTCAGGAGAGCATTTTGAGTTACTGCGGCGATATGTGGGCGAGAATTATCCTGTTGGAAAACACCCCCTGGAATGCTGTTCATGAATGGCAGCGCAACAGGTCGAATCACCAGACTGACGTACAGTTTTACAGTCAGGCTGCGTAGAATATCCACGGACGTCCTCCTGCTATCATACCTCAAACCTTAACTGCAGATCTAAGTCCAGAGTGCCTAGCACTCGTACAGGTTGGTTGTAGTTCCTCAAGTACCTTCTTTCTAACCAACATACGGCCATCATTGGCACAGAGGCAGAACCAGCTTTCATCAGAGAGCATATTAGACCTCCACCCTCCCCTCCAACGAATTCTTGCTTGACACCACTGAAACTGCAAACGGCGGTAGTGTGGGGTCAGTGGAATGCACTGTACAGGGCGTCTGATTCGCAGCTGTTCTCGAAGAACCAATTTCTACCAGTTCGCTGTGTCACTGTTGTGCCAACTACTGCTCAAATTACTGCTACAGATACAGTACGATGCGAAAGAGCCATACGCCAACATAATGATCTGCCCTCTCGGCAGTGCTACGTAGTAATCCGAATCTTGGTCTTCATGCGACTGGATATTCTCGTGATCACCACTGCCAGCAATCCTGTAAAGTTGCTACATTCCTGCCAAGTCTTTGTGCAGCATCGCAGAAGAAGAACCAGCTTCTCGTACCTCTATTACATGATCTGTCCAAACTCAGTGAGGTGTTGATAAACCGTCTTTGTTGCCTGAATGGCATTCTTGAATAACATCGACTCGCCACGTCCAGTTTCAAAGCTAACTAATGCTCACGGCCGTTGGAGCGTGTATTTAAAGCAAACCTGACTTGCATCCTCATAGTGGCGCTACTAGAGAGACTCATGCGACTGGCGCGAAATTTTGATGCATATCATCTTTCAGATGTAGAAACACGCCTACCATCTTTCGTTTATGTTGCACAACTCCTTCTTGGTGTTGCAGTTTTTCTTCTTTTATTGTGGACGTGTTCATCCATCCGTCTTTCGTAAGTGTACATGTAAATTAACTGTTATTAAATCAGAGAGTGAAACAGCTGCAGAATCCCTCTATGTCATATATTTCTCCACCACCGTAAACAAACTAAATCACATTAAAGATCGCTTCACAGGCGTCTATTGTGTTAGCACTGTCCGTAATGTCATCAACTTGCTGTTAACAAATTGGAGACTGGCCTCAGTCTCCCTGAATGATGCAAATCAACTGCTGTTTTAACACACGAGGGATCTTTTTTATCAACCTCCGATCCGTCGTTAACGAAAACCACAGTGAAAATCTAAAATGTTTTATTTGCGACCTTTAGGTACACCTTCTAGCTATTTCTGTTCACCGCCGCGCGAACTTACACATTTGCTATACGATGGTACCAACTTCCCCATACCCTCATCATAGAACACAGCCACCTGTGCTTTCCGCCAGTTCTCTACTCTGGTCTGCAGGACGTTGTCTGTCTAAAAATGCTGTCCCCATAGCCATCGGTTCATGTGAGTGAAGAGGTGAAAATTAGAGAGAGCCAAGTTCACACTGTATGGCGGGTGGTCAACGCTTCCCATCGAAAACGCCGAGGGAGTGTCGTTGTTGCAGCTACAGTGTTCAAATGGCTCTGAGCACTATGGGACTTAACATCTGTGGTCATCAGCCCCCTAGAACTTAGAACTACTTAAACCTAACTAACCTAAGGACACCACACACATCCATGCCCGAGGCAGGATTCGAACCTGTGACCGTAGCGGTCACGCGGTTCCAAACTGAAGCGCCTAGAACCGCACGTCCACACAGGCCGGCAGCTACAGTGTGCGGTTGAGAATTGTCATGAAGAAGGAAACGCATGACAGTTATGCTATATGGGCTGCATGAAATCAGGCGAAATCCCTCGGCACAACCTTCACACGTGACTTATCTACTAGCTAACTGTGCACTCAGAGCTGAAAAGTGCGATGTGAAGTGATAGATGGGCATACCAAAGACGCTGTGCAGCACATGTGTACAAAACATTACCAGATTTTCACTGTCGTTTTAACGTCGCAACTGACTGAAAGTTGAAAACAAATAGCCCTCTTATGTTTCGAAAACAATTACTTTGTAACTGTAGATGCAATAAACGTGTAAGATGTTTCACTTGAAGTGATGAAACTTGGTTTAATCGTAAAAATCTTTCTATGAAATATTAAATTTAGTAGAGATAAGACATGTTTTACTGTATCATGTTTGCCTCCACAGCTGAGTGGTCAGTGGTGCAGAATGTCCTGCGAGGGGCCCCGGGCTCAATTCCTGGCTGGGTCGGAGATATGCTCCCCTCAGGAATTGGTTGTTGTATTGTCTTCATCATCATTTCATCCTCATTAACACGCAAGTCGCCGAAGCGGTGGTAACTGAAAAAGACTTGCACTGTGCGACCAGTCTAGCCGACAGGTGGCCCTCGCCACATGACATTTCACTTCACTGAAGCATGTTCTTTTCTGAAGTGTGGTATGTTTTGATATATTTAGGCATACAAAGAGGTACATCACAATTCGGACACGACCAGAATGTTTCTTTCCGGCATGTTTTTCCCTTCTGGCTCTTACTGACATTGGAACACACTTTGCAGACACATGTTGGATGCGGTTTCTTTTATGCAGCTGTTTTGGAAAAGTTCATTTAATCAATAACAATATTTCAAACACTTCGTTATATTGTTTTCTTTTATATGTTACTTGCGTGGGCATCCAGTCAAACAGAAATCGGGATCAATATCAGAATCATCTACTTCCCTTTCTGAACAGGAGTCTCTGATTTTTTTTTTATTCCAGGCATTTAAACCATGGCTATCATCGAAATTCCTAAAGCCAAAACAATGTAGAACTCGAGTAGAGTGCCAGCAAAGATGCAGGTAGCAGGCGCAAGCAGTAAGGGACTAAACTCAAAACAGAAACATAGAGAGCTTTTTTTTGGAGTACAGATAGTTCAGAATCATTCAAGATCCAACTTAAGAAGTCTTAGGGTGGGTCATTAAAAATACAACAAACAAAGAGCTACGTGGTAGGACAATGCTGAGACCCTTCCTCCCCAGTCCACATGACTACCAAGAAAGGGTAGGAGGTGCAATGTTGACTACGAATTTTTACTCACAGCACGAGCAAGACACTGGCGCCGTCCGCCTGACTTAAAGTGCCGCTGCTCGAGTCGTACTCGGGTTCTGTCCAGACTTTGCTAATAGGGATCCAAAAACTAGCCCCAAAAGTCAGCCAAAACTATTTGTTTTCTGACAAAAAGGGTTAAAGTTTTAAAAAAATCTTTTTTTACGAGGTTACCGGTTTCGGTCTAACGTAACACTGATATATGTACATACGCCGGACGGAGTGGACGAGCGGCTCTAGTCGCTACAGTCTGGAACCTCTCGACCGCTACGGTCGCAGGTTCAAATCCTGCCTTGGGAATGGATGTGTGTGATGTCCTTAGGTTAGTTAGGTTTAAGTAGTTCTAAGTTCTAGGGGACTGATGACCTCAGAAGTTAAGTCCCATAGTGCTCAGAGCCATTTGAACCATTTGTACATACAATAGAATTCTGTTGTACGTATATATTTCAGTGTGAGGTCTGAAGACCGAAATCGGTGACCTCAAAAAAAAAAGTTGATTGCTATTGTGACTGTTCATGTTCATTTTTAAGTAATAAAAAGACATTGTTGTCCAAGAGAAATGTTCTCAAAATTTAAAGTTTTTAATTCTCATCTCCTTTGCAGGTCGTCGACGCCGAATTATGCTGAGAAGCGGGAACAGCAGAACGGTGGACCGCGGCCGAAGGAAGACCTCAGGAAGAGGATCCGAGCGGCCTTGCCTCAGGTAAGCCACAATGAGGTGGCTGTTGAAGTGCTTCAAAGTGAATTAGACTGTAATCTACTTGATGATAATGTGGCCATACGCCTGCCTTTCGTCATATTCAATGTCAGGGGTTAGACGTTACTCCGATTTCACCTTCGTGGGTCAGCTTTATTGATGGCATCGCCTTCTGGTTCTTCCAGGACTTCTTTTTGCATCTGGTACATACTCCACTGCTGCTGCTCTAATGTCCTTTCACATGATCCTTCCAGTTATCTCTTTGTTCATCTATTTGATGGTTTATTGGTTCAGATTTGAACTTTCCTTATATAAAATTTTGTACATCCTTATACGGCTTTTAGGAGCCTCATTTCAGACGCTTGAATCTTATTTCTCTGTCGTTTGATAAGCGTCTAGGTCTCACTGCCGGAGAGAAGAACAGGAACTGTCGTCGTAGTTTTATAAAATGTATTTTTTTTTCTTTCTGGCATCATTGTTTGAAGTTGTACTTACAATGACACAAATATACAGGAATTTTACCAGTTTTTTGATCGTATAGAAACTTATTTTATTCGCAAGATAGATAAAACTTGTTACTCCTTCGATTATTTTCTCATAAATAACAACTCAATGCCGCTATTATTATCGGTAGATATATTCATTTTATATTTTTGGGGCAGTAAGCTCAGCTTTTATGTAGCGGTTAGCAGTTTTCATCACCATATACAATTAACTCTTCATAATCGATTAGCATTTCTTTCGTAGTGTACTTTTAAACAAAGGTGAACTTAAATTCCACGTGTTTAAGAATGCGGCAATGTACCTATCAAGAAGTGCAGGCGATTGACTACATCCCTTTGTAACCCGTTGATTAACTTGTATTTCATCGGCCATTCTTAAGCCTGTTTGCACATGCGTGTTGCGAAGGAATGTTGATTAGATACTATGTATCCATTTGGACAAGTTTTCACTGTGTCATAGTTATGACGTCAACCATTTACCTTTGATAATGACATAGTGTCAAAACGCCTAAGATGTACTGATACAATAAAATTGCGGTCAAGACATCTCAAAGTGTTGAAGCGAATGTACATTTGCTCACTACATAGGATTCGGAGATTTGTGTGGACGCGAGAATATTGCCGTACTATACTCAAAGCATGGATAAAGGTCACCTAGACTTTTTAGTACTATTCATATCATAATGCGGAAGAGTGCTGTGACATTATTATTGTCACCTAGACCGTTGTGTCGTGGTAAATGTTGGTGCACGATACGGTAGGATATGAGTACACTGGGAATCATATGTGGCAATGCCCACAAGTTCACCAACAGGACGTCGTTCACTCATACTGTGGAGATATTATCAGGCAGGGCATGTTTTCACAATACGAAACGAGGTCTGTCATACACCTTTCCACTTCTCTCACCGACAAAAGCAGTGAATCCGTTGTTCCCTCTACAGAACCATTCAGGCAATCTGTAATCACGCTAAAATATTTTGAGGCACTTATGGGTCTGCTGGTGTGACCCTGTGAAATTGTGGAAAAAAAGCGGGAGAGGTTTCTGTGCACATTAAATTAATTTATACGTGCCACAGGTACTCGATGCAAAAATTTGTATTTAAAAAACAAAAAAAAAGAAGAAGAAGGAATTCATTGATAAATTTGTAAACTAGATTAACGATAGGACCTTCACCACATGGCTCCGGATGCCATTTCAGGCGTGTGTGTTCTGAAGTAACCTTCCCTGACTGTTATCTTACACAGGCCACGAGCAAGCACCTTCGACAGCTGGCAAAACGTAGCCCCATGGTGCAAAAAAGCGGCCGACGCACGCTGCTTGCAGTGTCCCTTCCACCACACTGTCGGCAATCTCAGTGTTCCTACATCTAACTGCCCAAATTGGCACCCATTTTCTCACACCAAGGCTTGCAAATCAGCAACCTGTACTTTTGTGCAAAATTAATTTTCATTTGAATAAATCTGTAATCAGTGTGTAACTTTATGTGATGAAAGTAAAAGTAGGGAACAATTTAAAGAACTGACTAGCTATCAGCTCATTAACTGTATGGATGACACATGGTGAATATCTTCGAGCGACGGAATGTAATAGAATGGCTTATTATTCTACTGTCGAGCTTTAATTGGTGAAACGAACACAAATGTTACAAATTGCGAGGACTAGCTGTTCTCGTAATTTATAATATTCGTGTTGAGTTGGCGTATTAAAGTTCGGTAATCGAATAATTAGTGATTTTATTACATTTCGTCACTCAAAGGGATACATCATGTCCCACCCACTCTAGGTGGCAATTTGCTACTGATTTCAGTATTCTAGTTCTTGCGTATTAAGAGTGGAGAGGAGCTTCAGTTTTGGAAACGAAGTGCTGCAACCACTGACGTCATCTAACCTCAATCCTATTGACTTCATTTGAGACACTATCGAATGAGACATTTGGACTCCGGACTCAGCTTCAACGACGTTTGAGAGTTATGGACTGCATTTGAGCGATCATCTGTAATGATGACTCCCTGCCATTTTGGAGTTTTGAGGAGTCCGTGGCACGAGTCATTACCTCATTCTCCAAGGCAACAGATCGTACTATCCCGGGCTAATTCAGCTGTTCGTGAGGAGAGAGTTGCGCCTCCATCATCACATTAAACGAGTAACCGTCAAGACCCCACGACGACTGCGGCGAAATCTAACAAGTTTTGCACTGAGGCTACCTGTCACGGCCTTACAAAGCATTGAGTGAATAAGTGGAAACGAATAATGGTCCTACTTTCAGCTGCTCCTCGCACCGCATCATAATGCATCCAAAGTCTAGTGGTACAGTGAAATAGGGATGATTTCAGTATGCTCTCGCCTCTAATGTTATACAGAAAAATGGGTGAATTCAACGTGCACCCTACCTATGGTGGCATAACAAAAGACACAACTAGAGAGGAGAATAACGCAAAACTGTGTTGATTGATGAGCGCAGATACCACCCATGTCGTCTGCCAGTACAGTGACGACTAGGCGAGTGGCAACGTAGCGTGAGGCAACAACTAACAGGAGCAAGTCCGGATATCACAGTAAGAGGAGACATAGACTACAACTGCAAGACTGTAGTGTTTGTTGAAGGAGCAATGGCTATTGGAAGATGTACGAAGTGTGTTCAAGACGTAACGGGCATTTTACAATTTCACGTGTTGTATCAGAATCGTGCGATTTTTTCGTTGTTATATGGGTTAACGTGTCTGAAAAGTATCTGTACTATGTTAGCAATATGAATCTGCTGGCAGCCGTCAAAAAATGTTTTACGCAAATGGATCAGAGAATTTGTATTTAAGTTTGCTGTAAGAACTGTATAAAGTTGAGCAAAATTTTAGAAATGTTAAATATTGTCTTCGATGAGTCTACTTTGCGCAAAACAAGGGCTTGCGAGTGTTACAAGCGTTTGTAAGAAAACTTTGAAGACGTCGAAGATGACGAGAGCCCTGGACGCCGGAGCACATCATCAGACGATGAAATCGTGGAAAAAGTTATAGAAATGGTTATGAATGATCGCTGAATCGCGATCAGAGAAGCTGCTGGTGATGTTGGCATGTCATCTGGCTCGTGTAATGATATTTCTTCGGAAGTTCTGATTGTGAAACATGTGAGGTCAAAATTCATTGCAAAGCTGTCGAATTTTGAAGAAAAACAGCGGCGAATGCAAGTTGCTTGGGAGTCACAAGATGAAATCAGCAACAAGACTTGTCATAACAGATGATGAAACATATGCTTACCGATATGACGTCGACACTGAGGCTCAACTGCCCCAGTGAATAATCTTAAAGAACTGTCGTTTTACACGCACGGATGAGACTGAAACGTATCGCTGAGGGAGCTAAAAGCTATTGGAAAGTGGAGTTCCAGAAGTTTTTAGGGGGACTCAAAAAAAAGCGGTGGCTAAAGTAGATACGAGGAGTGTTCAGTAAGTAATGCAACACATTTTTTCTGAAAGCAAGTTAACGTTATTTAAGATTCCATTCCATACTCTTTTGACTTCCCAAACCTGTTTCTCAACATAATCTCCGTTCAATGCGGCGGCCTTACGCCCCCTATTGGGGGCGACGTTGAAGGCAACGTCTTGCTGCATTAATAACCTTCCCATCATCCAAGCATTGCATCCATGTAGTGCATCCTTCATTGAGCCAAACAGATGAGAGTCGGAAGGTGTAAATCCGGGCTGCAGCGAAGATGAGGAAGAATAGTCCAACGAAGTTTTGTGAGCTCCTCTCAGGTAAGCAGACTCTTGTGAGGTCTTGCTTTGTCATGGAGGCGAAGTTCGTGTACATTTTTGTGGCGACGAACACGTTGAAGTCGTTTCTTCAGTACACTTCAGAGTTGATCATTGCACCATGAAGGAGGGAGGGAGGGCATCAAACAAAATAGCCCCTTCAGAGTTCCAGAAGACCATCGCCCTGACTTTGCCGACTCAAGGTGAGGCGTTGAACTTATTCTTCAGAGGAGAGTGGAGTGGCGCCACTCCATTGATTGTAGTTTTTAAACTTCCTGGCAGATTAAAACTGTGTGCCGGACCGAGACTCGAACTCGGGACCTTTGCCTTTCGCGGACAAGTGCTCTACCAACTGAGGTACCCAAGCACGACTCACGGCCCGTCCTCATAGCTTTACTTCTGCCAGTATCTCGTCTCCTACCTT
Source organism: Schistocerca serialis cubense (assembly GCF_023864345.2). Taxonomy (NCBI): domain Eukaryota; kingdom Metazoa; phylum Arthropoda; class Insecta; order Orthoptera; family Acrididae; genus Schistocerca; species Schistocerca serialis. Next base: position 453,010,219 of record NC_064642.1, on the reverse strand, counting down.
CCAAACTTTACAGAAGCTCTCCTGCGAACCTTGCAGAACTAGCACTCCTGAAAGAAAGGATACTGCGGAGACATGGCTTAGCCAAGGCCTGGGGGATGTTTCCAGAATGAGATTTCCACTCTGCAGCGGAGTGTGCGCTGATATGAAACTTCCTGGCAGATTAAAACTGTGTGCCAGACCGAGACTCGAACTCAGGACCATTGCCCGCGAAAGGCAAAGGTCCCGAGATTTGTGTGTTCAATACCTGTACGAAAATGTCAATGTCGCAAAGACATATAGACCGAAACAAATGCATTGTTGGAATTCCTAAACATATATGTTTCCCAATGCAAGGACGTTTAACGAATTTACCGATTACTTTGTTTCACCAGAATAGAAAGTAGAATAATAAATAGGCCAAGAATAATAAATAGGCCAAAACTGAAGAGTAATTAAAAGGTCATCTCTTGGTGATAGAGCTTGCGGCATTATTGTATCCTGTTTTCGAATCATCGACTGCACAGTTGAAAAGAGATGCATACCACATTCTCAAACAGTTTTTTTATCAGAGTTAAGTCCTCTGTTTCATTGAATAGTGCTTTTTGATAACTAAAATATGTGCTTTTCTGTATCCACTCACTTCATCCAAACATTTCGTTTTTTTCTTAATTGCGATTTTCTTAACGAATTTTCTTCAATAATAATAATAATAATAATAATGCAACAACGGAGGAGGCCACTCTGTTTTTTAAACCACAAAACAGTGATCTTCCATTTGCCCATGTCACGACGCGCCTCTTGTGGTAACACTACTGCAAGCACCTGGAGAAGCGACTTGCAGAAATAAACTTGCACAAGTTTTTGTTCTGATGTGAGTACTTCATGCGAGCTACAAAGGAAGTTATGCGGCTAGACGCACGGGGGATGCGTAGCACGTTTACACCCAATCCCACGAGGCCTGTAACCGCAGCAGCTACCGAAGTTCCCAAACTTTCATCAACATCACTTGCCACTTGCACTAAATTTCACACATCTTTCCTGTGGGATCGTCCATTGGAAGTAGAGATTTTTTGTATACATATACAGGGTGGTCCACTGATAGTGGCCGGGCCAAATATCTCACGAAATAAGCATCAAACGAAAAAACTACGAAGAACGAAACTTGTCTAGCTTGAAGAGGGAAACCAGATGTCGCTATGGTTGGCCCGCTAGATGGCGCTGCCATAGATCAAACGGATATCAACTGCGTTTTTTTTTTAAATAGGAACCCCCATTTTTTATTACATATTCGTGTAGAACGTAAAGGAATATAAATGTTTTAGTTGGACCACTTTTTTGTTTTGTGATAGATGGCTCTGTAATAGTCACAAACGCATAATTACGTGGTATCACGTAACATTCCGCCAGCGCGGACGGTATTTGCTTCGTGATCATTACCCGTGTTAAAATGGACCTTTTACCAATTGCGGAAAAGGTCGATATCGCGTTGATGTATGGCTATTGTGATCAAAATGTCCAACGGGCTCGGTATACTGGACGACATCATCCAAGTGTCCGGACCATTCGCCGGATAGTTACGTTATTTAAGGAAACAGAAAGTGTTCAGCCACATGTGAAACGTCAACCACGACCTGCAACAAATGATGATGCCCAAGTAGGTGTTTTAGCTGCCGTCGCGGCTAATCTGCACATCATTAGCAGACAAATTGCGTGAGAATTGGGTATCTCAAAAACGTCGGTGTTGAGAATGGTACATCAACATCGATTGCACCCGTACCATATTTCTATGCACCAGGAATTGCATGGCGACGACTTTGAACGTCGTCTACACTTCTGCCACTGGGCACAAGAGAAATTACGGGACGATGACAGATTTTTTGCACGCGTTCTATTTAGCGACGAAGCGTCATTCACCAACAGCGGTAACGTAAACCAGCATAATATGCACTACTGGGCAACGGAAAATCCACGATGGCTGCGACAAGTGGAACATCAGCGACCTTGGCGGGTTAATGTATGGTGCGGCATTATGGGAGGAAGGATAATTGGCCCCCATTTTATCGATGGCAATCTAAATGGTGCAATGTATGCTGATTTCCTACGTAATGTTCTACCGATGTTACTACAAGATGTTTCACTGTATGACAGAATGGCGATGTACTTCCAACATGATGGATGTCCGGCACATAGCTCGCGTGCGGTTGAAGCGGTATTGAATAGCATATTTAATGACAGGTGGATTGGTCGTCTAAGCACCATGCCATGGCCCGCACGTTCACCGGATCTGACGTCCCCGGATTTCTTTCTGTAGGCAAAGTTGAAGTATATTTGCTATCGTGATCCACCGACAACGCATGACAACATGCACCAGCGCACTGTCAATGCATGTGCGAACATCACGGAAGGCGAACTACTCGCTGTTGAGAGGCATGTCATTATACGCGTTGCCAAATGCATTGAGGTTGACGGACATCATTTTGAGATTTATTGCATTAATGTGGTATTTACAGGAAATATCACGCTGTAACATCATGCGTTCTTAGAAATAATAAATTCACAAAGGTACATGTATCACACTGGAACAACCGACATGAAATATTCAAACGTACCTACGTTCTGTATTTTAATTTAAAAAACGTACCTGTTACCAACTGCTCGTCTAAAATTGTGAGCCATATGTTTGTGACTATTACAGCGCCATCTATCACAAAGCGAAAAAAGTGGTCCAACTAAAACATTCATATTTCTTTACGTACTACACGAATATTAATAAAAAATGGGGGTTCCCATTTAAAAATACGCAATTGACATCCGTCTGGCCTATGGTAGCGCCATCCAGCAGAAAAACCATATATATAACATTTTATCTGTTAGTACTGTAGTGTTATTTGTCGTGTGTTGTGTGGTACTGAGCAACGTCAGTAGAAAGTTCGTTTATGTAAAAGTTCGATGTCGCTTTCTTGGCCAGGGGTTTACCGTACGAGGTCAGTCGAGAGAAACGCTCTGCCCGTTTCAACAATTGTTCTTGATAACGCTCCTAAACATTATGTTGTTATTGACTAGGCATCGACCACGGAGAAGCGAAAGTGGTGATGAAATTGATTGGCTTCAGCGTCATAATGTCGATCGAAGCAAGCAATAATCCTAAAAATGTGGAAGTTATGGATCTAATATCTCTCCACAAACTACCGTTTCCCCAACATGAAATAGACGAAATGGCAAAAATATATGTGCATACTGACGTAAGGTTGCCGCGTTATCGCTGCCATTTAAACCAACATAACTGAGATGTGCAAAAATTATAAAAGTTACGCTGACAGCAATAATAACAAATTTATTCTGTCTGCTGTCGCAGCGCTCATCAACGAAAGTCACCTTGGTAGACTGAAGTTGGAAGACTGTCAGTCATACGCAATCTTGGAAAAAGCATGACAGAATGAAGTTATTTTAGACAATTTGGAAAAATGAGTAATGAACACACTACTGTCTTGTAAATTATTTATTCACAATCCATTTCTGTCATAGACCATCTTCACAGTCGAAAGATGTCTTTTATAAAGGCAACATCACATCACACTCATACTTTTAGACATATGATGAAGCCCATTGATGACTTGAAAAACATCAATGTTCTTCATTTCATGTCTAAAGGCATTAATTTCATGTGATGTTGCCTATGTAACAGATATTTTTCCGCTATGAAGATGGCCTGTGATCGAAATAATCTGTGGGTAAATAATTTAAAAGACAGCACTGTGTTCATCATGTACAGTTGAGGAAATGATCAAGTGATCGATTAAACAACAGTCACAGTTACGAGACTAATAACAGTAGTATTCTTTAGTTATCGCCATAAAAACGATTTACAGCAGGCAAAATCATATTAGAAAGCTATTATCGGGAAATGTGTCCAAACGAAGTTCATCTGTGGAATTCAGTCTTTATCATACAAAAAGGTCTCTCTCACTGCAATTTGATTGCTGCTAACAGTGAGGTGGTATAAATCTCTCTCACTGCAATATAATTGTTGCTACATTGAGGCAATGTATTTTGCATTGCAATTCCTGCTAAACCGATACTGTTTCCCCCTTCAACATGCAAAAATATTTCTTTTGTCGTAGAAATCAGTAGTCAGCCTAACCAGAAAAAAAAATAAATGTAGCGACGCGTTCCTCGTAACGAAAACAAACAGATGAATGCTTAGCATTCGACATGGGAGCGGAGCATTATGCATCTCATGTAACTCACATTCTCTCGTGTTAGAAATTACTGACAGAGTTTCGGATGAGAAGATGAAAACTTCGAGTATTTTAACCTTGATTTAATAACAAAAAAGCTCCCCGCACGTCGAAAATTCGGTAACGGCGTCAGAAAACGCATCTTCGTAAAGTGTCCATAAATCTTCTTAATAATTTGTTGTCGTAAATAAAACTACTTGGAAAAGTCCGGGAGGTGTGTGTGTGAAATCTTATGGGACTTAACTGCTGACCGATGACCACGCTGTCTGGTCTCCTTCCCCAAACCAACCAACCAACTTAACTGCTGGCCGGGAGGTATGGAAAGGTTTCAGTTAGATTACATCATGGTCAGGCAGAGATTCCGAAATCGGATACTGGATTCTGAGTTTTAGCCAGAAGTAAATATAGACTCAGATCACGAATTAGCAGTGATTTATAGAAGGCTGAAGTTTAAGAGAGTAGTCAGGAAGAATCAATGCGCAAGGAAGTAGGGTGCTAAGGAATTAACGGAAACGCTTGAAATACTCTGTGGCTATAGATAGTACGATAACCAGTAATTGTATGAACAGTTCAACTGAAGAGGGATGGACATCTCTAACATGGGCGATCACAGACGTTGGAAAGAATACCATAGGTACAAGCAAGGTAACTGCGTAGAAACCATGGATAACAGAAGTAATACTTCTGTTGATCAATGAAAGAAGGATGTGCAAATATTCAGGGAAGTCCAGGAATACAGAAATACAAGTCACCTAGGAAGTGCAGAGAAGCTAAGGCAAAATGGCTGAACAAAAATTGTGAAGAAACTGAAAAAGAAATGATGGCTGTAAGGACGGATTCAGCGTGTAATAAAGTCAAAACAACCGTCGGTGAAAGTAAAAACAAGGGCTGTCCCATTAAGAGTGCTATGGGAATTCCACTGATAAATGCAGAGGAGAGATCGGTTACGCGAAAAAGAGTACATCAAAGGCCTGTACGAAGCGGAAGATTTGTGTGATGGCGTGAGAGAAGAAGAAACAGGAGTCGACAGGGAAGGGATATGGGATCCAGTACTGGAATTATAATTTAAAAGAGCTTTGGGCGACGTAAGATCAAATAAGACCTAAGGCATATATAACAATCCATCAGGATTTCTAAAATCATAGGTAGAAGAGGCAACAAAACGACTAGAATGTAGAATGATAAGACTGGCGACTTAGCATCAGACATTTGGAAAAACATCATCCACACAATTCATAAGATTTCAAGAAACGACAATTGCGATAATTATTGCACAGCTAGTTTAACATGTATGCATCCAAGTTGCTGACAAGAATAATATACAGAAGAATGGAAAAGAAAATTGAGGATGTGTTGGATGACGATCAGTTTGGCTTTAGGAAAGGTAAACGTACCAGAGAGACAGTTCTGACGTTGCGGCTGACAATGGAAGCAAGACTAAAGAAAAGACACATTATTTGTGGACCTGGAAAAAGCGTTCGACAGTGTAAAATGTTGCAAAATGTTCGAAACTCTGAGAAAAATAGGGGTAAGCTATAGGGGAGATGGGAGGATATACAATGTGTACAAGAACCAAGAGGTGGATGACCAAGAATGAAACGCTCGGATTAAAAAGGGTGTAAGGAAGGGATGTAGTCTTTTGCCCCTACTGTTAAATCTGTATATCGAAGAAGCAATGATGGAATTTTATAAAAAGGTGCAGAAGTGGAATTAAAATTCAAGGTGAAAGGATACCTATGATACCATTCGCTGATGATATTGCTATTCCGAGTGAAAGTGAAGAAAATTACATGATCTGCTGAATGGAATGAACAGTCTAATGAGTACAAAAATGTGGACTGAGACTAAATCGAAGAAAGACGAAAGTAATCAGAAGAAGCAAAAATGATAATAGAGGGAAACCTAACAGCAGAATTGTGGATCATGAACTAGATGAAGTTAAGGAATTCTGTTACGTAGGAAGCAAAGTAACCCATGATGGACGGGTCGAGGAGGACATAAAAATCAGACTAGCACTGGCAAAAAAGGGATTCCTAAGTCTGCTATTATGAGATATAGGTCGTAATGTGAAGAAGAAATTTCTGAGAATGTACGTTTGGAGCACGACATTGCATGGTAGTGAGACACGGACTGTAAGAAAACCGGAACGGAAGAGAATCGAGGCATTTAAGACGTGGCGCTATAGAAGAATGTTGAAAATTGGGTCGACTGATAAGGTAAGGAATTAGGAGGTTACGCGCAGAATCGGTGACGAAAGTAATATGTGGAAAACACTAACGAGAAGAAGAGAGAGGATGTTAGAACATCTGTTACGAGATCACGGAGTAACTTTCAGGGTACTAGAGGGAGCTGTAGAGGGTAAAAACTGTAGGGAAACAGAGTTTAGAATGCGTCCAACAAATAATTGAGAGCCGGCCGTGGTGGCCGTGCGGTTCTAGGCACTTCCGAGTGACTGCTCCGGTCGCAGGTTCGAATCCTGCCTCGGGCATGGATGTGTGTGATGTCTTTAGGTTAGTTAGGTTTAAGTAGTTCTAAAAAAGTTCTAGGGGACTGATGACCTCAGATGTTGAGTCCCATCGTGCTCAGAGCCATTTTAACATTTGAAATAATTGAGCATGTAGAGTGCAAGTGCTACTCTGAGATTAAAAGGTTGACACGGGAGAGAAATTCGTGGCGGGCCGCATCAAACCAGTCAGAATACAAACATAAATAAATAAATAAATAAGAGAGAGAAAGGACATAGTGCACACCTTCCAGAGCACACTGATGCCAGTTCCATCTTCGTGCACTGAACAGTTTGCGAGTGTGAATGAGATGAATGAAGTGTAATATGGAGGTTTGTATTCTGTGCGGGACGTAGCAATTCTGCTCCATACATCCACGTGCTCTCGCCGAAGTGTCAGATCCAACATCATTTCGAACAAAGTGTAGCGGCATTTTGGTGTACGTGTAACCATTTGTAGTCTCACGCAAGAGTACAGTAGTGGCGGGTGGTGTGTTGTGTGCTGAAGGTGCTGGCGACGTCGGCGAAGAACGTGCTGCTGCTGGGCTACGGCATGACGCTGGGCTTCCCCACGATCGTCATCCCGGCGGTCAGCAGGCGGCCGCTGGTAGCCGGCGACGCGGGCAACGCGACGCTGGGGGCGGCGGAGGAGCCCGGCCACCTCACGCTCACCGACGCCGAGCTCTCCTGGTTCAGTGAGTACGCCTCACATCAGCCAATTAAACGAGCCCCATTACGAGGGCACCACTGAAATTGCCAAAATCAAACACTGCTTACTTTTACAAAAATTTAAAATGATTTTGCACGAGATTTGGCATCTAAGACATCCGCAACTGCGAGGCCTGATAATTAATTACTTAAGACACATCCCCCCCCTCTCCCCATGAACCATGGACCTTACCGTTGGTGGGGAGGCTTGCGTGCCTCAACGATACAGATAGCCGTACCATAGGTGCAACCACAACGCAGGGGTATCTGTTGAGAGGCCAGACAAACGTGTGGATCCTGAAGAGGGGCAGCAGCCTTTTCAGTAGTTGCAGGGGCAACAGTCTGGATGATTGACTGATCTGGCCCTGTAACACTAACCAAAACGGCTTTGCTGTTGTGGTACTGCGAACGGCTGAAAGCAAGGGGAAACTACAGCAGTAATTTTTCCCGAGGGCATGCAGCTTTACTGTATGATTAAATGATGATGGCGTCCTCTTGGGTAAAATATTCCGAAGGTAAAATAGTCCCCCATTCGGATCTCCGGGCGGGGACTACTCAAGAGGACGTCGTTATCAAGAGAAAGAAAACTGGCGTTCTACGGATCGGAGCGTGGAATGTCAGATTCCTTAATCGGGCAGGTAGGTTAGAAAATTTAAAAAGGGAAATGGACAGGTTAAAGTTAGATATAGTGGGAATTAGTGAAGTTCGGTGGCAGGAGGAACAAGACTTTTGGTCAGGCGAATACAGGGTTATAAATACAAAATCAAATAGGGGTAATGCAGGAGTTGGTTTAATAATGAATAAAAAATAGGAGTGCGGGTAAGCTACTACAAACAGCATAGTGAACCCATTGTTGTGGCCAAGATAGACACGAAGCCCACGCCTACTACAGCAGTACAAGTTTATATGCCAACTAGCTCTGCAGATGATGAAGAAATTGATGAAATGTATGATGAGATAAAAGAAATTATTCAGGTAGTGAAGGGAGACGAAAATTTAATAGTCACGGGTGACTGGAATTCGACAGTAGGAAAAGGAAGAGAAGGAAACGTAGTAGGTGAATAAGGATTGGGGCTAAGAAATGAAAGAGGAAGCCGCCTGGTAGAGTTTTGTACAACAACATCAAGACATATCCGCTTCAGCTGCAGTAATTACTTATTCAAAGCACGAACGGTTTCGGTATTTTAAAATCCCGTGTTCAGGTGTCTGAAATTATTGTATCTGGTAAGACATAACATGCGAATGGGTCACTCAGTGCAAGAGCTCCAGTCACTGTCCAGTACAAAATATCTGTTGTAAGGATTATGGTCTTAGTTTTCTCTTTGTTTAGCTAATGTTAATGCCCCTTTAATTATTCCCTTGTGCTTTTTGTAAATTTCCTGTAACTACTAAGACAAACAGATTGCATTTTCTCCACCTAGAGGTCAGTTTTCATATCAAAAGGGATGTTTCAGAGTACTGAAAACCGGAGTCATAGTCACTTATGAAGTCACAGGTTTAAGTATAAAGAAATAACAGGCCATGACTTTGGTGTTTTAGTCTGTTGCCTCTAATTTAACACCCACTCAGCTCTACGTGGCATAGTGCCACCTGCGATTACTGCTGTACTCATTTTTATTAATTTATTTATGTACACGTCAAGTTCCGTAGGACCAAATTGAGGAGCAAACCTTCAAGGTCATGGAACGTGTCAGTACATGAACTTACAACATAAAAGTAATAACAGATAAAAATAAATGTTCATGAACCTGAAAAAAGTCAGTCCATCAGTTTAAGTAAACGCTATCAGCAATACAATAAGAATCAGCTTAATTTTTCAAGGAAAAGGAGTGACCCGTGAGGAAACTCTTCAGTTTCGATTTGAAAGCGCGTGGATTACTGCTAAGATTTTTGAATTCGAGTGGCAGCTTATTGAAAATGGATGCAGCAGTATACTGCACACCTTTTTGCACAAGAGTTAAGGAAGTCCGATCCAAATGGAGGTTTGATTTCTGCCGAGTATTAACCGAGTGAAAGCTGCTTATTCTTGGGAATAAACTAATATTGGTAACAAGAAACGACAATAAGGAATATACATATAGAGAGGCCAATGTCAAAATACCCAGACTCGTGAACAGAGGTCGACAAGAGGCTCGTGAACTCACACCACTTCTTGCCCGAACCGCCCGTTTCTGAGCCAAAAATATCCTTCTAGAATGGGAAGAGTTACCCCAAAACATAATACCTTACGACATAAGTGAACGAAAACAAGCAAAGTAGACTAATTTACGTGTCGAAGTATCACTCACTTTTGATACCGTTCGAATAGTAAAAATGGCAGCATTAAGTCTTTGAACAAGATCCTGAACGTGGGCTTTCCACGACAGCTTACTATCTATCTGAACACCTAGAGATTTGAACTTTTCAGTTTCACAAGTCATATGCCCGTTCTGTGAGATTATAACGTCAGGGTTTGTTGAATTGTGTGTTTATTTTCTACAAGCCATGAACTGAGGTCATGTACTGCACTATTTGAAACCGAGTCAATGTTGCACACAACATCCTTTACTACCAAGCTAGTGTCATCAGCAAACAGAAATATTTTAGAGTTACCCATAATACTAGAGGGCATATCATTTATATAAATAAGGAACAGGAGCAGCCCCAACACTGATCCCTGGCGCACCCCCTACTTGACAGTACCCCACTCAGATCCCACATCACGGCCGTTATCAACATTATGAATAATGACCTTTTGCTGCCTGTTGCTATAGTAAGAGGTAAACCAATTGTGAGCTACTCCCCTTATTCCTTATATGGTCCAATTTCTGGAGAAATATTGTGAGATCAACACAGTCAAATGCCTTAGTTAAATTAAAAAATATGCCAAGCGTTCGAAACTTTTTGTTTAGCCCATCCAGTACTTCACAGAGAAAAGAGAATATAGCATTTTCAGTTGTCAAACGACTTCTAAAGCCGAACTGTACATTTGATAGCAAATCGTGTGATATAAAATGATCAGTTAACCTTACATACACAGCATTTTCGATAACTTTTGCAAACACTGTTGGCATAGAAATAGGTCTAAAATTATCTACATTATCCCTTTCACCCTTTTTATAAAGCGGCTTTACTACTGAGTACTTTAATCGCTCAGGAAACTGACCATTCCTAAAGGAAAAATTACAAATATGGCTAAATACGGGGCTAACACGTGCAGCACAGTACTTTAATATTCTGCTAGACACTCCATCATAACCACGAGAGTCCTTAGTCTTCAGTGATTTAATTATTGACTCAATCTCCCTCTTGTCTGTATCACAGAGGAGTATTTCAGACATCAATCTCGGAAAGGCATTTGCTAAGAAATTTATATGATTTCCTGTAGAAACTAAATTTTTATTTAATTCACCAGCAATGCTCAGAAAATGATTGTTAAATACTGTACATATATCTGATTTATCAATAACAGAAATATTATTACTGCGAACTGACTTTATATCATGGACCTTGTGCTGCTGACCAGACACTTCCTTCACAACTGACCATATGGCTTTAATTTTATCCTGTGAATTAGCTATTTTATTTTCTGGACGTAGCCCCTAATGACACTGCACCAGTCGAGTGTCTGAGCCGCAGCTGGTGACTTGTGTGCCGGCAGGCAGCATCAACCTGATCTGCGTGCCGCTGGGCTGCCTGCTGTCGGGCCCGCTGTCGACGCCGATCGGCCGCCGGCCGGCCATGATGCTGGTCAACCTGCCGCTGGCCGCCGCCTGGCTGCTCTTCCACTTTGCGCAGTCGGTCGGCATGCTGTACGCCGGGCTCGCGCTCGCGGGGGCGTCCGGGGGTCTGCTCGAGGCGCCGGTGAGTCTCTTCCCACCAGCCGGCTCGCCGGCCGCTCTACTGCGCTACTGCGTATTCTCTCACCTGTGCATTCCTGGTTGCTACAACCTACCGCGACAAATAAACGCTTTTACAGTTACAACATTTACTGGCCTTCAAACACTACTACTACTTAAATCACCGGATCCTATTGCCCGCAAAAAATTGAAGACCACAGATTAGAATGAACTGTCACATGAATTTCCAGAAGTTCATCGTCTATCGTTCGATAATGACGTGAGCAGGTCCAGCCTGTGCTACAGGAGGTAGAACACGATAGCACAGATATCCAGCGGAAATACACTTCCCGATAAAAAAAAAAAAATGAAGCACCCAGAAGGGGACGAGGAAACGAAACGAATGCTCTCGGTATGAGAGGATATCTGATGTTATTTCATTCATTACAAAATCGAGTCAAATTTACAAAGAACTTGGCAGTATGAGCACACTTATCAGTAAAACGTTCCATCCCCTCTGGCCTGAACGCATCCACAGGTTGGACTGAGAATACTGCCATAAATGCATTGCATCCTCTCCCGAGACAAGTTTTGTACCACAGCTAGTGTATCTGGCCCTTGATCACCTGGATACTCGCAAAGGATAGTGTAGACGACCCAGCTGCTGCCGTACATGTTCTGTCAGGGAAAGAGCTGTGGATCTTATTGGCCACAAGAGTATCTCGACATTACGCACGGTTCATAAAGACGCATGCTATGTATGGACGAGCATTTTCCGCTGAAAAATAACACCACGATACTGCTGCATGAGAGACAACATTTAAGGATGCTGGCCACGATACTGCTGCACGACCGAGCGAGGTGGCGCAGCGGTTAGCACATTGGACTCGCATTCTGGAGGAAGACGGTTCAAACTCGCGTTCGGCCATCCTGATTTAAGTTTTTCGTTATTTCCCTAAATCACTTCAGGCAAATGCCAGGATGGTTCTTTTGCAAGGACACGGCCTACTTCCTTCTCCATTCTTCCCTATATCGGTGGAACTGATGACCTCGCTGTTTGGTCCCCTCCCCCAAATCAACCAACTGCTGCATGAGAGACAACATATAAAGATGCAGGATGTCTGTGATATATCGAGAAGGAGGGCACTGCTGTTTCTGGCAATAACTACTGATGTCAGCACATTTTTGAGGTCAGCATTCCGGAGACTCGCTATGTCAGCATATTCTGGTGCCAGCTATTCCAGTTCTGAGGTAATTTTCCTTGTTATATTCAAGGCCACTGACCTCCCTCCCCCATTTTGCTCCCAGGTAATTGCAAAGAGTGAACATCATCATGCTCCCAGCCAATTTCGCCACTGTTTTCGGGCAACATGCTCTCCATTCTAGATACATGCTCTGTAGAGAGACAGCCATAACCAATTTAGCTAAGTAACGTGTTGTTTTGTAGGGCGGGCAACCACAGCCAAAGTTCGACATTTTTCCAAAGAAAATTCCGCACTGGCTGTATGAATGATTTTTATTAAATCTGCGATCGGTTTCGCACCACTCCATTGCATCCTCAGGCAATATACGCGATTTATAACATGGTAATGTTGAATATTGCCCTGTAGCCACTCCCCACCATTCACGTCCAATATACCGTCATCTGGTGAAAGCGGTAGTTAAAATATAAAAATCATTTTTAAAATATTTTTTTTAAATGGCGGCAATGACCGTGCAAGCTGAGAGGAGCCGCACGGCAGCGGACACCACCTGACTCTTTGGAAAAAATTAGCTAAGTGTTGGACCCTATCTGCAAATTGGTAAAATTGGCAAACTGGCCACAAAAATTAAGAAGAAACTGCCAAAATGGTAGGATGCGTAATCCATAAATTAGCTGAATAATTGGCAGATTGGTAAGACAGGTCGTAGAATTGGATGTAAAACTGGAAAAGTGGCACAACAGCCTGTTAAATTGGTAGGTCAGATCAAAATGAATATATGCCAGTCATAAACAAAGGAAAAAAAACTGAACGCTTCATTCAGATGTCTATCTGCCTGCTGTGTTCATTCTTACAGAAAAAGACGTCTGCAATGCATATGTAGCTGCACATTGTAAACAATTAGCTGCTTGGCATCAAGTGTGTAGGTGTTCGCCCCACACTTTTGAGCAACAGCCAACTACATTGTAATCTGTACTCAAAATTATCTGGACAATGTGAATTATTTGTCAATCATGCATTGTTACTCTCAGCCACGGGCAATTTGCTCTCCATTGAAGATCTGTGCCCACAACTGCTGTACTTGATACTGACGCTGGGACAGAATTGACATTTGAGCTGATTCCACACGTTCTGTTAGAGACACATTTGGTGATCTTACTGGCCACATGAGCACTTCATTATCATGCAGACAGTTCATAGAGATATATGCCATGTTTGGACAAGCATCATTCAACTGTAAAATGGCGCCGTGATACTGTTACATGAGAGGTAACACATGAAGACGCAGAATGTCCGTGATGTACCATTGTGCCAACAGAATCCCCTCAGTCACTACTATCCGTGACCTTATGTCTTACCCGATGGCTCCTGACACCATGATGCCAGGCATAACACCACTGTGCCTCTCCAAAACATTCGGACAATGGGACCTCTTCTAGGTCACCGGCCTATTCACGACAACAGTCATCAGGGGTAGCTCTTAATCGCGATTCATTCCTAAACACAGTGCAAAGCTATTCCTCAGCAGTTCATGTGTTTCAATCAAGGCACCTTCCAAATGCAGCCATTTTTGTTGTGGTGTGTGCATGGGATGGTAAACTGTAGTCTGACTGCTGCTAGTCTCTGACCAATGCTGTGAAATGGCTCACAATGTGACAGAGTTTCCATTACTTGTTCTTGGTTGGCAGGATCAGATGTGAAGGGATTACTATGTGCAGAATAAGGTGATCCTCCCTTGTGGTGGCCAGGGGTGGTCGACCAGAACTTCGATGACGTTCACATGCAGTTCAGCACCGGACCTCCGTCACATCTAAAGGCCTCGTAAATGTGGTTATTCACACAATCTGACCAGCCTGCTAAATGGACACTTCCTAATAAGGCCCCTTTCAAACTCCATCAAATGCTGACAACGCCATATTGCTCGAATACACAGCATCCCCATGCCCTTCAGACTGATGACTCAACATCTGACGCTGCTCACATCCCTTATTTACCCTACCAGGCTTGTGGACACATGAGATAGACTTAAGACCGTCCGACTGCAGTACCAGGTTGAAGTCAGCTACCATTATCAGGAGACGGGTGTGAGCTACCATCGACTTCCTAAATGACCTATGATTCAGGAGTTATCAGATACTAAGCTGATAAGGGCAGATGTTTTGGTATGGAGTTATTGTTTAAGGACAACAATGGGAAATGCGGGGAAAGGTGACACAGAAAATGTAGCTCACCCCAGTTGGCGATGGAGTCAGGTGGGCAACAAGTGGCTGAAGCTCGCACCGAACTACTTTGCGGTCAGGCAGCTCGTACCGTAGTGGCGCTGCAGTTCAGGAGCAGACATGTTGTCGCGGCTCAGGTGGAACTGGAGCTTCAGTCACGCGGTCTGGGCAGCACGATAGCTCACAGCTTCTTTTATTACCAAGAGATGTCAGTCCAATTGCCAATTAAATATGGGCCAGACAAAATTCGTGCTTCCTGAGAATTGTCCTGGCGTATGCTGTTTAAATCGTTTGAGTTAGATGAAAGTTATGCTATTCATTTACCTAACGTTGTTTTCCGAATTTTAATGATAGCTATATGCAGTGACCTGTAAACAAAATTACCATTATCTCACACAAGTCGTATGGCTGTATATACTTAGTGCTTCATGTGCGCAACCAGAGTCTTTGCTACTAAGTAATAAGATGTTATACTTGCATCCACAGTTCTAGATTCACTTGCCGGTGCGAAAGTAACGAGCTGATTTGACATCTTGTGAAATATTTATAGTAAAAAAATTAACGAATTATCCAGGAAGAGAAAATTTGCTTTTAGGAAAAAAACACTTTTCATCAAGTAATGAACCAAGATAAAAGACAGCACGACACAGCCTTGTTTGACAAATTAATTGTTGTAAACATCATTTAATTAGGTTATAACGACGTGGCATGAGAGTAACAATTCATTTAGCTGCTGTCATAAGTAGTATTTTCACAGCTAATGGCATATTGAGAAACGAGAAAAATGAAAGATATAGTATCAGAACACAAAGGAATTACAAACATGAGCTGTCAGTGGACATTGATTTATGTCAATGGGAAGGGATCATTGTGCGTCAACGTCTTAATTATACATGTGATGTCGGTTCTTTCAGACATGTCCGAAAAGCAAAAGAGCAGACACCACACACACACACACACGTGTGTGTGTGGTGTCTGCTCTTTATATATATATATATAAAGTTTGGAAGGTAGGAGACGAGATACTGGCAGAAGTAAAGCTGTGAGAACGGGGCGTGAGTCGTGCTTGGGTAGCTCAGTTGGTAGAGCACTTGTCCGCGAAAGGCAAAGCTCCCGAGTTCGAGTCTCGCTCCGACACACAGTTTTAATCTGCCAGGAAGTTTCATATCAGCGATCACTCCGCTGTAGAGTGAAAATTTCATTCTAGTTAGAAAGATGCTGTACGTATTTTCAGTTTTGTTACAATTCTAATTTTTGAATGCCTCCTGCCCAGACTTAACTGCTGTTTCAGAATCCACTTTCTACCAAGGGTGTTTGTTTCGAAGCGAAACTAAATTTTGTGTTGTTTTGATGAACTTTTCTTTTAGGCTTTGCCAGTTGTTGGATTGTTTTTTGTCAAGTTCGCTTGTTAGAGTTGGGGTTATTTTAGCAGTATCAAATTTTGGAAAATTATTTTTTGGTTTGAATATTTTTTGAGGTTGTTTACTTTTATTCGCATTAAATAATGCTCAGAATCTATATCAGCCCCTTTCCTAATTTGGACATTTAAAATTTCTTTATAGTTAGGGCATGAAATTGCTACATGATCGATTTGAAATCCCCCAATAAATGTATTGGGTGCTCGCCAAGTTTTTTGTTTAGAGGATTTCCTTTTAAAATGTGATGACATGATTTAAGGTTAAATGTTTTGCACGTTTCAAGAAGTCTTTGGCAATTTTGGTTTGTCTATTTATGCGCAGGAAATCCATCCACCTTATATTTTTTCTCTTTACCTATTTGAGCATTAAAATCACCCACTAAAATTTTAACATGGCTTGAGGGAATGTTCAAGATGATGCTTTCTAACGTTTCGCAAGCATCATTAACTTCTTCAGGTTTTTTTTGCGGTTATCCTCATTGACTGGCATGTGGGCATTAATTAAAGTGTATATCTGATTTGCGCATGCAAGAGAAATTGTCATTAGTCTATTATTAACGGTTTTTATCTCCGTTATTGAATTTAAAATATTTTTGGAGACTGCAAAAGCAACACCAAGATGTGGTGCATTATGAAGTACTCTTTTATCAGTTTTACTTTTAAAAAGACTATAAGTACCGAAATCCATGATTGTCCGTCATTCGTGTTTCGTGAAGTTCCAAAATTTGAATCTTCTGTTCTTTTAATGTATCTCCCAATATATGAAGTTTACCTGGTTGCAAAAGTGTTCATATGTTAAGTGTTGCAAAAACAAATGTGACTGTTGTGGTTTTAAGTTGGCCAGAGGATTCCGACTTCCTCTGTTGAATCACACTGCATTTTAACCTGGTCGCCCCAGAAACCGAAATACCAATTTTGCCAGTAATGCCGGAAGTGGATTGACCACCTGGGGTAATATTGTGATTATCAATATGCTCCATGATGATTGTACCTGGAATCAGGTGGGGTTGAGTAGACTCATTGAGTAAACTCAAAGTGTTAAGACTGGAAGAGTTAGTTCCAGAATATAAATTTCAGCCGCACCACTGGTGAACAGACACTGACCTCTTTGCCGCTTGCTACAAGACAGACGCAAAGTGGATTTGGTTTTATTTTGCCTTGGTGCAGGACTGCTTATTCTGTATTTGCAACTGTCCACCATATCTGGTGGAACGTTCACTATCCGCCAACTGTGACCCGTCTGCCTAGGGTTAGGCAAGGTCGACTTCTTAGACTTTTAGTTACAAAGTCTCGAAGCCTGATAGCAGGCCTTAGTCGCTTAATCAGACCGTAGCAGCAGCTAAACATAGAAGGAAGATAAGGGTTTAATGTTGTCTATTTTCGAAGATATAAGAGATGGAGCAGAAAATCCAGTTGTGGAACAATGGAGAAGAATATTGACCGTGCCCTGCTCAGAGGGACCATCCTGGTATTCAGTTATGCACAGCACAGAATATCAGAATATGGATTGCAAGACGAGTATTTAATTTAACTCTAAGGACATGGCATAGAAATTCCGTATTTGCATGGATCCCAAGATTCAAATTCCCACGGTGTATAGAGAGTAGAAACCACAAATTGATCATCAGTAGTCTGCGCCAGAAACGAAACTATCTGATTTTATGACGAGCACCGGTAGTCTCGTTACAGTAGCATCCCACTGTAGATGTGCCAGTATGTCGAAGACCCAGTTAACTGAATTTCATGTAGATCTTAATGAGAGCTTTTGGGAGAGAGGCTGTACGTTTCTCGCCAGAGTTACCGAAGGCATTAGACGATCTGTCAATTGTGTATCAGAATGGTTCCTTTGGCCCTAGAACCGTGTGCTTGTTCCGAAAGACAGCAGAGTATGGGCTCGCGCCTAGGTCGTCACATCAGGCGAGAAGTAGAGATTAGTGTCTATATTGCTCCCAGTGCGTTAGTCAAGATCATCAGGAACGGTTTGTTGAGAGCTGAGCTACTGGCAAGGGTATCGCTCGACAATTTTCCTCTCGTATTTCATCGCGGTGAAACATGACTCGTGTAGCATAATGAAAATATTGGGTGACGCGCGAATTTCTGCTGTGTGATAAGAGAAAACTCTACATGATGACTGTGATTACCTTGTGGTTTTTATATTGAGAAAATAGAAGGAGCGATCCATACATAATTTGAAAAAAAAATTTATTGTCAAGATCGCATTAATTAATATGTATCATTAAAAGTAGACATCCTCGGCAGGGGTAGTGGGAAGAGGGGGGGGGGGCTATGCGGACTATAGCCCCCTCCAATGGAATATCATATTACACTGGATAAAATGACTTTAGAAATCAGCGAATATATTACTCCAACGGATTCAATCATTTTTTATATAATTGTGTAGAAATATAAATTTCAATGTAGTTCAAGCACATTTTAACAAAAGAATAAGAAAGGCAAATAGCTTACCATCCAAACAAATAAATATCATTTAACTTAAAATGGGCGTCTTATTATTTATTATAACGCATTTTTTACCCTGAACTCCAAAACAGTTACCAAAAACTACTTCAAACAAAACCAAATTTTACCAATTTTGCGGTGGAGGACCCCAACTCTTCTTTTGTTAAGCGATATTCCATTCCCTCAAACCCCCTCCCCCCCCCCCCCATTTGCCCTTGACCGACTTCTAGAATCGCCCCTGATCCTCGGTGTAGCGATGCAGCTTAGAATATCTAAGAACCGCACGGCCTCCGGTCCAGTTTGTATACCACTCAGATACCTTTCAGAGTATGCTGATACAGCCGCTCCATATCTCACAATGATATACCCAAAAACTGGAAAGTTGCACAGGTCTCGTCAATATCCAAGAAATAAAACGGGAGTAATCCGTTGAATTACAGACCATACCACTAACGTCTATTTGCAGTAGGATTTTGGAACATACACCGGCTCGAACATTATGAATTATCTCGAAGAAAGCGAGTCTTTACAAATAGCCAACATGGATTCAGAAAACATCGTTATTGTGAAACAGAACTAGCTCTTTATTCTCATTAAGTAATGATTGATATCGACAGGGAACATCAAAGTGATTCCATACTTTTAGAGTTCTAGGCGCGCAGTCCGGAACCGTGCGACTGCTACGGTCGCAGGTTCGAATCCTGCCTCGGGCATAGATGTGTGTGATGTCCTTAGGTTAGTTAGGTTTAAGTAGTTCTAAGTTCTAGGGGACTGATAACCACAGCAGTTGAGTCCCATAGTGCTCAGAGCCATTTGCACCATTTGAACAGGTCTGGTGATCGAGCAGGCCAAGACAATATATTGACACTCTTCATGAATGGCAACACAGCAGGCCGAATCACCAGACTGAAATAAAGTTTTTGCTGTGATGGAGCCATTTGAACCATACTTTTAGACTTCCAGAAGACTCTTGAAAGGATTGTTCACAAGGACTTCTAACTAAATTGATTGCCTATGGAGTATCTTCTCAGTTGTGGGACTGGATTCGTGATTTCCTGTCAGAAAGATCACAGATCATGACTGACGGAAAGTCATCACATAAGAGAAGTGATGGCCGGCGTTTCCCAAGGAAGTGTTATTGGTTCTCTGTTGTTCCTGGCCGGCCAGTATGGCTGAGCGGTTCTAGGCGCTTCAGTCTGGAACCGCGAGACCGCTCCGGTCGGAGGTTCGAATCCTGCCTCGGGCATGGATGTGTGAGATGTCCTTAGGTTAGTTAGGTTTAAGTAGTTCTAAGTTCTAGAGGACTGATGACCTCAGATGTTAAGTCCCATAGTGCTCAGAGCCATTTGAACCATTTGTTGTTCCTGATCTACACACATGATTTAAGAGACAAGCTGAGCAGGCCTCTCAGATTGTTTGCAGGTGATACTGTCATTTACCGTCTTCTTAAGATCAAAACCAATTGCATAATTATTAAGATAAAATATCTGTATACTGCAAAAAGTTGCAACTGAATCTTAATAACGTAAAACGTGAGCTCATGTACATGGGTGCTGAAAGAAAACTGTCAAATTTTAGGTTACACGATAAATCACACAAACGCAAAGGCTGTGAATTCAATTACATACCTGAGGATAAGAATACGGGTAACTTAAAACGGAACGATTACATAGGTAGTGCTGTGGGGGAAACCAAACCAAAGACTGCGATTTATTGGCAGAAAAGTTAGAAAATGTAACAGATCTGTTAAAGAAACTGCTTACTCTACGCTTGTCACCGTCTTCTGGAGTACTGGTGTGCGATGTGGGATCCACATCAGATAGGATTGACGGAGGACATCGAAAAAGTTCAAAGATGGGCAGCTCGTTTTGTACTATCGTGAAATGAGGGAGAGGGTACATGATACACGAATTGAGGTGGCAGTCATTAAAACAAAGTTATTTTTCGCCGCGGCAGGAAATTCTCATGAAATTTCAAGCACCAGCTTTCACCTCGGAGTGTGAAAATATTTTTTTGGAGCCTACCTACAGAGGGAGAAATGATCATTATTATTTTAACCATTTTGGTTGGAGAACGCCACAGCATTTTTCGTAAACTACACTGTAGGAAATGGTGCAACCAACCGCAAGTTCTCTTGAAATGATTTCGTTATACCATTACTAGTTTCGGGCCCGAGCCCTTCTTCGTCTACAGGGCGTTGAGTACACAAATGTAAAACTTGCGAGGATTCAACGCTACCATCTGATGAGGGGCTCAGGCCTGAAACTAGCAATGGTATAATACAATCATTTCAAGAAATCTTGTGGCTGGTTACAGTATTTCCTACAGTGTAATTAGTGAAATGATCGTCATAATAAGATAAGAGAAATCAAAGCTCGCACGGAAAGATCTAAGAGTTCGACTTTCTCGAGCGCTTTTCGAGAGTGGAACGGTAGAGGAGTAGCTTAAAGGCGGTTAAAGTGAACCCATCGCCATACACTTAACTGTGAATTACAGAGTAATCATGTAGATGTAGACGACGGTTTCGGCAGTTTAACCTCTCATCCTCGATCTTCAGAAATTTTTGATTATAAATTGTGTTTATCACTAATGCCATGTCGTCATTATGACGGGCAATAAGCAGCACATTATACACAAGTCTGTCAAAAGTAGAACCAGATGCTGATAAAAAGCACCTTGTGCAAATGAACTAGGTGATAGATAATTCGTGATACGTAATGAAGAAATAAGAAGAAATGAAACAAACGTGTCACAGTAAGGTCGCCCAGACAGTCGCATCAACGCACAGTGTGCCTCCCTCTGGCAGCAGCGCATACGTGCATTCTCGCACGCAAACGATCATAAAGGTGCCGAATGGCATCCTGCGATAGAGTCCCAAGCATCTTGAGACTGTTGTTCCAGTTCGGCAATGGTACTTGCACGCCCTGAAGAACGAGTAAATTCCCGCTTCCCACACGTGTTCAATTAGCGAGAGATCTGGTGATATTGCCGGCCAGGGCAGTTGTAAATCGTGAAGAGCACGTTGCGTTTTAGCAGCCGTTTGTGGACGTGCATTGTCCTGCTGAAAACGCACATTACTTTCCAGACGAGGGAATAGCAGTAGCACGGGGATAAAAGCCTGTTTAATGTAGCAGGCACTAGTTACTTTACTTTGCAGAAATGCCAAATGTGAGCGCGAGTTGTAACTGATGGCACGCACGTTCTAGAGTTTGCTCTGGCACCTGTGTGTCATGGGCAAATGCAGCTCGCCAGGTCTGCACCATACACGTATAGGTCGTTTAGTCGCATACAGACAGAACCCACTCTTAGCCGGCCGGTGTGGCCGAGCGGTTCTAGGCGCTACAGTCTGGAACCGCGCGACCGTTACGGTTGCAGGTTCGAATCCTGCCTCGGGCATGGATCTGTGTGATGTCCTTAGGTTAGTTAGGTTTAAGTAATTCTAAGTTCTAGGGGACTGATGACCTCAGATGTTACGTCCCATAGCGCTCAGAGCCATTTTTGAATCACTCTTATCGCTGAAGACAACAGAGCTCCATTCCTTTCTCCAGTCAACTCTTTCACGACGCTTTCACAAAGCCAGAGTAGCCGTGCTTGCTAGTGTCGTGGTCTCAGTGGTAGCCTACCCAGAGGCACAAGCGTTCTTTATCCTGCTGCAAGCAGAATGTTCCCAATAGTCCTTAATCGCCCAGGAGGTTTAACATGTGCCCGGATTCCGTCCCTGTACCATGTGCAGGCGGCCACCGCTGCTCGCACTATGAGTCGATCTTCACGTCTGTCTGCACTATGCGGATGTCCAGAACCTGTTCTGTAGGTGTGGGAATGTTGCACAGACCACAGCTGAAAGCAGCGACACCCATCTATACATTGCGCCCACCATGTACGGCAGTCCTTCGATAAGTCCATCGAACTTCCGAGGGCCGGTGGAAATGGCTTAACTGCTAAGCTACAGTACGTACTCGTCGTTGGGGCATGATTGTACCCTAGAATGAATGTTGCAAACACTGTTTACCTCTAAACACAGCACAGTTACTGCCTCTGAGCGCCACCTGATCACCGTTGATCGTGACGAAAGAATCACTAAAACTACAGTCTCTCAGTATGCGCGTATATCACGGCATCACTAAACATGGTTTTTGAGGGTGTGCCATTATTTTCGGAAATATATTGTTAATTCCCTGAGTCATTTCAGGAAACATACATGTAAGACGGCACGATATGTGATCTTACATTCTCTAAAAATGTTACTGCATAATTTCTTTTGGCATCTAGTTTTGCGTGACTGTTTTGCTAAATTCGTATAAATCCTGAACAGTTCACCATACGCTAAGGGACAGTCCATGTATGAATGGCAAGAAAATAACACTATTTAGATAGTATATTAATCTTTAACCATTATTAAAACCTTATATTTTATGAACCGCAGACTGTAAGATTATTGTATAAGTAGCTTGCAATGCCACGTAGATACACTAGTACAGTATATGTCTTCAAACGATGTCGTTTATCCGATTAAATCTTGCAAATATATATATATATATTCAGAATTATTACGCGATGGTAAATTTAGTTTTGGTCTCATCGGGGAAGTCGTCGTACAGTACGAACCGCAGAGTTAATTCTTCGACGCCCCGCAGGAAGTTTTATTGCCTGATTTCCATGTTGGTTTGACATCTATACCTGACTGCATCGTAACCTCGCTTAAGGAAATAGCTAAATTCACGGTCGACTGCAGCCTGTCGCACTTTATGGCGGGTAAAGTATCGCCTGCAGCAAAAGGCAGTTAAACCTGCACGCGACTTACAGTAGAAGGACTGATGTATTCATGCCGCACACGTCTTATCGAACACGACGCACACTTAAGCTGCTCATAATTACCTTCTGATTTTCCTTAGCAACTTTAAGATTATGCCACCTTCAGTTGTTTAAGACATTTTTTTACTTGAAAGTCCCCTTGTATCATCATTCACTTATGCTCTGTCAGCTGACTTCGACGAATGGCCATTGCCAAGTGCTTCAAAATCAAAGATCCCTCTACACAAGCATTAAAATCCATCTCCACAGTAATATCGCAAATGTAAAAGTGACAATGTCTGTTTTACGTCTAAACCGCTGAAACGATTCCGATTAAATTTGCTATGGAGACAGCTTCAAATGGTTCAAATGGCTCTGAGCACTATAGGACTTAACATCCGAGGTCATCAGTCCCCTAGAACTTAGAACTACTTAAACCTAACTAACCTAAGGTCATCACACACATCCATGCCCGAGGCAGGATTCGATATTGCGACCGTAGCGGTCGCGCGGTTCCAGACTGAAGCGCCTAGGAGACAGCTTCAAATATGAGGAAGTACATAGGCTCTTTTAGAAAGTGGGTAGTGCAAGATATTTATTGATTTGAATAAAATTACGCGAATTAGGGAAACATTTATTCTTTGAAAAAACTATTTGCTCTTATTATTTTGAACTTTATTATATTTGTAAAAATGCTTTTATTTGTTGATATGTTCTATGTTCAAAATGGTTCAAATGGCTCTGAGCACTATGGGACTCAACTGCTGTGGTCATCAGTCCCCTAGAACTTAGAACTACTTAAACCTAACTAACCTAAGGACATCACACACACACCCATGCCCGAGGCAGGATTCGAACCTGCGACCGTAGCAGCAGCACGGCTCCGGACTGGAGCGCCTATAACCGCACGGCCACCGCGGCCGGCTATGTTCTATGTAATAGAACTAAACTTAATGAACACAGTGCTTATACAATCCTCAACGAGTTTAATCCATATCCCCATACCAGTATCATTAAATGCGAAAATAACTTAGTCTGTTACGTTTTCGCAACTAAACCATTGAACCGATTTCGATGAAATTTGTCATGGAGACAGCCTGAATCCTGAGGGAGACCACAGTCTACTTTCAAAAGTAAAAAAAAAAAGTAAAAAACCTCAACCCCTAGGAGGGTGGAGTAAAGGAATGGACCATATCTTTTTCACAACTTTGAACATAAACCATGATAAAGAATATTACATTTGTTGCATAAGGTTCACGTTGTACAATTTACAGCTACTTCAGTAACACAATACATGGATGCGTGCTTCTGCCCATGCACCTACATACACACTGCTCTGTAGCGATGCAGCGCGTGCCGCTGCGTCCTTCGTAGGGGCAGTTGGTTGGGGGCTGAGGGGGAGGGGGTGCGAACACCACAAGCTATGAAACTTTCTGGCAGATTAAAACTGTGTGCCGGACCGAGACTCAAACTCGGGACCTTTGTCTTTCGCGGGCAAATGCTCTACCATCTGAGCTACCCAAGCACGGCTCACAACTCGTCCTCACTTCCGCCAGTACCTCGCATCCTACCTTCCAAACTGCCACCAAGCTATGCTTAGCCGGGCAGGCAGACATGTGAGGGTAGCTGACGTTACCACACATACAACCGCCTACCTACCATCACTCATCGCAACAAAACTACTGATACATGAGTGCAGCCATGGAAACAGCTAGGAATTAAGAAATCTCTCACCCACTGTATATATTGAGCCAATATCAGAATGACTACAAGGACAAAGTGTGGCAACTGAGAATCATGACACATGCAACAAATTAGCGACACAGTAAATATTCGCCTGAAAAAACAACTTTCAAAATGCTGATCGTCAGTTCAACTGATTTTTGTTTAAAGAATTTGTAATAGTAAGGCAAGAGAGCCATATTCCAGATACCATTTGCAGTTTTATAAAATTTGGTGACAATAATGTTTCACAGAAAATGAAAATTCGTTCTTGAACTCTCTGTTCTATATCCTGTGTTCAAAATTCAAATATTCTCAAAACATTATGAACTAATTTAATGGAATTAAAAGAAGTGCCTTTTACAACATTGGAGAAAGGGTTCTCAATTTCGGATATTAGTGTCCCTAATTTCGGATGGTTAAATTTAATGAAAATATATGTATTTTTGGAATATAAAAAGAAACATATTTATCTGAATAGCATTAACTATCACCTTACGTTATTTAGTGGAACATACATCACATATTTATGTTTTCCAACTATATTTTTCCTTTCCCGCACACAATTCGTGAGCCCACTGGAGACATTTTATGCATTTAATCCGCTTCTCGCCGTGTTGGCTATTTTTTAGGGCTCAGAGCAGTAGAGACATTCCTCATATATACCACCTTTCTCATCTGTAGTAACCAAGGCTGGTTCAGAGGAAGAGTCATCAAAGTCGATATCACTTTTATTCTTTTTTTCAGACGATTGGAAAGACTGTTTCACTATTGGGTGTCTTTTCTTTAAAGTTCTTTCGAACATGTATAGGAGGTGTTCAGCTTCCTTCTTCTTTCTTCAGACCTCTACAATGAAGCTTGACGTTGCAATTTGTTAGGAAAAGTCACAATCGCAGCACTTTTACCTCCTCTGCTGGAATTTGAACTTCTGGAGAGAGCAGGTGGGGGACTTATGTCGAGAGGAGAAACAAATTTGGAATTTCCAGGTGAACGGTTAGCAGAAAACGATGGAGCTGGTGGTTCTGGCACGGGAATCTACTGCACTGGCATCTGAAGAAAGTTGTGTTTCTTGCAGGAAGTTGGATCAAAATATTTCAGAGTTGAAACGGAATATGCCACTTTATCTGAACCCATTCAAAGTGACTTCAATTGTTGCGGCTCAGATCAGTGCAAGACACCATACAGAAGGTCCTGCAAAATCTTATAAAATAAAATCACAGTAAGAAGCAAAACCAACAAAACCTTCCTTTGGGCCTCACTTTTTTTAGACCGGTTACAGCCAAAAATATGTTAACTTTTTACAGTTTTCAATAAACAAAACTCACTGCTATTAGCACAGCGGTGCCGAAATATTTTGGGTAAAAAGAGAAAAACAGTGTTTCTGCATAAAGGCAGAACCAATACCGTATAATTTAACTGCAAATACAGCTGCAGAACTAAAAGATGAATATTGGACGCTTTTTAATACTGCCATCCTTTGTGGGCGTTTCCCAATCATGTAAAAATACCGCTGCCGTTGCGGCACACCGCGAGCCGTACAGTATTAACAACAGCTTCGCTGCAATAACATGCCACGTAGAGGCATACAACACTTTGATAGCCAGGATAGTGGCTTCACTTTCAGCAGGTCATACATAGAAGACGTTGCAGATCGCTTGCATGTCACTCAAAAATGCGTCTAAGTGTGGTGCGCCGCACGGGGTAGCCACGCCTTCTTGAGCACCTTGCCACGGTTCGCGCGGCTCCCCTCGTCCGGACATTGTGTGTGTGTGAGTGTGTGTGTGTGTGTGTGTGTGTGTGTGTGTGTGTGTGTGTGTGTGTGTGTGTGTGTGTGTTTTGTCCTTAGCATAAGTTAATTTAAATAGTGTGTAAGCCTCGGGACCGATGACCTCAGCAGTTTGGTCCCATAGGAACTTACCACAAATTTCCAAATTTAAGGTGTGGAGCAAGTACAGGGAGACGGCAAATGTGAACGATAGGCCTCGCAGCGGTCGTCTTTGTTGTGACAACACCAATGCAGGATCATTTCCTCCAACTGCCAACTCGCAGGCGCCCAACATTAACTCCCTGTTGCCCGGGAGAAGTCAGTTCCAATATTTAGGAAATATTGGAACTGACTTCGTCCGGGCAACAGGAATTCATATCTCAGCCCAAACAGTGCGTAGAAGATTGCATCAGGGTGGCTTTCATTTCAGAAGACCAATGAAAAGGTTTGCAGTGAACCAACGCAAACGACCCAGTTGAAAGACCTAGGCTATGGCACATAGATAGAAATTTAAAATCCAGAGTATACTCGGTCAACTTAAGAACAGACTTTTGAAAAATAAGATCTCGCGCATACGTTTCAGCGCTAGTAGTTAAGTACTCGGCGACTAAAGAGCGTCAGCCCTACATTTACAGCCCGGTTGTCGTGGTTCGGCTGATGTGGTTGCCGCTAGATATCTCCTTACTTCGTGCAGCTTTGGATACTCGACAACAAAACACACGACTGCAGCCCCTGTTCTGCATTGTCGTTTATGCAGTGCTTCCAGCCGGCCGTTGTAGCGTGCGGTTCTAAGCGCGTCAGTTTGGAACCGCGTGACCGCTACGGTCGCAGGTTCGAATCCTGCTTCGGGCATGGATGTGTGTGATGTCCTTACGTTAGTTAGGTTTAAGTAGTTCTAAGTTCTAGGGGGCTGATGGCCTCAATAGTTAAGTCCCATAGTGCTCAGAGCCATTTGAACCATTTTTTGCAGTGCTTCCAAAAGTGGATGACTATAGTGATCCTGACTTAAAGACTTAATTTAGAGGCTCAAAAAGTGAATAAGAATATGATGTTACTTCACTGGAGAGTGAATATGACGTCATGTCGTCAGATGATTGGCAAATGCTCGTCAGCGGTACAAGATAAATACGTCTGTGCTCCAACCAGCTCCTCCGTGATACCCGTTCACAGGAAACCAAGGATAAAAAGAACATGTGGGTACATCTGGTCGAGCATCTACTCATAAGTATCAGGTTTTTGTAGTTAATGCTAAACGACGCTTGAATTAGTGTAAAGATGAACGCCACTTGACAGTGGATGACTGTAAACGAGTGATTTGGAGTGACAACTAACACTGTAGCCTGTGACTATTCATTGGTAGAGTTTGGGTTTGGCGAATGCCTGGAGAACTTTACCCGTCATTGTGTGTAATGCCAACAGTGAAGTACGGAGGCGATGTTATGGTACTGTTGTACTTCTTATGGTTAGGGTATAGTTCCCTTATTGCGCTTAATTAAACGAAAAATCTGGAAGATTACGAACATACTTTACAGCATTGTGTGCTGCACACAGTAAAGCAGCAGTTCAGAGAAGATTATTTTATCAGCATAACAACGCACTGTCATAAAGCAGCGTCCGTGAGGCAGTAGTTTCTGCATAACCCAAAGTTGCGAGCTGAATCCAATGGAACACCTTGGGATGATTTACAAGGACGTTTATTTTTGGACCCCAGCATCCAACATCACTACCTTCCTTAGCTGTGGCTACGGTAGAATGGGCGTCCGTTCCATCGAAGACATTCAGACACGTCAGTGGAAGTGTCTCAAGCAGAGTTCATGCCAACATGAAGATGAGTCCATTAAAAGGTTCAAAAATGGTTCAAATGGCTCTGAGCACTATGGGACTTAATATCTGAGGTCATCAGTTCCCTAGAACTAGAACTACTTAAACCTAACCCAAGGACATCACACACATCCATGCCCGAGGCAGGGTTCGAACCTGCGACCGTAGCGGTCACGCAGTTCCAGACTGTAGCGCCTAGAACCGCACGGCCACACCGGCTGGCATTAAAAGGTCTCTGGATACTTTTGATCAGACAGTGTATAATCTTGCTATTTATTGTGACAGTGGGGCGAGATACAGGACACGATTTTCAGTGCTAAGCAGAAGAGAGCCGAAAAGAAGTTTGCGCAGAACCTAGGGTGTGACGTCGCTGTGACGCTGCCGGCAGGTGCTGACGTACGTGGCGGAGATCACGGAGCCGCGCTTCCGCGGCGCGCTGTCGGCCACCAGCTCGACGTCGGTGATCGTGGGCGTGTTCACGCAGTTTCTGCTGGGCAACCTGCTGCCCTGGCGCACAGTGGCCCTCGTCAACCTCGTCTGCCCCGTCGCCGCTGTCATCGCGCTCTGCTTCGTGCCAGAGAGTCCACACTGGCTCGTCGGTGAGTACCCAATATGGACAACTTTTAATCAAAGAGGATCCCTAATTTTAGTAGTAGAACTCACAGTGAGTATAAATGGTGGCATTAAGATTTTGTTTGAATAGTTAGTGTCTGAATATTCATTTGTACAGGTTCGTCCTGATCACGTAAATTCTACATTTCACAACTACCTTTTGCGGCCATTACCATCTTCAGATCATACAGTATATGATGTAAGTATCAACGTGAAAGTCTGTATATCAAAGTACATAGTGAGCACTCACTATGTCAGTCGAAAGGTGTAATTCTTGAATTAGACGATGATGTTTCGGTTTTCGTTATTATGGGGTTGTTGGAATAGTTCTATAGGAAAATTTTCGCAAAAAGTCATCCAATACTATTCAATACCTGTTCGTCGTATATGATCATCGCATCTCCCGCATGCCAGCCGGCTGTACGCAGCTGTGTAACGTTGGAACGTGCGGGCACTCTCATTCGATGTGATCAACGGATCACAGTGAACCACCTCGCTCCTCAACTGGGCGTCTCTGTTCGTAGTGCTGACACACTCGTCCACTATTTGGAGCACTCAAAGGTTTATGCCCTTTGATTCCCTCGCCGATTTGCAAAAGACCTTAAAGAGCAACAGGTTTGGCCCAAAGAAGAATTCACACCATTGGAAGCAGTATTTGGACGATGGCGAAGTTTTTGTTGCAGCAAGACGGTGGATCCGACGTCCACCAGTAGAATGGTACTATGAAGCCATACAGGTTCTCCCAGTAAGGTGACGTAAGGTCGTCCCACTGAACAGAGATTATGTTGAAAAAAAAAAGTTTTGTAATCAAAACAGTGGGGAATAATATTGTGTATTGGAATCCTGAATGAAACCAACCAACCTGCTTTCGGATAAAAATGTGTTGCGTTACTTATTCAACGCCCCTCGTATAATCTTTAGTATTTTTCTGTACCACAACTTTTCAAAAGTTTCTGTTCTCTTCTTGTATGAACTGTCCATGTTTCCTTTCCGTGCAAGGCTATAAAAAACGCTGGCGGAAACGGAAGGTATTAGATCATGAAGCACCATTTCGATACTTATCAATCCTTGTGAATATTTTCACCGTGTAACGAATATTAAATGATTAAACTTTCATTGTAATCAAACTGATCCCTGTCAACAGCGATGCGATGTGTGACCCTCACACTTTTGTGTTCGTTGTAGCATGGAAAAAAGAACCTTCGAATATCATCTTGAAGAATTTTTTGACATAGCTGAAAAACAAGTTGTGTCAGTATGTTGTGATTACTGGCTGGAGGCTCGTATGAAAGTATATGTCCTTCTATCGCATCGTGGGCACGCTTTCTGCGAGACAAGACAAACGTCCGTACATTTCTCAAGGCGTTTGCGGTGTGAACTGCATTGTGGGGTCTTGCATTATTCTGCTTGAGTGTGCCATTTAGTACCCTGGTCATGAAGCATATGACAACAGGGTTTACCAGTCTAAAAACATACTGGCGAGCATTCACCTCCTCTTCAACAGTTACCAAATTACTTCCATTACCATAAATAATTCCGCAAACCATGGTTCTAGAATCGTTGCGTCCTGTTACCTTCCAACAGATCATCTACAGATAAGGTAGCATCAATCTAGCCGCCACAAACAGGAAAGAGACTCATCGCTGAAGACGTCAGAACGCTACTTGGTGTCGCAGTTGACTCTATACCACGCAAGTCTCTGTTGTTCATGATAAGGTAAAAGAACGGACCGGCAAAATTACAGACCAATATCCTTAACATCAGTTCGCTGCAGAATTCTAGAACATATTCTGAGTTCGAATATAATAAATTTTCTAGAGACCAAAAAGCTTATGTCCACGAATGAGCACGGTTTTAGGAAGCGCCGATCGTGCAAAACTCAGCATGCCCTTTTCTCACATAATATATTGTAAATTATGGATGAAGGGCAACAGGTTGATTCCATATTCCTAGATTTCCGGAAAGCGTTTGGCTCTGTGCCCCATTTCAGGCTGTTAATGAAAGTACCAGCATATGTAAGAGGTCCCTAGATATGTGAGTGGCTCTGAGACCTCTTAAGTAATAGAACCCAGTAAGTAGTCTTCGATGGCGAATGTTCGTCAGAGACAAAGAACGTGAGATAGAGCTGCTATTATTTTCTATGTACATAAATGATCTGGCAGACAGGATGGGCAGCAATCTGTGGTCGTTTGCTGATGATGCTGTGGTGTACAGGAAGATGTCACGTTGAATGACTGTAGAAGAATACAACATAACTCAGACAAAATTTCTGGTTGGTGTGATGGAATGGCAGCTAACTCGAGTTGTACAAAAATGTAAGTTAATGCGGTGAGTAGGAGCAACTAATCCTTAATGTTTGGATACCTTATTAGTAGTTCCATGCTTGACACAGTCATGTCGTTTAAATATCTGGGCTGAAAGTTACGGAGCGATGTGAAATGGAACGAGCGTGGGAGAATTGTGGTAGGGAAGAGAAATGACCGACTTCAGTTTGTAGGGAGAATTTTAGGAAAATGCGGTTGATCTGTAAAGGAGACTGTATATAGGACGCTAGTGCTACCTGTTCTTGAGTACTGCTCGAGTGTTTGGGATATGCATCAGGTCGGATTAAAGCAAGACATCGAAGGAATTCAGAAGTGGGCTGCTTTATTTGTTACTGGCAGGTTCGAACAACTTACAAGTGTTATGGAGATTCTTCAGGAACATAAATCGGAAAGCCTCCTTTCGAGGAACACTATTGAGAAAATTTAGCGAAACGGCATTTGAAGCTGACTGCTGAACGATTCTAGTGCTACCAACATACATTTCGAGTAAGGACCGCGAAGATAAGACATCATAAATTAGGGCTCATCTGGAGGCATACATGCAGTTGGTCGTCCCTCGCTTTATCTGCGAGTGGAGCAGGAAAGGAAGTGACTAGTAGCGGTACAGGATGCCCCGTGCCACGTATCATATGGTGGCATGCGGAGTATGTATGTAGAGATAGATGTAGATGTAAATGCAGATGTCAGTGGTTAACAATGCATGGCAGCTCGAGACGTTCTGAAAACCTACATTAACGTTAGACACATTCGACACTCGGCATGAACTGACAGCACCCTTAAGTTGTAGTAGTGACTTTCTGCCGGCCGGTGTGGCCGAGCGGTTCTAGGCGCTTCAGTCTGGAACCGCGCGACCGCTACAGTCGCAGGTTCGAATCCTGCCTCGGGCATGGATGTGTGTGGTCTCCTTAGGTTAGTTAGGTTTAATTAGTTCTAAGTTCTAGACGACTGATGACCTCAGAAGTTAAGGCGCATAGTGCTCAGAGCCATTTGAACCAGTGACATTCTCCTGTACTGAAAATAAATTATCGTCAGGATGAAATTTTGATCAACAAAGGTACATAAATACTGGAGTATCCATTTGGCAGGATACGATCAAGACGTTTATGGAGTAATATTTCCATTTCTGTCAGTGTACCTTATAACCTGCTAAATGTTGTACAGAATTGAGCACTGCCCACAAACTTCGAGTTTTCCTACTTTGTTCCAGGCTACTCTCACATTTCACTGCAAATTTGTTTCTTTGCATCTTTTGAACCATATTTTGCATCTTATAGGGGTCAGGACCCAGACTCCTCCAGTGGTCAGGAGAGGGCCGGGAAGGATGCACTTGTGAGGTCCTAGTTACGCTCAAGAGCGCAAAGAAAACATCATTGACAATAACATTTATTTGGCAGTAACACAGGATTGACTTCCAAAGCACCATGACACAAGCAGCCCAGTGGAACTGTGCCTTGTCGGAGGAGGAAAGCCAGTGTGCAATGGACCAGAAGCAGTACGGCCAGTGCAGTGCAGTGAAGAGACAGGTAGTCGCTGCTATCGAGGGGCGGCTGTCGACCGCGGAATCTGGCGGCCTCCAACTCTACATGTCGATCACCCAAGTGCTTTCGTGATCACTCAGGAGTTATGCCCCAGGTCCATATGAAGTACTCGCTGACACGCAGGGGTCGGCTTTCAGCCCCTATTTAGAAAACAGGGCCAGCAGCATCAGCGTCTGCCATAGGAATGGGATGAGCGGCAGCATTGGGTACTGGGTGGATGACAGACGGTGTCCAGGTCTCACAAGTCAAGTCTCCAGCAGAAGAGCAGGGTGATGGTGGTCTCCAGGCGCCATCAGCATGGCCTCGAAGTTGGCAGAGCAGCTGGCAGCAGCAGCGTCCTTCCAGTTGGACGCATGGACCCATAGACGATGGGAGACAACTAGGCGCGCTGAGAGTCAACTTCCATAGCCTCCCCTCTAACTGGACAGCTGAAACTTGCACAAGGGTTGAGACTACCCACTGGGCAATTGGCAATCAACACTCGCCAATCAAATATTTGTTAAGAAGGGTGGGTATACATGTATGTGCTTCTCGTGCACTCTGAGGCGACGGTGATGATATCTATGACGTATGTATCCCGGTTTTTATTTCGGTATCAGCTCTGCTAGTGACTTCTGACTCTTGCAGCTTCACCTTTCAGAGGCTCTTTTCTGCTGGCTCGACACCTGAATACTTATTGTTGCGTTATTCTTAGCCATCTTTAAGAAACTCTGCTTTGTCACTTTATCTCTAGACTTCCATGACTGCATCATATTTTACTTGTAGACCTGGGAGCGCGGTTATTCCCCTACACTGCGATAACTTCCGTGTTTGCCGCGACTCGCTCAGCGTTTCCCCCTATCTGGCAATCTGCTGATCATTGACACATGCAGTTTGGCTTCAAGGAGCTGCCAATGTAGAACTTGGACGAGTGTCGACTGGAGATGCTATCCCGGGGTGTAAGATCTCCCCCTTCCATAAGAAAATTAGTTGTCGAATTTTTCAGTTTGGCATATCCATCATAACCTCATCCTACATATTTTGCTCCATTAGTTACCCCTAATACGAATTTAGTTATTGTTCCGTTACCATTCCACTAATTTACATGATTTTCAACAGTTGATATATCGAAGGGGCAGAGTCCTTGCAGAATCCATTTCTTAGACGCTAACGGAGTTATTCATACATTTAAAGGTTCATGCATTACTTTATACGTAATTCCGTTACTACGTCTTTCATTCACAAACTAATCAACGGGTATCTGATGCACAGATAAGTTTGAGTGGTGCACTGACTTCCGTTTAAAACAGAAACAGATTGCGCAAATCGCAATCAGAACCACTACAGAGCGGGTAGGTGTCATGCGTATATAATTATACTATGATGTTGTCTATCGCATTATCACTGTATTTGCTGGAATATTTGTTCGGCTGTAATTCTCCCTTTTTGCATTACTACTAGTTCGTCTAGTGTACATAGAATATCTGGATTCAGGGTATTATTTAGCAAGAGTTTTGGGTAGGCAGCACCTCTGGCCGCTTCTCGGGCCAGAATAAAATAGGTTGTTCCCACTTGAGTGTGGTCGTATCAGTGATCGTAGGTGGTAGACGAAATGTCATGTTTGCTAAGTACCGTTTACTATTATTCCGCTCTCCCGTAATTCGACTCTGTTCACACCTGTTGTTTTCCCATCTTCGTAACAGTTTACTGTGGTTACGTCTGATGAAAAAGCTAAGGAGACCCAGTGGGTGCTCACTCTTGGAAATGTGGATACAGCGTTAACACTTCCCTTTGATATTCACTTGCTTCGGTTTTTAACCAGGAGTAACTGGACTTTGCATGCCCGTACGCCAGTCTGTATCGTCCTACTTGGGAAGATCCTAACCCCTTCCCTCTGGCATCTTCGCTCTGAAATTGTTACTATCTCTTTCGTTCATACCCGTACCCATTTCGGTAAGTGAGCTGAGAGAAGGAATCTTCATCATTATCTCCCCCTCCCTTCAGAAGGCGAGAATACCCAAGTAAAACCATATCCCCATATACAGAAACAACGTTGGTTAATCCCTCCAGGAAAAATTAAAAAAGACACTTTAAAACATACTATAAATAGAACGAAATAAAACTGGATGACTTTCTAATAATCTATACGTGAACAAATGAAGTGCAGTATAGGCAGACAACAGTCTCGAATCTTATCTATAGATGTGGCCTAAGGGCGTAAGTCATTTTAGGTGTACTGGGGTTGTCAATCGTCTGTTTCTGTTTCATTCTAACAATAAGAAGCTTCGCATTTTCTGCTGCGGATGCTGCTGATACATGCGGCAATACATCGACAACTCCCTTAACAGGCTTAATACGTCTCACGTAAATAATCGAAGTCTCCGTTGCCATCTGCATTTTAACACTGACAGGTGACGTCATTTCCCCTACTTGGTATGGTCGATGGTATTGGGTCACGAATTTCTTTGTTTTGCCGTTTGCTGTATATGGGTTTGTTACTAATACTCAGAGGGCAATCGTGCATTGCCATAACATCCCTACGTGTCGTCTATCTCCTCTTGTCGTTCTAAGGCTCCCGTATAAGCGCGTTTTACTTGTTACCAAATGTCTCATAATTTCTTAGCAAACGTTCCGATCCAAGCTTTGGCTTAATCACTTCGAAAGGTGCTGGTATTTTTCTCCCATATAGTACGTCTTATGGCGAAAGACCAGTAGCCATATGTGTTTCAGAATTCTGTGCAGTGGTTCCAAAATTGAAATGTCCCAATTTGCATGATTACTGCTTAATAGCTCAGTATATTCGAAACCGTGCGATGCTCTCTCTCTCTCTCTGTTCTCCCATTGGTTCGAAGGTAGAAAGGATTTGTTTGCAGCTTGTGATCGGAGCAATTGGACAATTGCTTCACAATATCGGGCATGAAATAGATACTCTGGTCTGTAATTAATGTGTCCAGAATGCCAAATGTGAGCAACCAATTATTTACTAGCGCTTGAGCAGTTGTACTCGCGTTTTTGTCAGGAATTCCAACCATTACTGTACAAAGCGATAAATCGTCAATTATAGTCAATATGTATTTATTTTTGCCGGTTTTTAATGGGCCTAAAATGTCCAATTAGAGCGTTTCAGATGGTTTAGATACTTCCAGGAGACAATTTGACGGAATCGGTCGGTGCCTAAGATCAGCTCGTTGTGCGCAAGGTACGCAGCTGCTGAATTACTGGTCGACTTCTCGTTTGCTAGTCCTCCAGGAAAATTTTTCGACAATACGTCTATCATTTATAAATTATAGAGCACGGCAATCAGTCGTCCTTTTTCGCCGGTTTTATTTGGTAAATCCAGATTTCGGCTAGAGCCTAGCCATCATCAATGCACTATTTTCTAGTCTCAGTGCATGTCAGTTCCCTGTTGCTCGGGCGTCAGTCACAGAGAACTGACATGCATTGAGACTAGAATAATAGTGCACTGAAAGTGGCTAGGCACTAGCCGAAAACTGTATTTACCAAATAAAACCTGCAAAAAAGGACGACTGATTGCTGCGCTCTGTAATTTATAAATCAGATCACAGTCGCTGAGTGCACCCACGTTCCTAATGGAAGGTGACTTGAATACGTATTTCAGTTGCTCTTCCCCCACCATGGCCTGACAACATATGGTCATGCGCTTGTGCCAAGACTTCGATCTGGAAAGTTGCACCTACTACCACTCGTAATCTGCATTTTGTTGTTCTGCAAAGCAAGCCATTGTGTGTCATGAACTGAGGTCGCAACTTGAACTGTTGACAGTCAGCATCAGCAATTTGAGCCTTTCGCCATTCTGACCAGTATTTGCAGAAAATTTTCTGCTCAAACTGGCGCCGTTTGCATGGCTACGAAGTGCTGGTGTAGCCTTTGAACACAACCGATAGCATTCTTACTATTCATGTGAAACATAGAAGTGGACTGATATGTAAATCGTATACTCTTGACGATATTCGCTAGAAACTGTACAGAGTGTCTAAAGGTATGACTCAATGATTTTATCTTGGAACTCTTCCATTTGGTCGGTGTTTGCATAGAAAATAGTAATATCAGAAATTGAGCCCGCCTTGATGTTCGCTAAGTAAAAAACGGCAACAGAATAAAAGCGCACAGAAAATATGTCGCAAACAGCGACAATAATTGCTTAAAACATGCTGTAACATACAGTAAATAAGGTAGTATGAAAGTATCCATAGTAAACTATATTTTAAAAAAACGAATAGTAAAAAAATGTAATAATGTGCTACTGGGTGTGTATAACCATGCTATTTTCTGCATGTTTTAGATTTTAAAAAACCCACTGATGATGGAGATATTTGTCCCCGAAACTAGTTTGGGAGAATAAAGAAATAAACGAATAACAAGGTGTTTTGCAGCATGGTCGACTCAATTTCTGATATTACTGTAGTATGAATCTACTGACAAAATCATGCACTCAGCCTTATTAAAAACAATCTAATTCAAAAAGTAAAGAGAGGTCTTATGAGGGATGGTGCGTCATCTCTCCTACCCAAGAGCTATGCTCAGAAACGCGGACGCGCGCAATGTCTGTTGTATATTAACTTTATAGACCGTAAATTCCACGCACAAAAATGTTATGAGGCGTAAATCTGTTCACTTAATGACGGGTGTAGCTACCACACGACTACATTTCTGACCTCCAGTTCTTCACTGAACATTTGTTGGGGATTTAGCCTCTCTTTGTAAGAATAGTAGGTGGAGAAAATACTTCTCCATTTGCCATTCCGTAAGATAGTAGTTCAATTTGTTTCTGGAAAGGGCCCACCTTCAGAAAAACATAATTTTTTGTTTTTATTTTTATTCATCAGACATGTTTCGCAGAAGTTTCAGCGTCGTCAGTGGTTTTTTTATTATCTTTTTTTGTTACCACATGCTATGCGTTTCATAAATTTTTATGTTATTTAATGCAGTTGTTTTGTTTCACAACTGCTTTAAATAATATAAAAATCCAGGGAGTACAAAACATGTGGTAACAAGAAAGATAATAAAAAATCCACTGATGATGCTGAAACTTCAGCGAAACATGTCTGGAAAATAAAAATAAAAATTGTGTTTTGCTTAAGGCGGACCCTCTCCAAGAACAGATCTACTTGTAAGCAAACACAGAGAGAGAAGAGCTTCAATCTCAAGATGATTAGAAAGTTCGAGTTACGAAACTAAGGAAAGATTACGAACTGCATTCGATTTGGTATACTACATAACAAGAGAAAAATTATCACTGGGACATGAGACAGGTCTAACAAAAAACGAGGAGCTATTCGTGATTACAACAAACTTAGAATCACACAGACTAGTTGTGTTTTTTTTCGTGCTAATGTACCGTGATCGTCGCTATTTTCAATGAAAATTAATATCATGAGCAACAAACCTCAGAGGTTTTCTAGTAGTGCTGGACACGCAATCTCAATACTTTATATTCTATAAGCGTAATCTCCTACGAAACGATTATCGTGTGAAGATGCAGTAGATCAACTGTAAACCTGATGTGAGACGCTAAATGAAACGAAAACGATGAGAAATTAGTTTCTGCTTTTGTTCGGTTGATATTGTATTTGCTAAATTCTAATAAGATAAGGGGACAATATCGCGTTGCATTGTAGAAAGAAAAGTGGACCTTCTTTTTCGTTCTTTTGTCTCATTCACTTCTCCCCGAAGGTTTTCCTATCACATTGGTTGCTAAGTTTAACATAGTTGCGTAACACCAAAAGTAGTGATTACTATTAACATCATTCGTGCCAATTTAACTGGAAAAATAAAAATAAAATAGATACCTCCCCTCTAATAACGTGATATCCATGGACAAGCATTGATAACAGCTGCAATTCCAAATGGCATAGGCTCTGCATGATTCTGGATGAGGAAAAGAATCACAGATCCATTAGTGTCGCGAAAACCAGCGCACGCCGATCAATTTGTCTGGGTATCGCCCATAAAGTTTAATGCATAATTGCAGGCTATCCGACAAATTCTGAATGGTATACAAATCCGAAAAATTCGTGAACATTCGAGGTGTATGTGCCTCCTTGAACGGTCCTCAGTTTACGCAGCCACATTTTTAGAGTTGTTGAATTGAATGTTGTCCTCTTCGGAACAGCTGATAATGTTACTGAATAGCTTAAAATGATGGGGAAAAGGTACAACTTTATTTTCAGTGAAATGGATTAAACGTACATCTCACCTCTATCGCAGTCCCTATCACATAGTTTAAATCGTCCATGGAATATCACACGGCCTTGGTTGGACCTTGCATACCGTCCGGTCGGAGGACTTCCTGAGACTGAAGACATGAAACAGCACCTCACTCACACAGAGAAATTCCATTTCTCTGAACAGACGGCATTCTCCGTTTAGTGATTGTACACTGTTCGCGGCTCTTCAGTCACTGTAATCGGGTAACTTTGTGAGCAAGGATCTCATGCACGTAATTCTGCTTCAAATATCCGCAGTATTCTTTCAGTAACTAATGGGAAAGACCACGTCCCGCAATAATTCTTACTTATTATAGGTGAGTCGGCGTAAGAAGTTCCCTGAGAGTTCCAGTGAGCTCGGCAGTGCAACTTTCCGCACCTACCTCAGCCAGTCACGTAACTCGATTTTGTAAACGTTCTAATCGAAACCTCTCAGTGTTGTCACAGTTGTGTAGCCGCCTACTGTTTTCGATTGCAGCCATTTGCGCTTCACAATTGAAAAATGGCAACGGTGCTGCTGAAGGTCGGAGATCTACTTATCCCGACTCGACTACACGAGGTGTCCCGGAAACGCTGCGACAGACTTCGAGGGACTGCAGAGAGTGTCTTGAGAAGCAAGTTGAGGACAGGAACCTGTGTCCAGAAACGTCATCCAACGACGCTATAGAGCGTCGAAGGTATCGGCGCCGGCGCCTACCACTAAGGTACCCCTTTCAACAGCATTACTCTGCAATTCACACTTGAGTACCTGGCAGAGGGTTCATCGACCATTTTCATACTACTTCTCTATCATTCCACTCTCGAATAGCCCGTGGAAAAAAAGAACATCTAAATCTTTCCGTTCACGCTCTGATTTCTCTTATTTTATTATGATAATCATTTCTCCCTACGTAGGTGGGTTTCAACAAAATATTTTCACATTCGGAAGAGAAAGTTGGTAATTCAAATTTCGTAAATAGATCTCGCCACAAAGAACACCGCCTTTGTTTCAGTGACTGCCACCCCAACTCGCGTATCGTATCAGTGACACTCTCAAACCTATTGCGCGATAACACGAAACGAGCTGCCCTTCTTTGCATTTTTTCGATGTCCTCCGTCAATCCTACGTGGTAAGGATCCCACGCCGCACAGTAATATTCCAGCAGAGGACGAACAAATGTAATGTAGGCTGTCTCTTTAGTGGGTTTGTCGCATCCTCTAAGTGTTCTGCCAACAAAGCGCAGTCTTTGTTTCGCCTTCCCCACAATATCATATATGTGGTCTTTCCAATTTAAGTCGCTCGTAATTGTAATTCCTAGGTATTCAGTCGAATTGACTGCCCTTAGATTTGTGCGATTTATCGTATACCCAAAATTTATAGGATTTCTTTTAGTACCTATGTGGATGACCTCGCCTTTTCTTTATTTAGTGCCAGTTGCCACTTTTCGCACCATTGTATTGTATTGTATGTTAACCGGGGACCTAGAGGCGACGGAGAGGCTCCGTCCCCACCGCAGTCCCAGTGGTCCACAACCGCACGACGACTATCGCAGTCCACTTCACCCCTCCGCCACCCCACACCGAACCCAGGGTTATTGTGCGGTTCGGCCCCCGGTGGACCCCCCAGGGAACGTCTCACACCAGACGAGTGTAACCCCTATGTTTGCGTGGTAGAGTAATGGTGGTTCACGCGTACGTGGAGAACTTGTTTGCGCAACAGTCGCCAACGTAGTGTAACTGAGGTGGAATAAAAGGAACCAGCGCGCATTCGCCGAGGCAGATGGAAAACCGCCTAAAAACCATCCGCAGACTGGCCGTTTCACCGGACCTCGACACAAATCCGCCGGGCGGATTCGTGCCGGGGACCAGGCGCTCTCTCCCACCCAAAAAGTCGTGCGTTAGACCGCACGGCCAACCCGGCGGGCTTCCGCACCATACAGAAATTCTCTCTACATCATTTTGTAATTGGAGTAGATCGTCTGTTGATTTTACTAGACGGTAAATTACAGCGTCATCTACAAACAATCTAAGGGGGCTGCTCACATTATCACCTAGATCATTTGTGTAAATCAGGAACAGCAGAGGGCCTATGACACTACCTTGCGGAACGCCAGATATCACTTCTGTTCTACTCGATGGTTTACCGTCTATCACTACGAACTGTAACCTCTCTGAGAGGAAATCACGAATCCAGTCACACATCTGAGACGTTACTCCATATGCACGCAATTTGATTAATAGTCGCTTGTGAAGAACGGTATCAAAAGCCTTCTGGAAACCTAGGAATATGGAATCGACAGCACTCAGTACTTCATGGGAATAAATAGCTAGCTGCGTTGCACAAGAACGATATTTTCTGAATCCGTGTTGGTTATGTATCAATAAGTCATTTCCTTCAAGGTGATTCATAATGTTAGGGTACAGTATATGCTCCAAAATCCTTCTCCAAACCGAGGTCAGTGATATGGGTCTGTAATTCAATGGGTTACTCCTATTTCCTTTCTTGAATATTGGTGTGACCTGTGCTACTTTCCAGGCTTTAGAAACAGACCTCTCGTCAAGTAAGCGGTTGTATATGATTGCTAAGAAAGGCGCTATTGTGTCTGCATACTCTGAAAGGAACCTGATTGGTATACCATCTGGACCGGAAGACTTGCCTTTCTTAAGTGATTTGAGTTGTTTCGCAACACTTAAGATATCTACTTTTGTGTCACTCATGCTAACAGCTGTTCTGGTTTCGAATTCTGGAATATTTACTTCGTCTTCTTTAGTGAAGGAATTACGGAAAACTGTATTTAGTAACTCCGCTTTAGTGGCACCATCATCGGTAACATTTCCA
This sequence comes from Schistocerca serialis cubense, assembly GCF_023864345.2. Taxonomy (NCBI): domain Eukaryota; kingdom Metazoa; phylum Arthropoda; class Insecta; order Orthoptera; family Acrididae; genus Schistocerca; species Schistocerca serialis. Next base: position 452,968,078 of record NC_064642.1, on the reverse strand, counting down.
TCGCTATCGCGCAGTGTTTGCCACTGTTTTTTGCCACTAGTGTACTTTACATACGACCAGAATCTCTTTGAATGACTTTGTACGATGAGAGAACTGTAGGCGGAACATCTCGCAATGTTATTTGTTATTCAGTGACAGCTACCGATTACCACGATCGCCAGTGGTGAGAGTGTAGCTAGCTGCTGCGCAGAAAGGCCTTGTCTCCTATGAATATGATGCTGCGTTGCCCCTGTGAATGATGGTTCCGGACACACGTTTCCATCCACAATTTATTTTTTCCCCTGGAATTCTTTAAAATCTCAGTGTTTTTCGGTGTACAGGAGAAGTAAAATAAACTGTATGTGGAAACCCGTACCTGAATCCACAGTCCACCAAGGCGACAGAGCAATGCATTCGTAGAAGATAAGGTTTTCTTCGCAGGAGCTATCTGCATCTTCTCCACTGTGATTATGGCAATCAATCGCGATCACTGAAAAGCAAACATTTCAGATGCTCCATCTACGTCCGTCAGCATGCAAAATCACGATTGCCGCCAAAGGGGTGTCCTAGCTGCAGGCACCGGAACCTATATCGTCGACACTCAGCGGCACCGTTGTGTGACGTTTATGGATACTGATTCATACCTTGAGGACATACTTTACAACCCCTTGAAGTCTGTCGCAATATTTCTGGGAGACCCTGTAGAGAATGAGCTTTTGGATACAAGCCGTGACATTTCGTGGCGTTTTCCTTTCAAGACATATAAATGATGTAGTGGGTAATTTCGGAAGCTACATGAGGCTGTTCAATGATATAGAACGTCGCAACTCTAGAAAATCCTAGTAACGAAATGTTGGAAGCTCTGCTGAGGGTCGACACTTGATGCACAGATTTGCAGTTGAACCCCAGAAAGAAAGGGCGTAACGTATTGCCCATAAGTAGGCGGAAATAACAATTATTGTTTAATTGCCTGTTTTTCGAACAGTCACTGGACATAGTCACTTCCACTAGATACTAGGAATTCCATGTCAACAAGAGATAAACACATCAGTAGAGAAGTTAGACATCTCTTGAAAGCAAAGACGCAGTGGGCGCCACAAACATCTGAGTTTTCCACCGCATTGCTATTGGAAGAAACCATAGAAGTAGGCGTTGATGCTAACTGCTGCTTTCAAATGGCTGAACAACTTCTTTTCAAATATCTTAGAGTCACGTCATCTGCCACCTTTCCTCAAGAAAATTAAGATAATTGAGTTACCAAAGCTAACCAAAGATACGTCCAAAGTCGAAAACTATCGCTCCATTTCTCTCCTAGTATCACATTCGAGCTCCTATAGAGCTCCAAGAGAATCTGCTCAGCAGTTAACAAACACATCCCAAGAGAGAAAGCTGGGTTCAGGCCAGGAAGAGCTTGTGAGGAACAGGTGCTAGTAATAGCATCTCATATCGAAAACAGATTTGAGAGGCAGAACATAAACATGGGCGTCTTCTTACAAGGGGAAGGCCTCAGACACGGCCAACCGATTCGGCGCAAATTTGGCAGATCGCTTGTGTACAACCTGAAACGAAAGAATCTGAGACATTTTGGGTCAACACCCCCGCGTTTTTGAGAAAATCACCCCTAAAGGTTATGACGAGCAATCGACTAAAAATTGGGGGATCGATACATAATTGTAAATAGAGCAATTTTCTTCATCAGGTATGAGGTCCAAAAACGCATACTTTTCCAGAAATCGAGGTAAGAAACTTTTACAACTGCCACTTCTGTATCCACATGGTAAACGCTTTTCGTCGACAGTACCGATAGAGCAACGGCCAAGGTAACTGGCTGGGAATCGGAGAACCCGGGTTCGAAACTCGAAGAAACTTTATTTCCGGGCTTCAGAATTGCATTGTGCTTCTGGAAACCCAGCGGGAATTGCACAACCGCACGGATGCAATAACTGTTCACAGCATAATTCATAACAAACTTTCAGCACCGATTTTTCAGGCGATGATATCGTATGCGTGGTGCGCATCAAAATTAATTCCCGAAAAAGACATATTTTAAAACGTAAACCAAGTTTGTTTTCCGCCGACTCTTCGGTATGAACAATGTAGTTGTCGAAAGATTGCATTCATTAGATGTTCTTGGTGCCGTGAGTATATTTGTCTCGAATGTTTATGTGACAAGTACCATCCATCTAGTTGTTCGAAGAAAAGTGAGGACACGTAACAGTGACTGGAAGAACCATTGTAAAGTGACCTGGAGTAACATTTTAGTTGTTTACTATCCCAAGAGGTTTGAGAAATTTATTTGCCTACCTTATTATTATCATTCCTTATTGATTTACTTCTCTTATTAACCCTCTATCCCTATCATTTGAGATATGGAAAAATACAAGCGAAAAGAATAACATCCGCTAGGGTTCTCCGATTCCCAGCGAGTTTCATGGAAAAATACAAACGAAAAGAATAACATCCGCTAGTGTTCTCTGATTCCCAGCGAGATACCTTAACCGTTGCGCTGTCGGTGAAAGGCGTTTACCATGTGGGTACAGATGCTGCAGTTGTAAAATTTTCTTTCCTCGATTTCTGGAAAAGTATGAGTTTGTGGACCCCATACATGACGATGAAAATTGCTCTATTTACAATTATCTGTCGATCCCTACAATTTTTAGTCGATTGCTCGTCATAACCTTTAGGGGTGATTTTCTCAAAATAGCGGGGGTGTTGACCCAAACATCTTAGATTAGTTCGTTTTAGGTTTTACACAAGCGACCTGCCAAATCTGAGCCGAATCGGTTGACCTTGTCTCAGGCCTTCCCCTTGTTAGATCTAACAACAGCCTACGATACCGTCTGGCGCGACAGACTTCCGCTCAAATTCATCACTTTCATTCCGTGTTCGAAACTAACCGATCTAATTGGCAACATACTGAACAGTATATACATCCAGAGTTCACAAAAAAATAGGGTATCCCATAAGGTTCTGTTTTGACACCACTCCCTCTTAATTTGTATACATGCGATCTTACAGAACCAAAGTCCAGGAAATTTATTTACGCTAATGATACTGCTCTGATCGCTCAGGATCAAAGCTTTAGGGAAGCTGAGCAACACTAACATCAGACCTGAAGTCGTTGGATGAATGCTTCAAACATAATTCTCTCCGACGGAATAAACAAGCAAACCATAAGTCTAATATCGCATTTAGAGATCAGAGTCTCTAATATTGCAGCACTCTGAAGTACTTAAGGGTGTGTAGACAGGTCTCTGACATACAAAATCCATCTCCGGAAAGTGACTGCTAAAATCAAAACTTGGAGCAATATACCATGGAAGTTAGCAGGAACTGCCTGGGGTGCCACTGTAGCAGTCCTCAAAGCATCAACCCTAGTCCTTTTACACTCAATGGTGGAATACTGCTGTTCCACTTGGCTAAAAAGTGGTCATACTAAAATAATTGGCGCAAAGCCCAATTAATGGCTCTGAGCACTATGGGACTCAACTGCTGTGGTCATAAGTCCCCTAGAACTTAGAACTACTTAAACCTAACTAACCTAAGGACAGCACACAACACCCAGCCATCACGAGGCAGAGAAAATCCCTGACCCCGCCGGGAATCGAACCCGGGAACCCGGGCGTGGGAAGCGAGAACGCTACCGCACAACCACGAGATGCGAAAGCCCAATTAACCAATGCCCCTCATCACAGGGTGTATTCGTCTCACAAACACGCACTGGCTGCCGGTACTTCGTAATATCCCACCACCACCAATAAGATGATCACACTCACTGCTGAACGTGTGGACAAGAATTAAAAAAAAAAAATAATTCAGGAAATCCGCTATCAGAACCCCAGAGACTGAGGTATAGAAAACCATCGTGGCGCAATGCAGTCAACCTGCAAGACGGTAACTTCACCATGCAAGAAGCCAGGAACCATCAGTCAATGTTGCATGAAGCATCACCAACTAATCAAATCTCCCTGGGAGCGACCCCAACGACACTGGTGCTTACTGAATCGGAGCAAAACTAACCGGGACAGATGTGAATCACTTCTGCACCAACAGGGACAGAAGTTCTCCCCTGAATGTGACTGAGGTGAGAAGCAGCAAACTGTACATCATACATCATTTGAATGCTCCCTCAGAGCATTCAAAAGAACAGTGGAAGACCTTAACAATTTGTCTGAAGCAGCTTATGACTGGATTCCCAAGCTGGCCTTAAAGCTAAGGACCCATTACGAACTTGAGATTGCGTGTATCTGTATAGAAATTCATATATTTGTTGTAAATAGTTGTCTATATTTCTCTGTCATTATACAATAAGCAAATAAATATTTGGCAGTATAGGGATGAAACGATTTCAAGTTGAAAGATGATTTAAAACTAATCGTAGGTAACGCAGTTGGCAGATTGAGATTAATTGAAAGAAAACTTTGGTGCTGCCCACGCTTAAATGATGGTTATAAGACTATCCTTCGAGTAATATTTGCCTATTGATCCTCAATCTGGCACCCTTAACAGGTGGGATTGATAGAGGAAATAGAAAGAAATAAAAATGAAGTGCAGCGTATAATGTTAAGGGTTCGTTTAGTAAGTGAGAAATACACACAACTCAAGTGACAGATATTACGAGAGGGGCGTTTTGCATCACAGTGTGGTCGCGAGAGTGTGCGTTCTTGCATACGTATGTTACGAAACGACCGCATTGCTAAAATTAGTTTCTAGCTCACACGGTTCTTACCAATATTCGTTCTTCCCGCACATCATTCCCGACTGTGACAGAAAAGGGGGAACTGACGATAGTATGCGGGCGTGTTGAAAAGTAATGCCTCTGAATTTTTAATTTGAAAAAACGCAAAGGATTTTCAATAAAAGGAACGTCATTAAAATCCTACATCTTTATTCTTAGTGATTACATATTTATTTCTCAACATAGTTACCCTGGTGACGAACCCATTTCTCCCAACGAGAGACCAGTTTGTTGATACCGTCACTGTGAAATCATCGAAGGTGTTCTTTATGTAAACAAATTAAAATCGGACGAGGCCAAGTCGGGACTGTTTTGAGGATGATAGATGACAGTGAACAAAAGACATCGAATTGCTGTAGATGTCGCAGCGCTGCTGTGTGGTGCTGGAAGGGAGGATTCTCCATGTTTAGACGAACTCTTCAAATTCGAAACTCGATTACAGGACGCTGTTTCTCATTCGTCGACATAGTTACGTTATACATAGCCAAGTTACATGCTACAGTTCTGAGCCCTCTACCGGTAGAGGGCTGCAAATAAGTAGACGTGATGAATAAAGATGTAGAATGTTAATAACATTTGTTTCATTTAAGAAGCTTTACGAGTTTCCACATAAAAAACTCGGAGGCATTAGTTTTCAGCACGCCTTCGGACATGATGTATCCCGCTCCACACACATTGTGTGGATGTTTTCGGGGTATAGATGTAGAGGAAGTGCGTCGGCCTCTATTCGGAAAGTAATTCCTCGAAGACCAGGATATATACAACCACCAGAAAGCCAGAAGGACTGAACACGACAATACAGTTGTGAAATGCGTCATGTCTATCAGATAACTTGGTACTTCCGATGTCAGTCACCCCGTTTTGCACCATTTTTCGCGTTTTTTGTAGTCTCTTGGTACACCAACACAGCCAGTTCCAACTTACAAGGCTGACTTTCCACAAATTACTGAGTAACTTGCAACAAGCATAATTGATATTTTTCACTTCTACATCTACGTACATACTCTGCAAACCACTGTGAAGTATACGGAACAAGGTACTTCCCACTGTACCATCTATCTGGGCAGGTTCCTGTTCCGTTCACGTATGGAGCGTGGCAAGAATAACTGTTCAAATGACTCTGTGAGTGCTATAGTCTAATCTTGTTCTCACTATAGCAACGGGAGCCATACACAGAGCAGGGTAGTATATTCCCAGAGTCATCATTTGAAGTAGACTCTTGAAACTTTGTAGGTGGGCATTCTCAGGATACTAATATGTGAGCGATGATGGCTCTACCTGCACATTTGCGACCGAACGAACTGGCACAGTAGTCACGGCACTGGATTTGCAGTCGTCATGATCGGAGTTAAAATCTACATCTACGTCTACATAGATACTCCGCAAGCCACCGTAAGGTGCGTGGTGGAGGGTACCCTGTACCACTACTTGTCATTTCCCCTTCTGTTCCACTCGCAAATAGAGCGAGGGAAAAACGACTGCCTGTACGCCTCCGTATGAGCCCTAGATTCTCGTATCTTATCTTCGTGATCCTTACGCACGATGGATGTTGGCGGGAGCAGAATCGTTCGGCAGTCAGCTTCAAATGCCAGTTCTCTAAATTTTCCAACAGTGCTTCCCGAAAAGAACGCCACCTTTCCTCCAGGGATTCCCATTTGAGTTCCCGAGGCATCTCCGTAACACTTAAGTTTTCTTCGACCCTACCGGTAACAAATCTAGCTGGCCTTCTCTGAATTGCTTCGGTGTCTTCCTTCAATGGTTCTCCGTCGGACCATTCAGAATTAGCTTTCCGTGGTTTCCGTAGAATGGTTAAACCGATTAAGGCTAAGCAGGCATGGTTCCTTTGAAAAGGACATCGGGGATTTTCTTCTCCATCCTTGTCCAATCGACGAGAAGTTGAAACTTAACTTTCTTTCCTTTCTACGGTTGTCATGTGCTCCACCTTGTCGCTTGCCTATGCAGATATCTAAATGGAGTTTCCATATTCCACGATATTATTTTTCTACATTACATTTGTTATTGATCTTTTATTTTTAGCCATTAATCTTCTGGCTAGTTCGACACGGCCCGCCACGAATTCCTCTCTTATAACAACCTCTTCATCTCAGAGCACCATTTGCACACAACTTCGTCAATTATTTGTTGGGTGTGTACTAATCTCTGTCTTCCGTTACAGTTTTTACAATAGTTTATACAACTCCCTGTACTGCCACGGAAGATGTCTAAACACGTGTCCTATTATTCCGCCCATTCTTCTTGGTAGTGTTTACCATACGTTCCTTTCATTGCCGATCCTGCAAATAACTTGCTCATTCCTTTCCTGATAAGAACATCTTATTTTCAACATCCACAGAGTCTTTGATTACTTCCGTACAATGATCTATTCCATATGAACTATCTGAAAAATTTCTTCCTCAGATTAAGGTCGATGTTTGATACTAGCATACTTCTCTTGTCCAGGAATGCCCTTTCCTACTACGCAAATACGCTTTTTATCTACTCTTTTTTTTCGTCCATCGTGTGTTATTTTGCTTCCAACGTGGCAGATTCCCTAATTTCGTCCGTGGTCCCCAATTCTGATATAAAGCTTACCCCTAATCTCATTTCTGTTACTCCTCATTACTTTCGGCTTTCTTAGTATTACTGTCAACCCAAAACCTGTACTCAGTATGCAACACTGTTGCAGCAGACAGGGAATGAATGATCGAAATATCGTCTGCCACAATACGCACACAGGGATGCGCAGTGATGCAACGTGTGATTTACATGAAAGAGCAGAGCGTCTGCCCCCTCCCCCCTCCCCCCCCTCTTGTCGTAACTGAATTATAGTCAACTTCCTTACCTCGCGTCTCGTACACGTTGCCCCAAGCGGTTTCTTCTCCGTCGTCGCGACCTCTAACGCTTGTGCGATAAACAGTACATAATAATATGGCAAGTGGATAGTATTTAAATGCTAAGCATATATTCAATCATAAAATTTTAGGATGTCAACTAATTTTGTTTTGTTTGTCCAATCGCAAAATTAGTAAAACAATTTCTGAAGCCAGTGTATCGCTTACATTCATAACAAGATTCTCGGTCATTAATCATTAGCTCCCAAGTACCGCAAAAGTCACAAAATGCTTCACCCGATCTTAGAGTCCACATGAGATCGCACAAATATATTTTCCGAGGCAGTTTTAACAATTAATTCTAACTTTATACGAAGCTGCAATTCACACACTAGTTCGCCTATTGCCACCTCCAAAACAGATCGCAAACTTCCTCGGATGAACACAACATTGCAGAAATACGAAATCCGAGGCAGTTATTCAACAAACTGTTCCGTCTTTACATGAGAACAGATTTTATACACGGATTCATGTATTACCTCCCCGTAAACCGATCGTAGACTAGTAGTGAGCTATCGCAGGAGTTTGGCACTTGCCCTCTCAGGGCGCACTTGTGAGTGGTCCATCCTTTCCACCAATAAGTACTGACAGTAATTAAAATTTGTAATTACCATTTCCTGATGAATTGAGTCATACCGAAATTGTTATTAACAAGTTAGCAGTGCAATTAACGTCATCTGCACGGTTGGAGCTGTATATTAACACCCAGACAGTAAATATGAATAGTAAAAGATTCACTTCTTGGCGTCCAGTGTTGCAGGCGAATCCCGTCTCTCTCTCTGTTCCAGTACAATACGGCTCTTGCTCGCCCGGCCGTTTTCACGGAATGAGATGCTCTGGTGCGTCGTTTGATGAGTCTGCCTTGTCATCCTGTCCACTTGCTAGCCTCCCGTAACAAAATCTTCCTTTATTGTGCATTGAAACGCAGCAACAAAAATGAAATAAATGTGGGCAGGGATGTGGCACAAACGCCACAATTAGATTATTGATTTCATTCAACAGGTCCTGCAATTCTTACTGGTTCAGATGGTTCAAATGGCTCTGAGCACTATGCGACTTAACTTCTGTGGTCATCAGTCGCCTAGAACTTAGAACTAACTAAACCTAACTAACCTAAGGACATCACACACATCCATGCCCAAGGCAGGAATCGAACCTGCGACCGTAGCGGTCGCTCGGATACAGACTGTAGCAATTCTTACTCCCTTTCACTGAGGATAGCGTGCCATCAATGAATCTTACCATTTATATCCTTTCATCCTGAAATTTAATCGCACTCTAGAACTTTTCTTTTATTCCCGCCATTGCTTCTTCGATGTACAGATTGGACAGTAGGCGCGAAAGTCTACATCCCTATCTTATATTCTTTTTAATCCGAGCGCTTTGTTCTTGGTCGTAACAGAGAGTAAATGAGAAGGTCTCTCAACATCAGTGTATCAAATATTTAAAAAAAGGTATGTTCAAGAAACTCCGCTTAGGACAGGACGTATGTGCTATTTGTTTGAATTTCTTTCAGACCTCTGATATTGTTTCACCCCCTGTGTTCGCAGGGTTTGCTTTGAAATGCCATCTGAAAACAGGTTTTAAATGGCGTTACGAACAGTTTGATGACCCCTGGTGATGGTACGTTGCCTGCATGAATAACCGTTGTACACTGAGGAGATGCTTCCCAGTTGTGCATCGATCGTAGGAAGAGAATAATTTCTAACACTTGGGGTACCTAAGGCGAGATGTACAGCTCTTACACTTCCATACTGAGCTAAGTAAAATGACTATCTTTATGCCTCAGTACGCCGTTCCAGCATGTTGTCAGTGTTTATTATCTCAGTTTAACCTGCTCGAAGCATCAGTCCACTCTTTATTTATTAGATATTTATCGTCTGTTCCTCGTGTGTATCAAGATTACCCGTTTTCCCAGGTACTTTCGTATTAGGTAATGATATTCCTCCTCTTCAGCATTGGCAGCACATTGAACTATCCTCGTTCCATTAGCATTAGGCACTGGCCCTGAAATATTACCACTTTCTCCGTGGCCAAATCTACTGAAGGTGAACAATGTTTCCCACTACCAGCGTATAATTCAAGAGGAATCGTTGGGGATCATTTTAAGTAAGTGATTGATTAATATAAACTTGGTGAGAGGCTGTGATTGCCTCTTGTATTGCTCTTACTGCTTCAGGTTCCACTCAGCATCCTAGCAAGCGAGATCCACACGGTAGATTAGTCGTGGACGTGACGTGCCGAAGGTTATGGCACGTTCCACAGTTAACTTTCACTTCCTACTCATTGTGAGTCTCAGGGACGAGACGCGGATATTTCCAGAAGAGACGCTAAGGATATTTTCTCATTGTTGTATGCGCATCTGAGTAAGTGAACAGCAGAGCCGGTTTATGGGCAGAAAAGAGTATTTCACGTTTTGAGAACGTTGCAACGCTTGACGTATCGATATCAGAGATCTCTGAGAATGGGATCTTGGTGGTATACAGATTCACGAAAAAGAAGGGTTTAATAATTGTTATACTATCTTGCTCTGTAAACCGTACAACATGCAGTCTTTTTGTTTCTGTCTTCTACTTGTGGAAAAACGAAATTTTTATTGCTACAGTTCGGAAACTTCGGAAGTTGGCAGCACTATTATGTTAATATACCTGAAGTTCTTAGCTGTCAGTAAGAGTTTACTAAGGAAATAATTAGCATAGTTTCTTTTGTGATAAGTTTATTTTACGGTCAACTTGGCGATTCATCTGTGACTTGTGCACTGAGACTGTCACTTGTCAATATCAGCGTTTCCTGAAGAGATGTCTTACATGTCGTCCAAGAAACATTAGACATAGTTGATAACTGTTGTTACTTCTACACATAAGTTTTACTTTTATGTTACACTAATAGGTTAGTATAAAGAAGAACACAGTTATAAGCAAACTATTCCACTCATATAGCCAAATAATTGCTTACAAGTGTATGTCTGAAAGGGCTTCCACTTTGTGTTCGATTTATATACACAAGGTGTTCCAAGATCTGTGCGACAAACGTCAAGGGATCATAGATCACGTCATGAGAAACAACTTGTGTTAGAAACCCAATGTTTGCTGATGTTTCTCACTGACGCTAGGCATCTTTCAAAATTCACCAGTCCTGGCACGACGAGATTTCATCAATCTACCAGAGTCCGCTAAAGAGGTGCGCAACATGTTACCTATCCCAGTACACTATAAGGGAACATTCTCAAAACGTGAACGTGAAATATTCATTCTTGCCTATAGACTGGCTCTGCTTTTCACTTACTGTAAAGGTATTCTAGAAGTAAAAGCTTTAAGTTTGCATGGCCTACCAACTTTTACACGGAGATGATGACTAGTTGATAGGCAACACATATTGCATACGAATGGCGCAGAGTGTAGAGATGGGGGATCCGCTCCTGAACTGATTCATAGAGTTGAATCTTTCAAAGGAGTGAACAATCAGTGATTCAGAAAAAAAGAACGGTAGCTCCAAACGTTTCACACAGCAGAGAGAGAGAGAGAGAGAGAGAGAGAGAGAGAGAGAGAGAGCACACTGCACACCACACACCACAGCCAGCGTGGGCCTCTGCCCTGCTTCTGCCTTGGCTGCCTGCATTGTGCAGTGCCCCATTGGATTTTGTGTTTCACATATGCCAGTGCCGGCTCTGTTCTTCCTCTACCGCGTGCAGTGTCTGGAGCAGCTTAACTTAGCATCGCACTCCGTCGGCGATCGTTTCAGTCGCACGTCCTGCCCTCTGGGCAGTTGATGCGAGCCACAGGACAGAGAGCCTCCTAGCGGAGAACATAAGAACTACTTGCAACAACCTGCTCGCAAGAGCACGGACGATTTGTCTCGGAGCGGGTGACTGGTGGCCGTTCACCGCTCCCCCCAGCCTCGGAACTCGCCCGCTCAACGCTCACCTCACCGTTATCGACTCTAGCCAGAGCGTTGAGCAAAGCAACTCAGGTATCACTCTCGTCTCTGCGGTCTTAGCTCAGGCAGTAATACACCTCGCGGCTCGACCTGCTTGACTCAGCGCCTCTGCATCGGAGTTCGTCTCTACTGGATATTGTTCTTCGTAGTAATACCGCTATGTATATTACATTATTATGTTATGTATATATCATTTGTTTTTATTTTATTTTTATTTGTTTAAACTGATCAGATTAGGTTCCTGATGACTCCTCTTACTATAGGATTTTTATTACGGACACTCGAATTTACGCTTTAATTACGAGCGAACCGATAAACGTATAGCAAAATGTGATACACCAATATTTTCCTTGTTTTATTCTGCGTAAGGCTATATGTAGCACTTTAGTCTTACAGTCAAATTTATATTTTTTTTTTCTTATTCTGGTATGGATTTTGCGATTTTAGGCGTCTTCGGAAGGAAACGTTCACTTTAAAAATATATGGCTTATGATGTATTTGTATGAGGTTAATGAAATTGTAATACATTATAGCCAAATACATTGCTAATGTAAATCTCAAGTTGCAACATTTTCTGACCACCCAAAAAACCACGATAGTGCAAAATAAATCGATAATCAAAAACTTTGTCATATAGTGGAAATTTCAATAAACAATACAAAATTCTTACTCATTATCTGTGTTACTTCAAAATAGGATCAAATAAGATCAAAATACAGGTATAGTACTGGAATAAACCAAGTTTAAAGGGCAATGTGCCTTCCATTTATTTTCTATTGTGAATGAGTGGTGAGTCGTGAAAAAGAGCTAGTTCATTTCAGGGAGTGAACAGTTCTGATCCAATCTCTGAAAAGAACAGTTTTGCCCATCTCTAGCAGAGTGCCTACGCCCTGCCTCATCTCTGTGGCATAAAAGTCTTAACACTTTGACTGCCATCGGGACGTATGTTGTGACAGTTATTGAACAATATGAAATAAAAATCATCGTCACTTCTAAATGGTTGGCGTTAGGACGTTCAAGCTGCATGGTTGAACGCGGGGCATGGTGGAACTTCTATCGTTTGGTTTAGCGACAAAGACCACTTTCATTTGGATGGGTTCGTCAATAAGCAAAATTGGCGCATTTGGGGAACTGATAATCCGCATTTCGCGATTGAGAAGTGTCTTCACCCTCAACAGGTGACTGTGTAGTGTGCAATGTCCAGTCACGAAATAATCGAAGCGATATTCCTTGCGCCGGCCGAAGTGGCCGTGCAGTTAAAGGCGCTGCAGTCTGGAACCGCAAGACCGCTACGGTCGCAGGATCGAATCCTGCCTTGGACATGGCTGTTTGTGATGTCCTTAGGTTAGTTAGGTTTAACTAGTTCTAAGTTCTAGGGGACTAATGACCTCAGCAGTTGAGTCCCATAGTGCTCAGAGCCATTTGAACCATTTGGTATTCCTTGATGGCACGGTGATTACCGAATGGTACGTGAAGGGTTTGAAGATGACTTCATCCCGATTATCCAGAGTGACCCTGATTTCGACAAGATTTGTTTCATGCAAGATGAGCCTCGACTCCATCGAAGCAGGAGACTGATGTCCTGGAGGAGCACTTTAGGGACCGCATTCTGGCTCTGGCGTACCCAGAGGCCGCTGGCATGGGCCTGGATTCGCCTCCATATTCTCCGGATCTGAACACATGCGACTCCTTTCGTGGGGCTATATTAAAGACGAGGTGTACAGCGATAACTCCAAAATCATTGCTGAGCTGAAAACAGCCATTAAGGAGATCATCGACATCGTCGATTTTCCGACACTTGAGCGAGTCATGCAGAATTTCGGTATTCGCCTGCGCCACATCATCGCCAATGATGTCAAGCGTATCGAACAAGTCGTAACCTAAATCCGAATATCTGCAGTGACGTTTACATGTTGAATAAAGTGTAGATTGTAACTAACTTACTTTTTTTCATAAAGTTCGATAATTGCCACCCTGTATGTGTCCCGCGATAGGTTATCAGAGAACTACTGACCGTGTTATTGCTATGTGTCAGTGTCCCTCTAGTAAAGGGAAGTCTACTAATAGTGAGTAGAATTCTTATAATTACAGACTGCAACTGTCCTCAAGTTTCATGGTTAACCCTCGCCTCCATTCCGTCACATCGAACTAGTTCGCATCTGCAGATAGGCAACTCAGGATTCCAGATTCACAAAGCGGGTGTCTTCGCACCTTCGCAGACACATCGTGTCAATTACCTGCATCTACGAATTGACATTTTCCACATCACAAACAAACCCCATATTGAACACCTGTAGTGTGAGTTCCAAACTCGGAAAGGTGCTCTGTCCTCCGATGTGTGTCTGTTTTCAGTATGTCTTGTAGTTTTTGCGCAGTCGTCTTTTGAAACCCTTGAGGTACTTATGTATGTGCTACCTCTTTCCCTCTCCCAACCACTTTGGAAAACGAAACGGCGGGAAACATTCTTTTCATATTCTTACCTCTGACTAAGACATTAATTAAAATAATCGTATTTCAATATTTTTGAAATAACATTGGTAGTCGAAGCGTTAAAAGTCTAGCGTCACTGGGAAACTTCATCGAATATATTGTCTCTGACCAAAGTTGTTTACTCTCAAGTGATCTATCACATCATCGCGGGGTATATAAATGACTGGAGCTGCAATTTTCCGTGTCAGGTAGAAAGGTCACCAGAATGCGTGAGTGGTGTTCGTGTTTAGGGGTGTTACCAAGCCCTGTAGAATATATAAGCTGAACAGCGTAGGGTGTTGAATGATCAGTATGAGACACAAAGATCCCACGTATTCGCAAGGCTGCGTTACCATCATTTTATAGGCTTTGAAACGTGCCTCATCGTGAGTCTCCTTTACTCCAGCTGGTCGAGTCGTCCAATGTCCAGATTTGTGGAGCGTTCAAACGTGACAGTAGCTTGATGATGGACTGCATGGGAACGTGAGGGCAGGCATACTCATCCACAAGGTTCCGGTGGACCACGTCTGGCCACGACAAGGGAGTATTGTGCACGAAGCACATCGCAATCCCTTCAAATCTGCACCTGCTATTCCCGAACAAGTAATGGACTCCCTACAACATTCTGTGTCATCCCGCACCATAGGTCGGAGACTAGGAGCAGCCGGACTAGCGAATTACTGCATCATGCCTAGATTTCCGTTAACACCACAACACAAGCGGCAGCGTTTGGAGTGGTGCCGGACCGGGAAACTAGGACTGTTGATGGATTGCGTCACGTTGTCTTCAGCGATGGATCGCAGTTCTGCACTACTCCAGTGACCATTGGTGAAGAGTATGGCGGAGACCAGGGGAGAGGCCCCATTTTTCCAGTGTTTTGGAGAGGCACAGCGGTGCTACTCTTGCTATTATGGTGTTGGGTCAGTGCTCGTCACAACAGAATACGTACCTCTATGAACTACCTATTTGAGGTACTCCCACGGCGTCGCCAGATCTGTCCCCAGTAGAACATGTGTGGGACAACCTCAGTCGTCAACTCCGACACAGTACCATTATCCAGTATATCAAGGTACAGCTACAACATTTGTTTACCAGCTTGTCTCAGGAGAAGATGAAACGACTTCGTGACACCTTTCCAACCGTGCAGGTGCACGTACTCAGCCAGAGTAAGAAAAACGAAAAACCCAGAAGGGGAGGAGAAAACAAATTGAAACATCATGGTTTACAAGAGTATCCTGACTCCTATTGGAGGACATTAATATTGGTTGTGTCCAACTCGCCTTTATGGCGTCTTGAACTCCGGTGGAGACACTTTTAATGATGAGTCTGAATGTCTGTGGAGGAATGGCAGTCCATTCTTCCTCAAGTCCCTAACAAGAGGTCCTGGGTTCAGGTCTTCCCTCGAGTGACATCTTTACTTTATTTATTTTCGCAAAGTTATCATCTGCCCGTTCGTTCATTGACGTCTCTGTTCACAGTAATAAGCTTAGTGTCTGTGTTTTGCGACCGCACCGCAAAACCGTGCGATTAGTGGAGGAAAGGACGTGCCTCTCCAATGGGAACCGAAAACATTTGATCGCAAGGTCATAGGTCAACCGATTCCTCCACAGGAAAACACGTCTGATATATTCTATACGACACTGGTGACGGCATGTCCGTCACATGACAGGAATATGTTGTCGAATGGCGAATGGGTAAAAAGATTCTTCTACCTTGCCCGATTTAGGATTTCTTGTGGATGTGATAATCACTCCCAAAAAAGTGATGAAAACATAACGGACGGACAGATAATAATTGTCTGAAAGTAAAAAATTGAAATTTTTTCACTCGAGGGCGGCCTTGAACCGAGGACCTCTGGCTCCACAGCTCCTCGCGCTAACCACGGGGCCGCGGCTCTCCTGAGCTCACACCCTCCTTGATGTTGCATATGTTGCACATGGACTACTCAGTTTGTATATTTTGCATATTTTTTCATAGTTCTACACAACTTCTTCCTGTTTTCTTGATTGATATGTGTTCAGCTTTTCAAGGCCTATCCACTGTGCAACTTATAACTAAATCTGAGGGGGGTGCGATGGGGAGGTTCCCTTGTTAGTAATGTTGGACGCTGGGGTCTTGATCGAAGTCGATATTATAGCTCATCTCAAAGGTGTTCGATTGCTTTCAGGTCGGGACTGTGGGCTGGCCAGTCCATTTCAAGGTTGTTATTGTCCGCAAACCATTGCCTCAGAGGTACTGCTTTATGACAGGGAGCATTGTCATGCGTATACAAATAACCATCATCTCCTAACTGATCCTCTACTGTATACAGTACACAAAGCTATAAATGTGTTCATATTCTTCCACATTTACCATTTTCTTGAGCTCAATAATGGACCACACGCTAACCACAGGAAACACCCTCCATAACTGTAACACTCCCTCCTCCGTACATCACTGTTGGTAGTGTTCTCTAGGCATCTTCCAAACACAAACAGTACCATCGTATTGCCACAGGGTATAGCGTGATTAATGACTCCAAATCATTCATTTCTAGTCGTCTACTACGAGATGGCGTCGCTCTTAACACCACCTCAAGCGTCTCTTAGCGCTGATTACAGAAATGTGTGATATATGAGCAGCCGCTCTACCACTGTACCTCACACTTCTTAACTCCCTACGCACAGTCACTGAGCTAAGTGAACGTCTGGTAGGACTTTGTAATCAACGAATGGTTACTTCCGTTAATTTCATGAAAAAATTTTATGGTCACTCTCGGCAATGCTCGACGGTCCCTGACCGTCATTACGCGAAGTCTGCCTGATCTTGATTTAGTTCTGTTTGTTCCTTTGCGTTTCCAGTTCACAGTATAGTCACAAATAGTCGACTTAGGCAGCTTTATAAGTGTTGAAATGTTCCTGTAGAATTTGTTACTAAGCTGAGTTCTCTTGGCAAAACCGTTCTGCTGTTACTGCTGTACTGGCAACACCATATTCCCCGACTCCTTTTATTCTGACAGCTCCGCCTCTCGTGGCATGTGATCATGTCTGCGTTACGCACTGGTGTCCGGATATTTTTCTACTAACAAAGGATGTGGGTGATCATGAACTGAAATGTGCTGAGACTATAAATTGCTCATCCCAAAAACTGTGATACGAGACATTCGGAAGCAAATCTACGCGTCTTACCACGATAGACATTTGAATGATCAACTATTCAATGTCTAAGAGAGGAACTCTGGTAACGCGAAATACCGGAATATCCACATAACCGTACCAAATACACAGGTAGTCCAATTTCGTAGCTTTTTGCTATATTTCCGTCTGTTCAAAATAATTATTCTGCCCTGAGAGCTTTGAACAGCTACTCAGTCTTCACAGTGTTGTTGTGGGGTTTCATTGCAGTTATTTATTTATGTCAGTCAGAAAAAAACAATACATAGTAATTACCGTTACAAACAAATGAAACAAGCTACACTACTCTTCTCCAAAATCTGTCCACTTAAGCTGCACCCAGTTAGCAAACACAAGATCTTATCCTGTTCAAGATGAAGAGCTGACACTCCAGATGGCTTTCCACGGTCTGTGGCTCTCCGCAGTCACAGTTGGTGGTATCCACAGAGAACTGCCATTTGTGGAGGTTACTCCTACATCTTTCAACTCCAGAACGTGACAGCTGAGTAATCTACACAAGATTCAGTTCTGTCCATGCCCAGGTCGAAGGTTTTACGGTAGGAAAGACGAGGTAGAATTATTCTCAAGTCGAGAGATCCACGATTGTTCTCGTACTGTAGCCGCTGTTGTTTGCAAGGCTAAAATGCCCTTAAGGAAACTTCTTCTGTATCTCAACCTTGTGATTGCTGCAAGGTGTCCATGTAGTTGATGGTTTTCCTGATGAGCCTGATTTGTTCTCTCTGCGTTGGCAGCTGCTTCACGGCGAATATCTGGTGGCGTTATGCAAGCGAGTTGGTATATTTTTGCAGGTGGCGTAGATTTCAAACAATTTGTAATAAACCTACACATTTTGTTTAGCGTGTTCACTATGAAGTGTCAAAGTAAAGTGGAACAGAACAATACACACCGTAGTCTTACAAACACCGTTGTCTTACAAAATCAATGACGCTTCTCGTCTAGAGTTTATATTGCCTGAAGAAGAACACATCAAGGAGTTGGAAATATTTCATTGTCTTCAGTGGCAGTATCTTGAACGTAACGTCCTCGTTCCGAAGGCTCATCCTTGTTTGGAAAATGTACTTCTAAAAGAGTACGAACAATATGGCCTGACTGGAAATCACACAGGAATAGGCTCTAGCAGACAATAGGCGCCAGCAGACAACAGCTGCGTTTTGCATGCGAATGGCTCATACCACTAGTTTTCGTACCGTTTGAGCGTTCGACGTAACGTGCTTCCCTTTCAGTAGCTGTGAAAGAGCCCTTAATTGCATTTTGTAAGGATTAAGGTAAAGCAGATGAGGAACTACGTCGATGGATGAGGGAGGGGATAAATACGGATGAACTACTCACAAATCAGCTTGGCAGACAGCGCGATAAGCTAGTCTTTTCAGTATTCATGATTAGAATCCTTTACAAGTCACCAAAGACTCCCTAACCGGTGAATAATATTGTCTTCAAACCTGAGGACTCTGCTGGCACGTGATCAGCACGCTAACTGGTCGTGTTGATACCAGAATCTCGAACTTTAAATCCCTCGAGTCTGGTCTGAGAGTACAGTGAGCCAATGTTTGTCGTGGTTGATCACTGTTCTCGTATTTTGCTAAAATATTAAGGGCCCTGCACCAGTAAGGTTGTCGGAAGCGTTGTCGGCATGTGCGTGTGCCTAGATCGTCGGTTTTTGCGGAGCAGATGAGAGAATATTGGGAGTAGCGGACTGAGGGAAATAAGGCAATGCTTGTAGGCCTTAGTACAGGTCCTGCTACTCCTGCGGCACACCTTGCTACACAGACTTTGGCTAAATAAACAACAATATGCAAGCTGGAGACCCAGTTATTTCCATTGTTTTTTTATAAATTCTCAATAAATAGGTGAACTTTATGATGCGAAGATAAGTTAGTGAAGTTGAAGGAGGAATTAAATGAGGTCAAGTGGCGGTGAGGAAACGGAGATATAGAATGAATATCTAACCACGTGTTCCATTACATAAGGATATTCAGTTGAAGGCCATACTGTTACAAGAGACTGAAGAATGGTATTACAGGCATTGAAGGAATCGCGTACGGAATAGCAAGACTTGTTTAAAAAAAAGAAAAACAGCGAGAGATATTCCATGAAAATCATTCAAGTCTATGCACCAACGTGCTCACCTTCTGAAAAGGAAATAGAACAGTTATACGAAAAAGTTACGGCAACTGGCTAATGGCAGCAAATCGCACTAGAAGATTGGAGTATTTAATAGCACCAAAATTTACAGTGGAAAACTTTGAACGGTACTCGGAATGACAAATGACATACATTAGTGGAATATACCGAGAAGAACAACTTTTTTATCCTTAAAAAGTAGAAAATGGACGTCTGCGAGCCATAGAGGGCTTATCAAAGAATGAAGAAACTGTGCAAGATGAAACGAAAACGTACATTGTAAGTGTTTGTTTAAGAACAGAAACTTATTACATGAAATAATAAGTTCAACTTCTTAGATAATGAATATTATGCGGACGTAGACCAAAGATATAATTACTTAACAAATCACTTCTTGTACTTGACAACAGGAACACAATAGAATATGCAGAAACAAACATTGCCACTCAGTAACGTCTTAAAGAATGTTTAACTTGGTAAAATTAAAATTGGTAACAGAAATAGGTGAAAACAAAAGTGAATGACGAAGACTAAAGGAAACATACGTTCAGCAGACAGCACATTACACCAGCTAATATAACCATCAACAAAACGAAAATTTTACAATCTTTAAATATTAGAATGATTTAAGAGAGCAATCAGAAATACAGATAGTTAAAATAACGACATCCTAAAAGTAATGTCAGATGAAATATGAAAAAAACAAACTGCGGATGAAAACAAAGAAAGGACCAGAAGATGATGGAAAGTCAATAGATATGACTGAAGCAGGGCTAAATGTAATGCAAAATGAACTTGCAAAATTCTTTACAGAATTCCTACGACAGACAAAAGTTTCTCAAAACTGAAACTGCTCTGCTTCGGAAGAAAGATGACTAAAAATAAATAAAAAAGCTTTAGTTACACCATCTTCCTATCCGTAATGCACGAAGTACTCGCTAAAATTATTACAAATTGTAAAATAAAGTTATTGAATTTCAATCAAAAAAGGGAGCCATTTGTGCCTTAGAGAATCCAATGAATTTGATGTAATCTTAGTTGTGTTAAACGTAAATTTCAATGAGTGATCACTGTCTGCCAGTTTGACGACATCCAAGACTTCGCTACATATTAAGCTGACACCACAACCTACATCTCTAAAAACAATTTTCAAGCAAAGCAAATATATTTAGTATTGCTTGAGTGTGAACTATTGTCACGCATCACAACATGTTTAGGTCACTGGTTGAAGTCAACGTTCACTGTCGTTAGTTTCGATCAAGTCAACAAGCGGTATCGGCAAGTTCAATATTACTAAAATAAAGGAAAAGTAAAAGATGGATACCGTAACAACAGTAATTCTCTATTGCAAGAAGTGAAGAAGATGAAGAAAACAATATGGTACATCCCGCGGAGTTTTTTTAACGTTTTAATATTTTCTCTACTGCGTTTCCAATATGGCAGAGCCTAACTGCATTTCTCCACTTGAGACATAACTTACGAAATACCCATTAATACGAGTATGTCAGAATTTGGCGTCAAGCTATTCACTTAATATGGTCTTAAGACGAACAGATGAAGAAGGCAGAGAGCAAAGTGAGACCACAGCCGCTGACCCTTCGTAAACAGAAACTTCCTGTGGAAAGATGATTCTGGTCTCGTATTCAGAATAAACCTTGTCTGGTTTGGTAGGCAGCCAAGTGACACCAGAACTTCTCTCAAGGTTCTCAGAAATCCATCTGCGATCTAATATCGCATTTACATACGTGTCTTGCTGGACAAGTAATACTTCCCGCGTATGAACTGGTAGTGTAACTGTTCCCTACGAGACCTCTTTTTTTTCGTCCAGCGGTTTTTCGCGTACTCCTAACATAGTATTCTCGAAAGAGAGTGGGCAAAAGTGGAAGATAGCCTGGTTATCTAATCGCGAAATATGTGAAGCTCTGTAAAATCGACTAAATTTCAACTATAAAGATGGCAAAATCATACTGTCTCCAGAAAAACGAAGACGAGAAGGGATGGAACGATAAAAGAGAACGACACACGCCGTTGCGAGCGCTAGAAACTTCAAAATGTAGCTTCACGTGTCCCTAACTCTTACTTCCTGAAGAAAGAGGTGAAAGCTATAAGGAATAGATAGTAAAGAGTTAACAAGGTCTCAACGTGCGTCGTATGTACACTGCGGAGACGTTGCGTCGGCTGCAGGCATCACTTTCATATAGGAGAGAGTAAGGGCGGTAGCGACAGAAATCACCAAGCAAGTGGTACTTCGTATTCTGCGCAATTAGTGCTAGTCGTAAACTTGTGTATGCGCGCTTGCATTCACGCCTGTGTGTGTGTGTGTGTGTGTGTGTGTGTGTGTGTGTGTACGGACGCATTCATATGTGCACGTATGTGGATAAGAGACCACGCATGTGGACTGTTTTTGAAAAAAATTAGAGAAAGAAAGTAAGAAGTGAAGATACGATTCAGAGGTAGTAACTTCAGACGTGCCCCAAGTAGTGTGTTGGGACCTTTACTCATGTTTTATATTAGTGACCAGGTAGACAATATTAACACCAATATCAGACTTTTCTCGGATGATACAGTTATTTTTAATGAACTAACATCAGAAAAACTTGTAGAAGTATCCAAACAGATCTTGATAAGATTTCAGAATATAGCAAAAGATTGGTAGCTTGATTTCAGTGTACAGAAATGTAAACTTACGCACTTACAGAAATGTAAACTTACGCACTTACAGAAATGTAAACTTACGCACTTCACAAAACAAAGGGAGTAGTACCTTGTGGCTACAGTATCAGTTGTTGGAAGTTGTAAACAAGCCACTCATACAGATATCTGGGAGTAACAATTTCTAGGGATATGGAACGGAATCATCACATAGACTCAGTCGTATGTACAGCAGACGGCAGACTTCAGTTCATTGGCAAGACACTGGGAAAGTTCAGTTAGTCAACAAAGGGTAATACTTACAGATCATTTATGCGTCGCATTATAGCATATTGTTCAAGTGTATGCGACCTGTACCATATCGAATTAAGGGGGGATTTTGAACGTATAGGAAGAAGGACATCTCGAATGGTCACAGGTTTGTTTCATTCACTGAAGCGCGTCACGGAAATGTCGAAAAACTGGAAATGAAGGAAAGTTATCCCGTGAAAGACTACTCACATAATTTCAAGAACCAGTATTAAGAGAAGAATCTTGAAATATTTTACACTCCGCTTCGTATTGTTTCCTTACGCCCAAGAAGATCAAATTAAACTAATTGCAGCACGTACAGAGGCAATTAAATGCTCATTTTCCCCGTCTCTTTACGTGTTTGGTAGGAATGAACTCTAACATGTGGAACCGTGCTAAATATCCTCTGCCGTGTGGATTATAAAGTATGTATGTAGATGTGGATGTAGAAGAGAAGGAGAAAGGTTAGCCGGCCGGTGTGGCCGAGCGGTTTTAGGCGCTACAGTCTGGAACCGCGCGACCGCTACGGTCGCAGGTTCGAATCCTGCCTCGGGCATGGATGTTTGTGCTGTCCTTAGGTTAGTTAGGTTTAAGTAGTTCTAAGTTCTAGGGGACTGATGACCTCAGATGTTAAGTCCCATAGTGCTCAGAGCCATCTGAACCATTTTTGAGAAAGGTTATTTGGGATAGATACTAATCAGTCGTATGAACTCAGTATAAATGGACAAACATGTCCAGGGACTGGGTGTTTGTGTTGTCCTCATCATTTCATCATCATTCGTGAAAGTGGCTCGATTGGACTATGTAACGATTGGGACTTCGTGCGGGAGCTGATGGCCACGCAGTTGAGCGCCCCACAAACCAAACATCATCATCACAACATATCCGTCATTTTCTTGATAGTAAGGCGTTTTATCTTCCATTTTTCTTTTCAAATAAAGTACTCAGTCGCAAGCGTAATCGATACCCTAGAATACTTATCAGTACGCCATGTACCGTTAAAATTTTTGCTGAAGCATAAAACATGGACAGCTGACCTCTACTCTTTTATAAATTTCCTCCCCATCTGTTCATTCGTTTCGACGCAGAGAGTAGAGTGTCTTGGACACGAACTATCCAACTCTATGACAGACGCATTATAGATTCCCCCCTTGATGGACGGACAGTTACAATACTTCGGCATTCGATTCATGACGCACGTCCAACAGATACCTGAAGACGAGGCAATATAGTCTTTGAAATTAATAGTACATATCTGAGATTTACATAAAAATAGTGTACAGAATATAACTGCAAGAAGACTGACTTTCATGAGAATAACTGGAAAATAATAATAGCAAAGATTAAGAAGAACCATAATATTAATTAGTTTAGCACTTTTGAAGCCGTGTTTAATATCATCAGAAATGAAAGGGCAAAGACAGAGAAGAAGAATAACTCAACAGAGATAGTAACTGTTAAGAAATCTCATACTGTTCCGTAGAGAAATTTGTACACAAGAGTGTGGAGGGGAGGGGGGAGGATTTGCTGTGTTATGAACTGGTATAGAGAGCTTCTGCTTTGCTGAAGACGAGTATTTCTGCTGTGCTGCTCAGAGAGTAGTGTTGGAGTTGAAGATTCAAAAAAAGTGCGCAATGATTTAGCAGACGGCAGAGTAACCAGAAGGTGTGATAGTCTGTACTTTTACCTGCACGCAGCCTTGAGAATTATTCATAGACTGGAGTTATATGGTCGAAAAAACGAAAGTCACAGATAAAGCTCATACAAGCGTTTCTCGCCATTTGCATTTGGCATGAGCTCCCATATGAAAGTCCTTGAAAAAAAGTATCACCATAATCAAGAACTAGATGTCCCGACGATTCTCCGAGTTATTTATCCAGCTCGATCTAAAATACTACTTTATATTTCTGAATTGAAAGACGCCGACACATTCTTACAGATCACTAAGAAATGGTCCAGAACTATCCCAAGTTCTTAGCAGAAGAAGAAAAAACTGATTCTGTACAGTTCAGGTGTGGAGGAGTAAGTAATCATCTGAAATGAGGCATTATAAGCCTTTAACAACTGAAACTGCTTTTGTTTTAGATGGGTTACTTTTCAAGTCTACATTCTTTGTTTACTGTAAAAAGGCAAGTAAGTCAGCGTTTACATACTGGGTGGTTGGTGCACGGGATTGCTGGAATTGCTCTTAGGTTTAATTCAAAGTCGTCGGTGTACAAGATCAACATTAATAAAACTTACAAACTGCAGGGACGGATTCCTGACCGGAAATGGAGGAAAAAAGGTCCTATGAACATGCGTCAGGAAATGCAGCGTTGCCACGGTAGATGGCGCTGACGAATGAAAGTTCCTCTGACCACGTGCCGTGTGTTCCTTGTGTGCTGCAGGCTGTGTTATTGACGCAGCGTATTGTAGGCACCAGAATGTCGGGAACAAGTCGAGATGGTGTTTGTGTACTGCCAAGCAGATGGAAACGTTCGAGAGTCAGCACAGCTATACCAAAACAAATACCCTCACACGCACACTGACCACATCATACAACATTTAACGGCTGTTTTGGGCTTTTGTATGATCATGGATCCTTTCAGACAGACGAACGTTCAGGGAAGTGGCGGACTGTGTGTATTCCAGATTTGGAGGACCAGGTTGCACGGGAGATTGACACGAACCGTAGCACAATCTCCAGGCAAGTGGCTGCCAGCATGGCGCACACCAAAGTACGATTATGTGTATTATGATAACTGCGTGCATTGCTTCCGACGGAGGCCACTTTGAACATCTGTTGTGACCTGGATTCGGTGCAGGTCTATACTGTGTTACGGGACTATTTGTTGTTGCACGCACACCATCCATTTGCAGACACATGTTCATAGGATCCTTGACTTGATAATCTCTAGATGCTCATGTCCGCAGCTCGTGGTCTAGTGTTGCCGAAGCGGTAGCTCAGCGTGTTCGGTCAGAGAGCTGGCTGGCCTCTGTAATAAAGAAAACTGTGTGAAAGGATTAACAACGAACTTCAACAGATATCATGTGACGTCCACTACGACCAAATATTACAAATTCCAAAAAAATAAGTGGCTAGCGGTACAGCCTCTGGTCACGGGGTCTCGGGTTCGATTCCCGACCGGGTTGGGATTTTCTCTGCCCGGGGACAGGGTGTCTTTGTTGTCCCCATTACTTCATCATCATCATCATCACCATTCGTGACAGTGGTTAGATTGGACTGTGTACAAAAATTGGGCAGCGTAAAGATTGGGAATTTGTACGGGCGCTGATGATCGCGCAGTTGAGCGCCCCACATACCAAACATCTGTAGATGCTCATTCTATGTCTTTTTTTTTTTTTTTTTTTTTTTTTGTTCATTCAATTTTTCTTTCACACTCCAGATTTTCAACTCCTTTCCGATATTTTGATTTCGTATTTCAACTATTATTTTACATACCTGCCCAGCTGTACAAAAATCTCTCTGTATTCGCTGTAATTGCATTCCTTTTATTTTATTCAGTATCCACGACCCACTTTCATAGAACAGGCTTGGCAACTCAACTGTTTTATAACATTTCAGTCACGCTTCTTTCCTTGTTTTATGCTTTTTAAAGTTTTGTTAATTGTTCCACAGATACTTCCAAAGCCATTCTACTTAATCCCCTTTTGTTCTTCGTATTTATGCGATATTTTACATCCAAGATAGTTAAAATATTTCACCTGTTCAATTGTTTTCTCATTAACTATGTATCTTAGTTTTGCCATAAAATGCCGTTAACTTACGTTTACTAGAAGATATTTTCATATTACACTGAAGAGTCTAAGAAACTGGTACACCTGCCTAATATCGTGTATTGCCCCGCGAGCCCGCAGAAGTGCAGCAACACGAAGTGGCATGGACTCAACTAATGTCTGAAGTAGTGGAGGGAAGTGACACCATGAATCCTGCAGGGCTGTACAGAAATTCGTAATAGTACGAGGGGTTAAAAATCTCTTCTGAACAGTACGTTGCAAGGCATCCCAGACATGCTCAATAACGTTAATGTCTAGGGGGTCTGATGACCAGTGGACATGTTTAAACTCGGAAGAGTGTTCCTGGAGCCACTCTGTGGAAATTCCGGACGTGTGGGGTGTCGCATTCCTCTGCTGGAATTGCCCAAGTCCGTCGGAATGCACAACGGGCATGAATGGATGCAGGTGGTCAGACAGGATTCTCACGTACCTCTAGATACGTCGTATCTAGACGTATCAGCGGTCCCAAACCACTCAACTGCACACACCCCACACCATTACACAGCCTACACCAGCTTGAACAGTCCCCTGCTGACATGCAGAGTCCATGGATTCATGACGAAGTCTCCATACCCGTACATGTCCATCCGATAGAATTTGAGACGAGACTCGGCCGACCAGGCAACATGTTTCCAGTCATCAATAGTCCAATGTCAGTTTGACGGGTCCAGGCGAGGGGTAAAGCTTTGTGTCGTGCAGTCATCAAGGGTCCACGAATGGGCCTTCGGCTCCGAAAGCCCATATCGATTATGTTTCATTCAATGGTTCGTACGCTGACACTTGTTGATGGCTCAGCAATGAAATCTGCAGCAATTTGCGGAAGGGTTCCACGTCTGTAACGTTGAACGATTCTCATCAGTTGTCGTTGGTCCCGTCCTTGCAGGATCTTTATCCGACCGCAGCGATATCGGAGATGTGATGTTCACGGTACTCGTGAAATCTCCACTTCATCGCTACCTCAGAGATGCTGTGACCCATTGCTCGTGCGCCGACTGTAACACCACATTCAAACTCACTTAAATCTTGATAACCTACCACTGTAGCAGCTGTAACCGTTCTAAGACCTGCGTCAGACACTTATTGTCTTATATAAATGTCCTGCCGCCGTATTCTGCCTGTTTACATATCTGTGTATATGAATACGCATGCCTACACCAGTTTCTTTGATGCTTCGTTGTACATTCTATACATATTTTATTTAGTTCATAGTTTCCTTTTTGTAGATCATCTACTCTTGAAAACATCACTGCCAAGTCATCACCATATAGGAATCTTTAACGAAGCTTTAACGAATTTTTCTAATTTTACCCCACCGTTCGTTCTAGAATTCCGCCAGCGAACTGCACCGTCAATTTATATATTGAACAGGGCAGGGGATAATCTACAGACTTGTCTCACCCCTTTATTTATTTGTATTGGTACTGTATACAAGCATTTCATATCTAAGATTGCCGATATTTTTTGTATACAGAACTTTGGTAGCTGATATGAGCTGTAAAGGTTAACTTCCGTGCTTTATTATTTTCCTTAATCTTTCCTGGACCACATTATCGAGAGCCTTCTCAAAATCTGTACAAGCAATAGGAGTCACTTTGTTAAACTCTCACTGCTTTTAAATAACCAGTCATAAAATCAAAACTGGATCAGTTGTTGATCGTACCTTTCTAAATCCGACCTGTTCTTCCACTAGTAAACATTCGGCTATTGCTTCCATTCTCGTGTGTAAAATTCTTGCATAACGTTTATATGCCGTGCTAAGTAAGTTCATACTGCCATAGTTTTCACATGTATGTTTTTCTCCTTTCTTATATATTGACACCTCTTTTGCTTTCTTCTAATTTCGTGGTAGCTCTTTTTGCATCCAGCGTATTTTAAACAAATATAACAATTTAAGATGTAATGATAATCCTCCATATTTAATAAAGTTTGCGTTAATTCCTTCTAAACTTATTGCTTTACGGTTTTTTATCCACATACATTAATATATTGGTCGAACCTTAATAAAACCGAAAAACTGTAGAGACGGATGCCCGACTAGAAATGGAGGAAACAAGGTCGTATAAACATGTGTACGGAAATGTGCAGTGTGCGTGCAACGACAAGAAACCGTCCCGGAACACAGTTCAAAGCTGCATCGCATCCACGTCACAGCAGATGAAAAAGTGTCCTCCATGGCATGCAACGCACGCGTTTACACGTCGCATCATGGATTGCCGCACTCTTTCGCACTTTTCGCCTCTCTCTAAATAGCGCCCCAGGTGTCGTGAACACGCTGTGGAAGCGTATGCACGTCAGGAACTGGTTCAGCATCCACAACGCCTTTCAGATGGCCCCAGAGGTAAAAATCCAGAAGGGTTAAGTCCGCACGCCTAGTAGCTTATGCTACAGGGCCTCCACGTTTTATCCAATGGCTGAGGTGTCTTCGAACTGTAATGCGGAAGTGGGGCGGTGCTCCGTCATGCAGAAACCACATAACCTGTCGCACTGCCGAAGGCACATTCTCAAGCAGCCCTGGTAGAGTATTCCTCAGAAAGTCCAGGTCGTTCCTTCGTCGAGGGGCTGTGTAATAATAACCGTTCGAGCGTGTGATCACCAAGAATCCCCGCCCACAAACTGATGGTGAATCTATGCTGATGAGACGCCTCAACCATTCCCCGAGGACTGTCTGTAGCCCACAGATGACGATTATTAAAATTGATAATGACAGTTCTGGTAAACGTTGCTTCGTCGGTAAAGAGGGCTGATAACAGAAACCCCATAATTGTGATGGTCTGTTGTAAAAACCATCGACAAAATCCTTCCCTTAGAGGAAAATTCGCTGCTGATAGCTTGCACTCGTTGCAAGGATAGCAGCGGCTGTCATGGAGAATACACATAATCGTGCTTTGGCTTACAGCTTATTGGCGGACAACTTACCTCGAGCTTGTACTTGGGTTCGTCTCAATATCCTGTAGAACCCGGTCCTCCAAATCTGGTGTACACACAGCCCGCCACTTCCCTCACGTTCGCATGTCTGAAAGGACCCACGATCACACGAACGTCCAAGAAAGGGTTTGCTTCAAATGGTTCAAATGGCTCTGAGTACTATGGGACTTAACATCTGTGGTCATCAGTCCCCTAGAACTTAGAACTACTTAAACCTAACTAACCTAAGGACATCACACACATCCACGCCCGAGGTAGGATTCGAACCTGCGACCGTAGCAGTCCCGCGGTACCGGACTGAGCGCCTAGAGGGTTTGAAATGTTGTGTGATGTGGTTAGTGTGCGTGTGAGGGTTCTTGTTTTGGTATAGCCGTGCTGCCTCTCGACTACTTCCAACTGCTTGGCTGTACCCAACACCGCCTCAGCTTGTTCCCCACATGAATACCGAACCATTCTGCTGCTTACAGTACGCTGCGTCAATCACACAGCCACTAACACAACGAACACACGACACGAGGTCAGGAGAACATTCATTTGTCAGTGCTATCTGCCGTGGCTACGATGCATTTCCGGACACATGTTCCTCCATTTCCTACCGAGCGAGGTGGCGCAGTGGTTGGCCCATTGTCCTCGCATTCGGGAGGACGACTGTTCAAATCTGCATCCAGCCATCCTGGTTTAAGTACTCCGTGATTTCCCTAAATCACTTCAGGCAAATTACTGGATGATTCCTCTGAAAGGGCACGACCGATTTCCTTTCCCATCCTTACCTAATCCGAGCTTGTGCTCCGTCTCTAAAGACCTCGCTGTCGGCGAGACGTTAAACATTAATCTCCTTCTCCATTTGCCGCAGGAGTGGCCGAGCGGTTCTATGCGCTTCAGTCAGGAACCGCGCGACCGCTACAGTCGCAGGTTCGAATCCTGCCTCGGGCATGGGTGTATGTGATGTCCTTAGGGTAGTTAGGTTTAAGTAGTTCTAAGTTCTAGGGGACTGATGACCTCAGAAGTTAAGTCCCATTGTGCTCAGAGCCGTTTGAACCATTTTTGTCCTCCATCTCCAGTCAGGAATCCGTCCATGCAGTTTTTCGGTTTTTATTAATGTTCGCCCTGGGTAGTAAGATAAGAATGGTCCCAGTACTGATCCTTGATACCTGTTCATCATAACTGTGCGTCCTTGGGAAATGTGACAATAATGGAATGGCTTCCTGTCGCAGGGAAGGGTCGGCTGGCCGCCGCCGAGAAGGCTCTGTGCTGGCTGCGAGGCTGGGTGCAGCCGGAAGATATCCGGCAGGAGCTGAACGAGCTAGTGGTCACCATCGGAGGGGCGGGCTCCGCCGACAAGGCTGGCGCGTCCGGGGCGACGCAGCAGCAGCGCCAGCAGCCAGCGTGGCGCAACTACCTCAAGAGGACCTTCGTCAGGGTACCGTCTCACTGTGCTTCTTGTAGTTTACGTACATCATTTTTTTCTGCGTGGGCGCCACAGCCTCAGAAAATTTGTGAAACGATAGTTTTCCAACAGACCGTGTGTAATTTATTTTATTTTCACACTACCAATTGCACGTGGCGGCAATTCTTAAGAGACACATTCGATAAAGGCCAATGCCTGAAACCGCTAGTGTGAAAAATACACTACTCGCCATTATAATTGCTGCACCACGAAGATGACGTGCTACAGACGCGAAATTTAACCGACAGGAAGAAGATGCTGTGACATGCAAAGATTAGCTTTTCAGAGCATTCAGACAAGGTTGGCGCCGGTGGCGACTCCTACAATGTGCTGACATGAGGAAAGCTTCCAACCGATTTCTCTTACACAAACAGCAGTTGACCGGCGTTGCCTGGTGAAACATTGTTGTGATGCCTCGTGTAAGGAAGAGAAATGCATACCATCACGTTTCCAACTTTGATAGAGGTCGGATTGTAGCCTAACGCGATTGCGGTTTATCATATCGCGACATTGCTTCTCGCGTTGGTCGAGATCCAATGGCTGTTAGAAGAATATGGAATCGATGGGTTCAGGAGGGTAATACAGAACGCCGTGCTGGATCCCAGCGGCCTCGTATCACTAGCAGTCGAGATGACAGGTATCTTATCCTCATGGCTGTAACGGATCGTGTAGCCACGTCTCGATTCCTGAGTCAACAGATGGGGACGTTTGCAAGACAACAGCCATCTGCACGAACACACGAACAGTTCGACGACGTTTCCAGCAGCATGGACGATCAGCTCGGAGACCATGACTGCGGTTACCCTTGACGCTGCATCACAGACAGGAGCGCCTTCGATGGTCTACTCATCGACGAACCTGGGTGCACGAATGGCAAAACGTCATTTTTTCGGATGAATCCAGGTTCTGTTTACAGCATCGTGATGGTCGCATCCGTGTTTGGCGACATCGCGGTGAACGCAAATTGGAAGCGTGTATTCGTCATCGCCATACTGGCGTATCACCCGGCGTGATGGTATGGGGTGCCATTGGTTACACGTCTCGGTCACCTCTTGTTCGCATTGACGGCACCTGGAGCAGTGGACGTTACATTTCAGATTTGCTACGATCCGTGGCTCTACCCTTCATTCGATCCATGCGAAACCCTACATTTCAGCAGGATAATGCACGATCGCATGTTGCAGGTCCTGTATGGGCCTTTCTGAATACAGAAAACGTTCGACTGCTGCCCTGGCCAGCTCATTCTCCATATCTCTCACCAATTGAAAACGTCTGGTCAATGGTAGCCAAGCAACTGGTTCGTCACAATATGCCAGTCACTACTCTTGATGAACTGTGGCATCGTGTTGAAGCTGCATGGGCAGCTGTACCTGTACACGCCATCCAAGCTCTGTTTGACTCAATGCGCAGGCGTATCAAGGCCATTATTACGGCCAGAGGTGGTTGTTCTGTGTACTGATTTCTCAGGATCTATGCGTGAAAATGTAATCAGTTGTCAGTTCTAGTATAATATATTTGTCCAATGAATATCCGTTTATCATCTGCATTTCTTCTTGGTGTAGCAATTTTAATGGTCAGTAGTGTAAAACCAAATTTATACACAGTCTGGCGGAAAAATTTCGTTCTTCAAGTCTACTTAGACAGGGTGAGCACAAAGTCTTGCCCTGATTATAAAAATTCATAACACAATAACCGTTTGACATGATAAGTTACATTTGACGCCGTTACATGGGTTAGTGTTACTAGTTGTGACCAATTTATGGCGCTAGTGCTCCACAACACCGACGCAGTCTGTTAGGCGACGTTAGTTGCTGACGAAATGGCGTCGAAGCAGGAGAAAGCGCAATGTGTGCTTTGGTTTCACGAAACAAAATCGCCCGTCACTGTTCAGCGTAAATTTCGGGCTTGTTATGGACGCTGCCCTACTGACGTTAAATCTATAAAGCGATGGTACGCAAAGTTTAACGAAACAGGCAGCGTTGAATATCGTCCTCGAAGTGGCAGGCCTCGTGTGAGTGACGCAACTGTTGATCGTGTTCGGCAATCGCTTCAACGGAGTCCGTCTAAATCAACTCGTCAAGCATCACGTGAACTTCAAATACCGCAAGCAAGTGTGGCGAAGATTCTCCACGAAAGGCTTAGGTTGCATGCTTACAAAGTGCAAATCGTGCAGGTGTTGCAACCGAATGATTTGCTGACACGTGCTGAATTTGCAACTGAGATTCTCAACAGGATTGATGGTGCTAACGATTACTTAAATCGCATATGCGTCACCGATGAATCCACCTTTCATGCTAGTGGAATGGTAAATAGGCATAATGCCCATATATGGGGTTCAGAGTCTCCACATGCTACTGTACAGTTACAGCGAGACAGCGAAAAAGCGAATGTTTGGTGCGGCCTCATACATAACAAGGTTTTTGGATTGTTTTTCTTCGCGGAAAAAAACATTAGCGCTAACATTTACTTAGACGTTTTGCAACAGTTCATTGCCCTATAGTCAGAAGAATATCAACCATGGATACTTTTCCAGCCGATGGAGCACTCCCCCCTCCGGGCTTTGATAGTGCGTGATTTCCTGGATGAAACATTTCCCGATCGGTGGGTTGGAAGGGTCGGTCCAAATCCCTCTCCAGACATAACGCCCCTTGACTTATTTTTCTGGGGCTATATCAAGGACAGAGTCTTCGTCACGCCAATTGCTGACGTCAACGAACTGAAGGCTAGGATATAAGCTGCTGTGAGTACTGTGACAGAACTCACGTTACGAAACAACTGGTGGAAAATGGAATACTGCCTCGACATTTTCCGAGCTACCAAGGGAGCACACGTTGAGGTTTACTACCGTAAGTGGTCTTAAAAAAAACTAGTAACACTAACCTATGTAACGGCATCAAATGTAAATTAATATGTCAAACGGTTATTCTGTAATACATTGTTATAATCAGGGCAAGACTTCGTGCTCACCCTGTATATTAGCAACTTTTTATCCTTGGCCACCAGAGACAAATCTCTTGCTGCCACAGTAGTTCTCAATCACGATTCTACTGCACTGTTTACGTACTATAAGAAATGGAGGCTTAAAACTAGTCTACCTAAAACAGAGATCTCGGCGTTCCATCTAAATAATAAACTGCCAAATGTAATAGTAAGTGTTTCCCTGCTGAAACTCTCCGCGTCTCATTACTTGCTCTTGTATTCTCCGTGGCCGAATATTGCGCCTCCGAATGGATCATTGTTTCTTATTATTAGCATGTTGATAGGTCAACAAATGATAATGAACTCTGAACCAACAAATCCGCAACTGCACTGTGGCATACTGTGTTGGGTAATTTGTTACGTTTGGAGATGCTGCTACGTGCTGGGTTTCAGTGCATACAGATAAAACTGCAGTCATGTAACGTGGAAGTAATAACACGTTTATTCGGGATACAGCTACAGGAAGAAATAAGGCTATCAAGCATCATGTAGCGTTTAAGTGGGCCACAGGAAGACATAGCACATAGCAGGTAATTACTTACAGAGTTGCTAGAGAAGGTACCACCAGGCTGGTTTTCTGCTGAGGGTGTTTGATGGAGACCTAACAGTGAGGTGCAGTGCGAGACCTAGGTCTGCGACTCAGTCCGCCAAGGGCTGTTCGGGAGGTACTCCGAGAGAGGAACCGCAGAGCAGTTGGCACAACTGCCCAGCCTCACTACTCCCGACGATGACTGGCTCTGGGAGACCATGCGCCAGTCTAACAGAGAACCCCTTGAGTGCGAGGTCGCTAGTTAATTCTTGTAAGGCTCATTTGAAAGTGTTGGGTCAACAGTTACGAGAGGAAAAATATTAGATGCTAATGACTCACCGTGTGCATCAAGCGGGGGCCACAGAAAGTGACCTCGTGATGACTGGGTGTTGTGTGATGTCCTTAGGTTAGTTAGGTTTAAGTAGTTCTAAGTTCTAGGGGACTGATGACCATAGATGTTAAGTCCCATAGTGCTCAGAGCCATTTGAACCATTTGAACAGAAAGTGAGTGTCCGGTAGGTCCAGAGATCAACCTTCTATGGGATGCATGTATTACACGTCACAAAATAGACATCGTCGACATTCAAGAAATGTTCAAAACAAACCATTAACTTACACCATGAACATTGAATGAAAAATGCTGCTCCACAGTGATCACAAAGGTTCGCACCACCAAGATCGAAAGCGAACTCCTCGGGAATTGCAAACCACCCAAGACGTTTAGCTAGGTATTCACTCTTAGGGAATGCATATTGGATCGTATTGGTGTAACGGAGTGATGAGAAATGATGAAATGTGATGGCAAGCAACCGAACGCGTGGAGCTTATCGTCAAACTAACTATTACTTAAGGCATAGCTGCAGATAGTGTGATAATATGTTTGATAGGCACGGAAAAAACAAACATCCAGAGGTTGACTTTGTCCATTGGTTCTAGGTGGTGTGAATAGTTATGTCACACACTTTTCAGGAGAGTTATTTGCCCTAAAGGGGTATTATTTTTATACGTAGGCAATCAAGCAAAAGAAGTTATTTTGAGCAGCTATTGGCCAAAAGCAGTGCTCATACCATAGTTGCTTGCTGTGACGTAAATATTCCCTACTGCACTTCCAAGGTCAGTCACAGAGGAAGAATCGTAGAGTAAACAACACTTCAAACTTCTCGCAGCACAATAAATAACTTTCCAGCCAGTTTATCACCCATATTGTGTATGAACACGTAAAGGCATTGAGTTAGTTGATCTTCATACAACTCTCTTGGTTTCTCTAACTCCCAGGGTTCCTTTCATACGCATTTCCTCTTCAAACCCCGACTGGTCAGAACTGAAAACAAATCCCTTACTGACCCATAGGATAAGTTAATTTCATCTACAAATTTTCGGGCAAATTCTTCAGTTTGCTGTGCATCGTCCAACTGACGCTTTGTTTTAAATTTCATTATTGTACGTCTTCCAATTCTGTAACACTGTTATGCAACCATCTACTGTTTCCCTTGAAATCACTGTAATCTATGCCACGAGCAATTTGATGTGCATAACGCAGTAGGTCAGTATCATGCATATCCTATAAATTCTACAGATTATCCTTGAAACCAGCAAACAACAGTTTTTGTAACAAGTGGACCTTGCCCACCCTTGAATACCCGTAGTTTTTCTTACTCACTACACGGTCATGCTGCTGCGGATGTATTCGAAATATGTTCATAATTGTTTTGTTACTGCACTGCGGAGGATCTTCCATACACGTAAATATGTTTATTACCCGCTGCTTGGACAACGATTGTGCTTTACTACATTTCACTGGGGACGGCAATTGTGGCGCCCCCTGCCAGACAAGGATGATGAAATAGAGGCTCGGCACCTGTTTCAATATCACTTTCACTCGTTAAGCACGTATCATCATTATTGCCCTCGTCATGTACACTGTCCGCTCAGTCGAGTGCATATGACACCACACATTCCACTGACTCATCTTGCAGAAATGCTAATATTTAATCTGCAACTTTTTTCTCACTCTGCGAAATTCCTTGGGTTCTTTCCTAACGAAATGTTAACATCGGCAATTGTTCTAGGTTTAATGCAATGTTTGCTTTGTTTATCGTTGCCATAGCTCCGCTATGTATCAACACCACTAGCACTGTAGCACTATTGTGAGTTACTGTTCAACTATGCTCCGTAGCCTCATGCTGTGATCACCATTTGATACCTTTAGTCCAGCTCCTTGCCGCCTTTAGCAGACAATATTGTGGTTGCATGGTAAACAATATGTGGGACGTCGAATGCCTCAAACATCATTGGGCTTTTGCGACCTCACACTCAAAGGGTTCCTTGTAAGTATGAAGCTACACAGTCAGTCTATTTTCAGGCGCATGACTTGCGGAGGGAAATAATCCGGCGCTGGCTTTGCCTTCTGTCGTCGACTGGAATGTCACCACACGGTGACAGTAATGCGTTCAATGGCGGGGTCCTGAGTTTCCGGCGATAATAAGCTACGTTGTACTAGTTGTTGCTCTGACTTGCTACCCGTAACTGTTACCATCGAACTGGATTGCAACCGCCTGTGCAGGAAACGGACGACGCCTAAAATTTAGGCCACCCAAGGGGCGAGGATGTGTGCCGTTGTAGCTCACTCGGAGTATAAGTGAGGGTATTGTATTCCTTCTTCATGGAGCAGAAGATGGCTAATAGTAAAAGATCCTGCATCTTCTCCCCTTTGGGAAAGAGATGGCAAAGCCATCAAGTAGTTGCTGTGGAGCCTGTACCCCCTCCCTCCTGCGAGGAGAGACGACGGTGCCCGCCAAGTGCAGGAAGGAGCAGTGTCAATGAGTGTTCATAACGTGAACGGTGCTTCGCCCAGGTGACGTAAATATCCAAATCCAGCCGGGGAATCATTGGTGGCCGCAGCCCAGACCCTGGAACTGGTATCTGAGGTTGAGAGGCGACGCCATGCGGACATTGTGGACGACCTGGGCGCGAACAGCAGAGTGGACGAAAGTGGGCGCAACTGCAAACCCCCTCCCGCCGGAAGTTCGAAACCTCCCTCGGGCACGGATGTGTGTGTTGTCCTTAGCGTTAAGTTAGTTTAAGTCTTACGTTAAATCAGTAAGTCGCTCGAAACAGCATATCCAGACACTCCGGGATGATGATGGCATTGAAACAGAGGATGACACGCGTAAAGCTGAAATACTAAACACCTTTTTCCAAAGCTGTTTCACAGAGGAAGACCGTACTGCAGTTCCTTCTCTAAATCCTCGCACAAACGGAAAAATGGCTGACATCGAAATAAGTGTCCAAGGAATAGAAAAGCAACTGGAATCACTCAATAGAGGAAAGTCCACTGGACCTGACGGGATACCAATTCGATTCTACACAGAGTACGCGAAAGAACTTGCCCCCCCTTCTAACAGCCGTGTACCGCAAGTCTCTAGAGGAACGGAGGGTTCCAAATGATTGGAAAAGAGCACAGATAGTCCCAGTCTTCAAGAAGGGTCGTCGAGCAGATGCGCAAAACTATAGACCTATATCTCTGACGTCGATCTGTTGTAGAATTTTAGAACATGTTTTTTGCTCGAGTATCATGTCGTTTTTGGAAACCCAGAATCTACTCTGTAGGAATCAACATGGATTCCGGAAACAGCGATCGTGTGAGACCCAACTCGCTTTATTTGTTCATGAGACCCAGAAAATATTAGATACAGGCTCCCAGGTAGATGCTATTTTTCTTGACTTCCGGAAGGCGTTCGGTACAGTTCCGCACTGTCGCCTGATAAACAAAGTAAGAGCCTACGGAATATCAGACCAGCTGTGTGGCTGGATTGAAGAGTTTTTAGCAAACAGAACACAGCATGTTGTTATCAATGGAGAGACGTCTACAGACGTTAAAGTAACCTCTGGCGTGCCACAGGGGAGTGTTATGGGACCATTGCTTTTCACAATATATATAAATGACCTAGTAGATAGTGTCGGAAGTTCCATACGGCTTTTCGCGGATGATCCTGTAGTATACAGAGAAGTTGCAGCATTAGAAAATTGTAGCGAAATGCAGGAAGATCTGCAGCGGATAGGCACTTGGTGCAGGGAGTGGCAACTGACCCTTAACATAGACAAATGTAATGTATTGCGAATACATAGAAAGAAGGATCCTTTATTGTATGATTATATGATAGCGGAACAAACACTGGTAGCAGTTACTTCTGTAAAATATCTGGGAGTATGCGTGCGGAACGATTTGAAGTGGAATGATCATATAAAATTAATTGTTGGTAAGGCGGGTACCAGGTTGAGATTCATTGGGAGAGTGCTTAGAAAATGTAGTCCATCAACAAAGGAGGTGGCTTACAAAACACTCGTTCGACCTATACTTGAGTATTGCTCATCAGTGTGGGATCCGTACCAGATCGGTCTGACGGAGGAGATAGAGAAGATCCAAAGAAGAGCGGCGCGTTTCGTCACAGGGTTATTTGGTAACCGTGATAGTGTTACGGAGATGTTTAATAAACTCAAGTGGCAGACTCTGCAAGAGAGGCGCTCTGCATCGCGGTGTAGCTTGCTCGCCAGGTTTCGAGAGGGTGCGTTTCTGGATGAGGTATCGAATATATTGCTTCCCCCTACTTATACCTCCCGAGTAGATCACGTATGTAAAATTAGAGAGATTAGAGCGCGCACGGAGGCTTTCAGACAGTCGTTCTTCCCGCGAACCATACGCGACTGGAACAGGAAAGAGAGGTAATGACAGTGGCACGTAAAGTGCCCTCCGCCACACACCGTTGGGTGGCTTGCGGAGTATAAATGTAGATGTGGATGTAGACCGATGTCCTCAGCAGTTTGGTCCCTTAGAAGTTCACACACATTTGAACATTTTTCTTCGAACTGAAAACCAAACAGACTAAGATTAGGACGTCACAGAAGGACCGATGGCATAGCGGGACCTGGAAGGAATGCAGTAAGGAAAAGGGTGGAACACCATACGCGTCCAGGAGTGCAAAACCGCCAGAGTAGCCGACATAGAGAGAGAACACGGCAGGAAAAGTGGGAACCCCCGGAAAAGTGGTCTATTGAGAACCCGCATCCAGAGCGTGCCTAAGAGCATGGAAAAGGAAAGAAGCGCAGTGCCGGTAGAAGTGGTCTGTAGAGTGTTCATTGCCAGATATGTGTGAAAGCACAGAAATAAAAAGGGTGGAGAGCCATAGAAGTGGTTCATTAAGCACTCATCGCTATGGCGTTCGTAAGGGTACAGAGAAGGAAGAAGGAGATCTTGGGTAAGGAATGAGGACTGGGCGGTCCGGCGAGCAGAGAAGGCAGGTAAAAGAGGTTGGCGCACCGGAAGATTCCACTCAGTGCGGAGCTGTTGTGGGCCAGCAGAGCCTTGCAGGTAGTTGATAGTCATGGAGACCAGATAACCCTGGAGGCCGGATGACCCTCGAGGCCGGATGACCGAGGAGGTGTGCCACTTTTGGACGGGCGTGCCATGGCTGCAGCCTGCAGAGGCAACAGGAAGCAGCATCAGGCACGGCAAGAGGAGCGCGGAACCAGAGTCAAGCAGAGAGAGCCTACTGCGAAGGCAGGACTCCAGCCGAAAATGGCGGTCGAGCAGACCTAGATGGCAGTTAAAACCTTCACTGAGCATGACCGAGAGAGAAAATGTGGTATCTCATCGCCGAATCTGGTACGAGGCGACACAGTGAAAAATGGCACTGGAGCCAGAGGAAATGTGTGATCTAGTTGCCGTTTCCTATATCCGAAGCACTATCTCCCACAAGCAGGGGAAAAAACCATTCAACAGCTTAAATCGCATAAAATATTCCTTTATATAAGACGACCGGTTTAGACAGACTTTGCTGTTTTCTTCAGGTCTTAAAAATTTTGGATTGTGAAACGTGTTCACTTTACTTCGAACTTCATGCCAAGTTGTCAAGGGGATAAAAATCAGCACATTATAAAAGATCTGTATTTACCAACGTATTTAAAAACATAAAGCATCTCGTGTAAAAGGCCATGTCCCATATATACAGGGTGTTTTCGTAAGAATGTGCAAAAATTTAACAGGACGTAGAGGATGCTCCACTGAACAGTTTGAGGTAGGTAACCTGGGGTCGGAGAAGCCATCTTAAGGAAATAATAGGAATAAAATCACATTACTGTGTATTTTTTTAATTACACTAGTATAGTTAACTGCAAATACCATTATCGAGACAATGAACGTACCATTTATACTGTATCTTACAAAATGCCCTTAAACTGACGGCCAACAACCTCAATGCAAGCATGACATCGGCGAACAAGATTCTGAGGCACCCTGACAAATATCCCTGGTGTATTTCGAATCACATCACCGGCAGCTACAACTCTGGCAACTAATTCCATATCCGTATCCACTGGGTTCTCATACACAACTGACTTTAGATATTCCCTTAGGAAATAATCAAGGGAATTCAGGTCAAGTGACCTCGCAGGCCATGGAATAGGAGCTCCCCTTCCAATACTGCGACCAGGAAATACAGCATTGAGGTGGTTGCTAATATTCTCACTGAAGTGAGGCGATGCACAGTCATGGTGTACTAAAATGTAGACTTTCACGGCCGGAAATATCATGTCCATTATAATTATCCGGGCTGTTATGCCGTGGTCGGTTGATGAATTCTGTGTCGATTCCCAACGTTTCGTCTCCGACTGCGGGAGACATCTTCAAGGGGGTCCGTAGCTCAATGGAAGGTCCAACACACCCATTGGCTCGCTACTGACTATTGAGCTACGGACCCCCTTGAAGATGTCTCCCGCAGTCGGAGACGAAACGTTGGGAATCGACACAGAATTCATCAACCGACCACGGCATAACAGCCCGGATAATTATAATGGACAGTCATGGTGTATCCAAATCCCCTGACGAACAGCCAGTAGTACGTCCTCCAACAACTCAGGTGGAACTCTCTGCGGGAACCTCAAGTACAGATGGTGTTTCAGACAGTCAGGCAAACTTGCTAGTAATCAGGCTGGTCCTCCTTGTTTCCTTCCAGGAAATAAAGAATGTACATGTAAATAAACGGCACAGTACATATAAACTTGTACGCAAGTTAGTTGTAAATAAGCTGGAAAACAGTAATGCTAGAAAAAGTGGTAGACAAGTTTACTTCTATAGCTCGTTAAGCTGGCTTCTCCGACTCCCGGTTCCCTACCTCAAATTGTTCAGTGGAGCATTCTCTAAGTCCTGTTACATTTTTGCACGCCCTTACGAAAATACCCTGTTATCGCTCACAGATGTTTATGGCATCACAAAATCACAGTACACAGTAGCACATCTGTTTACATAAGCTGGACATATTCTGAACAGTCTTAAATAAATATTTTATGAGATCTTGGCTGTAGAACGAAGTAAAACAGATCGCTCCTTCAGTACTCTCAAAATAAGAAAGTTCAGTGCAAGAAGAGGACCTACCACGGCTGCAACGTACTCACGCAACAGGAAGCAGCACCAGGCCGTGGGAGAGGCGGTGGTTGCCGGAAACAGTGCCACCCTCGAGCAGAGGATCTGCCGTAGCTGCAACATGCGGGTGCGCCAAGAAGCAGCATCGGGCGGCTAGAGGGGACAGTAGATAGGTGGCAGAAGAAACTGGGAAAGCTGTGATCGCCGCCCATTCAGGTACTGGGACGAGAACGGGACGAGGAAAATTGACTGCTTCCGGCGCCAACGATTAAAATGGACACATCAACGTGGAAACTGCAAAAAAAGACGTTGCCAAGAATAGTTTTATCCTCGTCGTGACGCATCTGTTCACGCAGGATTACTAAAGTTTGTTTTTAAGCAGAAATAGAAATTAATCACAGGAAAGAAAACTGTTAAAATTAACTGGAGCTGACGGCCATTGTTGATGGTGGATGCATTTTTGTTAGTGGCCAAACTGACTTTTAGAAAAATACTGTAAAAGTTATAGATGGTTACGTCTTTTAATACCACCATCAGCTTTGCGGGGCCGGTATCTGTTATCGTAGCTTATAGACTGTGCCCAGATCATTTAAGGTTCCGTGCTTGCATTCAAGTTTGCAAAAAGTTTCGTGATGATCAGCAATTAATCTCAGGGACGCAGTAGTAAGCTGCAAATGAATGAATGGCAGAATACTAATTGTAATCGGCCATTGCATCTCCAAGCCACGATCTGTTAAGCTCGTGTTGGTCATTGGTTGTAACAATAATATATTTCATGGATCTTATATCTATTAGGAGAACTGTCAAAATGAGAACTCATGAGACGTAACTACTTTACATTAATTTAACTGCAAATGGTTCTAAAGCAAATACATGACAATAAGATTTGTCTACATAAAATAAAGATTAAATAATGATACGCAAGGAACGAAACTATAGCGCTTCCTGTCAGTCTAAAGGCTAACAGACAAGACAAAGAGATACTAGCAGGAACGCTCTTCACTTACTTTCTAAAATAAAAAAAGGTATTATAATCGATCGCAATCGGCCACAGGCTGTCTGCCGCTATATCTTTGAAATATTATTTACGAAGCCGGCCGTTGTGGCCGTTCTGGGCGCTTCAGTCCAGAACCGCGCTGCTGCTACGGTCGCATGTTCGAATCCTGCCTCGGGCATGGATGTGTGTGATGTCCTTAGGTTAGTTAGGTTTAAGTAGTTCTAATTCTAGGGGACTGATGACCTCAGAAGTTAAGTCCCATAGTACCCAGAGCCATTTTGAACCTTTATTTATGAAGTAATAATTACATTTCATAAAATTAATTGTCATAAGTTATTCAGATTTGAAGTTATTTCATAGATAAGTGCAAGTTTTTGTGCTTCCCGTGGTCCTTGAGACGTTAAATTTACAAAAAAATTGCGTCAGTCTGTCCACGTAATGCTTCCGTTGCCAATACGTGACGGCGCGCGAGGCTCTTCGAAACTTCACCCTCATCACCAACGGCGGAGCAACAGGAAGCAGCATCGGGCAGAGCATGGGGGGGGGGGGGGGGGGGGGGTTGCAGCGACCGGATGACGGACAAGAGTAGAATGCGATATTGCAGTGCCGATGTTACTCTGATGACGATGCACTGCGGCGACCACAGTCGTTACTAGACACATCAGATGAATTCGAAATGACTACCATCAGATGTAGAATGAAATGACGGCAATGAAAATCTGTGCCGGACCGGGCCTCTAACCCAGATTTCCCGCTTATCACGAGCGGTCGCCTTACCATTTGGTTATCCGTTCACGACTCACGGCCACACCCAAACTTCCATATGTCGTCAACCATACGTCTACGAAAGTTTGGAAGATAGGAGACGAGGTACTGCCAGAACCAAAGCTGTGAGGACGGGGCGTGAGTCGCACTTGGGTAATACAAACTAAAACATATTAGGGAGTATTATCTTCGACTGAGCTATCTCAGCAAAAAGCTTTTAAACTCCAAAAACTTTACAGAAAAAGCAATTTTAGCTAAAAGACGAAAACATGAAAGGAAAAATAAGATAGAAACTACATATGCTGGAATAGCATGGAATGTGATCTGGAAAAACATCAGTAGTGTTGTTCTTTCGTCTGATGTGAGAACAGCGTGGTTCAAGGTAGTCAATAACATTATCAGCATTAATGAGTGTCTCTTTTCCATCGGTTTAAGTGACACTAACCACTGCAGCAAATGCAACCTCGTTGATAGTGTGCCTCATAGTTACACGTGTGGATACCGGATTATTAACTGCAGGAGGACCAGAGAGAAAATTGCTCAAATAACAAGAACTTCAGCAAACAATGTACCGACTAACATAAGGAAAGTTACTACCCTCAGGCAAAAAATAACGCAGTGATTTGGTTAATGGGTAAATACACATGTTACATTTTTAACAATATTGGGAGCGATGAATCTATTGAATACAAGATGTATATCGAAAATGAATTCGAGAAAATGCTTAAGTATCAGAATCACAATAAGAAATATGGTAAGATGCTCCGAATTGTCTTCAGCACAATGGGTATAGGTTAGGAACAGGTGGATTCCTCGTGGAGAGGGGATGGGTTGTGA
This sequence comes from Schistocerca serialis cubense, assembly GCF_023864345.2. NCBI lineage: Eukaryota > Metazoa > Arthropoda > Insecta > Orthoptera > Acrididae > Schistocerca > Schistocerca serialis. Next base: position 452,924,155 of record NC_064642.1, on the reverse strand, counting down.
GACGTTCCCGACCTTAGCCTCACTGCAAGTCACACATGAAAAATAAATCAATAGTAAAGCAGATACAAGAATATAACGGCAAACATCTGGTATCTGTTATAAAGGAAGATCTTGAACTGCCTAAGGATGGGTTTAGAAGGCTGGAACTGACAAAAATAACAAGGCAGTGAAGAACTTTACGGCGTCGCTGTTCGGGACTGCTCTTCTGTCCACGTAGTTTACCTTGGAAGGAACACACATAAAGGATTTACGGAATGATTAATTTGAGTCTGGGAAATGATGATGAGGAACCTCAGGCTTCAGAAGAGGAAAATGTGCATGCTGAACTGCCACCAGTTGAAGGTGACAGTGAAGATGCTAAATGTGTGCTACTGCTAAAGACTGAATATCATTCCTCATTCTATGAATGCTGTAATTAATGACTGCAATATCCGCCCCGCTAGCTGAATGGTCAGCCTGACGGACTGCCGTCCTAAGGGACCCGGGTTCGATTCCCGGCTGGGTCGGGGATTTTCTCCGGTCAGGGACGGGGTTTTGTGTTGTCTTCATCATTATTTCATCCCCAATCGACGCGCAGATCGCCCAATGTGGCGTCGAATGTAATAAGACCGGCACCTAGGCGGCCGGACTTGCCCAGTAAGGGGCCTCCCGGCCAATGACGCAAAACGCTCATTTCCAATGACCGCAATTATCTGTCACCTTATTTATGTCATTTCATTGTAAGCTAGCCATTTTTTCTACTGTTTTGTGGAACTAAAAAAAAAAAAAGACGGTAGAGCACTTGCCTGCGAAAGGCAAAGGTCCAGAGTTCGAGTCTCGGTCCGGCATACAGTTTTAATCTGCTAGGAAGTTCCATATCAGCGCACACTCCGCTGCAGAGTGAAAATCTTACTCTCCATAAGCCTGAGATCTGTACGCACATCCACTATGTGTACTCCTGTATAGATCAAACGTTGTGTTTCAAAGTCGCATACCCGGTATCGGCAGATAAATACGATATTGGAGTACCGGTGTTACACTGTCGACAATGCACTGCGGCGACCATAGTCGTTACTAAACAAATCAGATGAATTCGCAACTGCGAATAATGACTGCCATCAGCTGTAGAATGGACTGACGACAATGAAAATTTGTGCAGGACCGGGACTCAACGACATATGGAATTTTGGGTCGGGCCGCGAGTCGCGCACGGATAGCCAAATGGTAAGGCGACCGCTAGCGATAAGTGGGAAATCTGGGTTCGAGCCCCGGTCGGGCACAAATTTTCACTGTCGTCATTCCATTCTGCAGCTGATGGCAGTCATTACTCGCAATTGCGAATTCATCTGGTGTGATACGAGAATGCTGTGAGGCTACAACTATATTCGGTGCTAGGACCACAATTAACGCTGACATGTACTGTGAGACTCTGAAAAAACTCAAACGGGCAATTCAGATCCGGAGAAGAGGAATGTTGAGCAAGGGCGTACACTTTCTCCATGACAACGCTTGCCCACACATCGCTCGGCAAACCGTCGCTCTCCTGCAACAGTTTCAGTGGGACATCGTCACCCACCCACCCTACACTCCTGATTTGGCGCCCAGTGACTATCACCTGTTCCCTAGGTTAACAGAACATTTGGCCGGAAAGCGATTCAGCCCCGACGACGAGGTGGTATGGCATGGGCATACAAAAACTGTCATGTCTACAAAAATGCTAAGACAGAAATGGTGATTACGTCAAAAAATAGCTAAATGTTCAAGCAGTAAACTGATGTGAACCATTGTAGAAATAAACAGGTCTATGTACTTACAATAAAATAGGAGACCTTACTTTTAGGATTACCCTCGTAGAACAGCTGTCCAGCAGATTGGAAGTAATAGCATTTCTATTCGGAATACAAGTACAGGAAGAAATAACACTACCAAACTGTGTCGTGTAGATGGGTTACAGGAAGACATTGCACTCGGCAAGTAACCGCCCAGCGAGATACGAGGGGCGATGTCTGCAGGCTGGTAGCTTTGTTGAGGGGAGCGCGGCGTCGCCGAGAGAAGGTTTCGTCAGATCGGTGGAGGTCGGCGCTGGTTGGGAGACACTCCGAACGACAAATGGCGGAGCGGTAGGCGCGATGCCCAGCGTAACTAACAATGACGACTGGCCCTTGGAGATCATGCGGCGGCCTAAAAACTGCTGAGGTAGAGGTATACATCATGAACTATTTTCAGCCACGTGACTTGCGGAGAGAAATAATCCGATGCCGGCTGCGCCCCCTGTCTTCGACTGGAATGCAGCCAAATGGCAAGAGTAGCGCCAGCAGTGATGGCACCCTGAGTTTTGAGTAACAAGAAATCACATATTTTTTGTTGTTGTGCTCGCTTGCTATCCAGAACTGTTATCATCGAGCTGGCTTGCAGACGCCTGTGCAGGAAGCGGACAACGCCTGAACCTTAGACCACCCGTGGGACACGGGTGCGTGTGCAGTTGTAGTCCGGTCGAAATGTAGGTGCGGATCTACAGATGTGTAAAAGAGGCTCTCCTATGTGTTCGTAGAGAAATTGTTGAAAACGTAGGCCTGCAAGTCCATGAAGGACTCCCACTACCAAACGGCAGATTAATGGACGTATGACTGAAATAAAGAAAAAACACGAAATGCTGTAACTGTGGTTCCAGAACTACAACCTCAACACTTCGGGAACTAAATTAAACTGAAGACAGTGAACTGCACTGGAGCGGGTGTGCACAGGGCAAGGCAAGTGAGTAGATTCAGTACACAGCTGGGGGAAAATAACATCTCCGGACTGTGACTGCTGTGCATCGAGACAGGTTATCCAGTACCTTGGCGGCCAATGCTTTTTGTGTTCTTCTAAAGGAAACTGGACTTCGTGGAGGCATCTGCATCACCGCTAGAATGGGTTGAACATCTTCACATTGATATATAATCTCTATATATGTGTATACATTCTTTGCGGAAGTTGTTAATTCATTACTGCTATTGTTTAATTTCTGCATCTTAAGTCTCTGTCCCTATTTACATGTAAATAGCAAAAACACGTTAGGTTTATCAAAGAAATACTAATACGTATGTAAACGTTATGCTTGAGAAAGTGAATCACAAATAAATTCACCGGACAAAATAGCAACGTCCCCCCTAACCCTGTGACTACAGCCGCCCGTGGTGGCCGTGCGGTTCTAGGCACTGCAGTTCGGAACCGCGTGACTGCTACGGTCGCAGGTTCGAATCCTGCCTCGAGCATGGATGTGTGTGATGTCCTTAGGTTAATTAGGTTTAAGTAGTTTTAAGTTCTATGGGACTGATGACCTCAGATGTTGAGTCCCATAGTGCTCAAAGCCATTTGAACCATTTGAACCTGTGACTACCAGTTTTATAGTTTTATTTCAAAAACATTAATGTATGGCTATTTTAGTGAATGTCTTAGTCAGAAGTTTCGGGGTGCACTCAGCATCGTGATGCCAGTTGAGGACCTACTTGACTGAACAGTAGCGGCTCCGGTCAAAGAAAACCACCATAACGACCCGGAGAGCAGTGTGCTGACCACACGACCGTCCTATCCGCATCCTCAGCTGAGGACGACACGGCGGTCGGATGGTCCCGATAAGCCACTTGAGGCCTGAAGACGGAGTGCTGTAGTGAGAAGTAACAATATGAAAAGAATGTGTCCCGCCGTTTTGTTCTCCAAGCGGGGAGGGGGAGGAGGAGTGTAGTAGGACATACAGCATTATTCATAAATTCTTCCACTGTTTCAGAACACGACTGCGCAAAAACCACAAGATGTACTAAAAAGAGACACACATCAGTAAACAAAGCATCTCTCCAAGTTTGTAACTCACACTACAGGTGCACCATATGGGCTTCGTTTGTGATGTGGCAAGCGTTAATTCGTAGGTGCAAGTCTTTGACACGATTTGTACAGGAAGGCGTGAAGGCAGCCTGCTTTGTGAATCTGGCAATTTTGTTGCCTGTCTGCAGATGCAAACTAATTCCATATGACAACACGGAAACGACGGTCAACAATGAAACTTGAGGAAAGCACAACCTGTAATTATTAGAACTCTGTTAACCATTAGTAGGCTTCCCGGTATCAGTGGGAACTGACACACATCAGTAACATGCAACGAATCCCAGCCGGCTGGAGTGACCGAGTGGTTCTAGGCGCTACAGTTCGGAACCGCGTGACTGCTACGGTCGCAGGTTCGAATCCTGCCTCGGGCATGGATGTGGGTGATGTCCTTAGGTTAGTTAGGTTTAAGTAGTTCTAAGTTCTAGTGGACTGATGACCTCAGAAGTTAATTCCCATAGTGCGCAGAGCCATTTGAACCATTTGGCCAACGAATTGCAATTAGTTCTCTGATAACCTATTGTGGGACACAGACGTCCCAATAGTATTCAGAGAGTTAAAGAAACCCCTGGTCGATGTGGAGCACTATACATGACATACAGTTGGTAGCAGCAGGTTATCTGGCCCATTACCGCTAACATAAATCATGTTAGTGACGTCGTCCGTATGTGCCAGTTAGTTGTATGGAATCGGCCCAGTAAGATAGATCAATGTGGAGACGTGACGGAATGGCAGGTAGGAGCTATCGTGTTTGGAGGTTTCCACTTCCACAACATGAGTGGTGTTCCTATTTGATGCCGTATCAAAGCAGGTTTTGCAACTTCTCTGTAGAGAATGGTGTATCGCTTGCAGCCATGTAACACGGTGTAAGAAGTGTGGTCGTAAAAAGATCATAACCGACGGGGACTGGGAAGAAATATCGTACCTTATCAATAACGATTGATTCCAAACAAGACAGGCTTGCTGGTGTCAATGACTCCTGGTCAGCTATTAGATTCCGACTGCGCATTGTCAAGGCAACTGTACACCATGGGCACTGGAGTGCAGGACTCCGCAACACGCCATTGTTCATAGCGGCACATAAAGTAGCTCTTCTTCAATCGGCCAAACAACGCAAAAACTAGACAGTAGCTGACTGGAGGTGCGTAGTACAGTGCAAAGAGTCGCGATTTTGCCTATTTTCAAATAAACCATGTCGTCGAGTGCACCGATGGACCAGAGTTTTGTCTGACCAGGATGTAGTTCAGTCCGGATGTGGTTCTTTGACGTTTTAGGGTTGTTTTCACTCCATGACCAGGACTCACTCATTCAGGTTACTGTGAATATGAATCGGTATATTAGCTGCTGGTCGGTCTTCTGGGCTGTACGTTCTTGGTCCATGAAACGTTTCCGTTCCTAACGTTTCGTACAGAACTGCACTGGACATCTTGAGAGGTGCTCGTGGTTCACTGTGTCTAGTGCCATAAAAAGTACTTAACACATGCCCGATCATCCAGTCCTTTGTTCTTAGTGTTCTCCTTAGGTCAGTCGGCAAGGCTGAGCAGAACCACGAGTAGCTCTGAAGATGGTCAGAGCAGATCTGGAGTGAACTGTAGGAACGGAAAAGTTTCGTGGAAGATTTACCTGCAGCTAAAATATCCGCTCGCATAGAACGTGTCGACAGCACGATCATTAGAGAGGGAGCGCCAGCCGTCATTACGAAAGGCTGGGGAAAGAACTTCTTAAAGGAACCATCCCAGCACTTACCTGGAGCGAATTAAGTAAATCACCGGCCGCTGTGGCCGATAGGTTCTAGGCGCTTCAGTCTGGTACCGCGCGGCTACTACGATTGTAGGTTAGAATCCTGCCTCGGGCATGGATGTTTCTGATGTCCTTAGGTTAGTTAGGTTTAAGTAGTTCTAAGTCTAGGGGACTGATGACCTCAGATGTTAAGTCTCATAGTGCTTGGAGCCATTTGAATTTTAGGTAAATCACGGGAAACCTAAATCTGGGTGGCAGAACGGGAATTTGAACCATCGTCCTCCTGAATGTGATTCCAGTGTGTTGATCGCTACCGCACCTCGCTCGCTAATGAAACCCTTCATTGTACAGCTGGGATATTCATTTCAACATCCTCGGTGACGAGGTGATGTTCTTTTCTCTATATCTTCATGATGATTATGCTATGGCAAGTCTCCTCTTGAAAGATAACAACAACGAAGCTCACAAGACCGCACGAATACGTTCGTGGTTTAACGCATACTCAGGCACTCTATTTCAACTGTACTAGCACGATAAATCACCCGATATCAATCCCACAGAAACATCTGGGACTATTTGTAACAGCGTAGCTTTCAATATCCCAGCAATTTTGTAGCGCTCCAGGATGATCAGTAGGTGGCTTCAGCTGGGTATGGCAGAGCCGATTATCTTTCCGAATCCCTCACTCGCCGAATTGATGTTATGATCAAGGCTAAAGGCGGTGTCACACGTTATTAGCTTGATGTCTCCTGGCGGTGACTAATTTTTTGTCCAGTGCGGTTATGTTACATTGGTACAGCCACAAAATTTAGCGAAAACGAATTAGCGGTTTTTAGCGAAACCGCCGATTTTTATGAGATGTCGCAAAATTAAGAGTATTGGCATATAAAAATGTTACAGATCTCAGGACTGCAGAGAACTAATATTCGTACTGATACTTATTCAATGCGGAAACTGCACTTTGACTTCTAATTTCCTCGAGGCTGAGATTCGTGTATGGTATTAAAATGGCAGCTCGTACCCCTTGTAAGGACCTTTGACGTGACGTCGGAAATACCACAGAATATGAAACAAACACCAAATTTGGCAAAAACCACGACATTTGTCAAAAAATTACACAGAACTTGGCAAGAAACCAGACATTTGACCGAAGAAGCACCAATTTAGGGAAAAATAACAAGGAATTGGAAAAAAACAAAGAAAAATTTGGCAATAATAACGCCAAATTTTGCAAATGTAACAACAAATTCGGGAAAAATACACTTAAGTTGGCAAAACGTAATAATAAATTTGGCAAAAAAAACACAGACTTTGGCAGAAAACCAAGAAATTTTACCAAAATTGGCATAACAAATAACCAACTGTGACAAAAATGAATAATTAATTTGGCAAACAATAACACCGACTTAGGAAGAAATGACACTGAATTTGTCAAAAATTAACAGAATTTGGCAAAAAATTATAATGGGTTTTGGAAAAGTAACACCAAATTTGGCAAACACTAATACAATATTTGAAGAAAATCACACCAAAAGTGTCAAAAATCACACGGAATTTATCCATAAATAACACCGAATTTGCCATAAAAATAACACCGAATGCGCGAGAGAAACAGCACCAAACCTGACGAGAAACACACCGCATTTGGCAAAACGCACGAAATTTGTCCCAAAATTACCAATTTTGGCAAAAAAGGTAACGAATGTGGCAAAAAATAACATCGAATTTGAAACTTCCTGGCAGATTAAAACTGTGTGCCGGACCGAGACTCGAACTCGGGACCTTTGGCTTTCGCGGGCAACTGCTCTACCAGCTGAGCTACCCAAGCACGACTCACGACCCGTCCTCACAGCTTCAATTCTGCCAGTACCTCGTCTCCTACCTTCCAAACTTCGCAGAAGCTCTCCTGCGAGCCTTGCAGAACTAGCGCTCCTGGAAACATCCCCCAGGCTGTGGCTAAGCTATGTCTCCGCAGTATCCTTTCTTCCAGGAGTGCTAGTTCTGCAAGGTTCGCTGGAGAGCTTCTGTCAGAATTGAAGCTGTGAAGACGTGTCGCGAGTCGTGCTTGGGTAGCTCAAATGGTAGAGCACTTGCCCGCAAAAGGCAAAGGTCCCGAGTTCGAGTCTCGGTCCGGCACACAGTTTTAATCTGCCAGGAAGTTTCATATCAGCGCACACCTCACTGCAGAGTGAAAATCTCACTCTCATAACGTCGTATTTGTCAAAAACTACTCTGAATTAGGCAAAAAAAGAACAATAAATTTGGCAAAAAACATCTAATTTGGAAGAAATAGCAAGGAATTTGGTAAAAAAACATCGAATGTGGCAAAAAACATCGAATTTGGCAGGAAAAACGCCTTATTTGGCGAGAAGTAACACCGAATTCGGCAAAATAATGACATCGAACTTGGCAAAAAGTAGCACCGAATATGACCATAACATGTAGCTATCTTTTCCCGCCCCTACCCATTGGTAAGTAACGGTTTGAGTAATGGCTTGGGTGTGTTGCAGCCGTACCTGCTGGTGAGCGCGTCGTTCGCGATCGGCCACTTCTGCGGCATGACGACGGTGCAGACGTACGCGGTGGTGGTGTTCTCGCAGCTGGGCGCGCCGGCCGGCCGCTACACGGCGACGCTGCTGCTGGGCGTGGCGCAGCTGCTGGGAGCCCTCACCGGCGTCTGCAGCGTCCACCGCTTCGGCAAGCGGCCGCTCGCGCTCCTCTCCGCCGCCGGCAACGGCGCCTGCTTCGTCGTCGTCGCCATCCTCGCCGCCCACAGTGAGTAGCTACCTGATGTCACGTGGGCCTCTGGTGGTCCATCGAGGACAGTGGGGCAGCAGCCGAACGTTAAGTACACGAATGATGATAACTGAAACCTAGAACTGTATTGTAATCCAACCTCGTTTATTCAAAACACGCTACTTGTTTCGACGCGAAAGAGCGTCATTTTCGGGCCCCAAGCGTAATCTGCCATCAACGTACGAAGCGCAATGACAAAGACCAATGGAGTCTTAAAATGGAAACAGTGCAACTTATTAAGCATGTTACACCAGCATGTGCAACCAACAACTATATGCTGGCGTTAACATGCTTGATAAGTTGCATTGTTTCCATTTGAAGGCTCCGTTTGGTCTTTGCCATTGTGGTTCGTGCGTTGATGACAGATTACGCACAGAGCCTGAAAATGACGCTTTTTCGCATCGAAACTGGTGCCATATTTTGAATAAATGGCCTTGGATTACAATACAGCAGTTGGTTTCAGTTATCATTGTTCGAGTAGAATGTATGGCCGTCAGGGGATGCTCATAAGAAAAACATTGGATTTAAGAGCTAAAGCCGGCCGGTGTGGCTGTGCGGTTCTAGGCGCTTCAGTCTGGAACCACGTAACCGCTACGGTCGCAGATTCGAATCCTGCCTCGGGCATGGATGTGTGTGATGTCCTTAGGTTAGTTAGGTTTAAGTAGTTCTAATTTCTAGGGGACTGATGACTACAGATGTTAAGTCCCATAGTGCTCAGAGCCATTTGAGCCAAGCCATTTAAGAGCTAAAAAACACGGTATATTTTGAAATCACGGGTTATCATGGCCGATGGGTGATGGACCAGTCATAGAGGCCAATGAACCAGAGTCCGAAAATCGCTAGCAGGGGGGAGAGAGGATAGCACGTTACATCTTCAATCATCTGTTGCACGTGTTCCAATTTCTGTCTCCCTCTACAGTCTTTCTCTGCCACTACAACTACCTCAGGTGCCACGGAAGTTTTTCCCTTATGTCCCAACTCCCTATCGTGCCATACCGAGAGGTGCAGAGAGGCAGATACCTCCTCGTTCGAAGCTCTGCTCGCTTTCTCAAATCCGGCAGGTACTACCTCCTCCACTCATATCAGTAGGTGCCATGGACACCTGTCAATACACTCAAGAAGCATTAACCGCTTTTACGCTAAAATGATGGTTGAATCTGACACGTATGCTACAGGAGAAAGTCTCTAACTACTGCCTGTTAAAAAAAAATCCGAATTATTAATAAATTATCCTGGATATCCCCTGCACTAGTGGTGCCTTCCATAGCGCTGTTGTCTATGAATGTATCGACTTTTTTCTGGTGTTTTTCCTTTCAATCTTCCATCTTCTGATTGATCTGATCCGACCCGCCACGAATTCCACTCCTGTGTCAGCCTATTCATCTCACAAAACACGACAAGTGCCATAACTACATTTCCCAAAAGCTCCGGTCAGTGTGAACCCCCTTTGAAAAATTATACATGACTGTGTTTAAACTGACACACAATATTTTTAGCGCAACGCAATCTGACTTTCAAAAATCCCTACAAAAGAATGGCCCTGACTAACATTAACATATACCTTTCACAAATCACTTACCTCACAAAAATCTTCGTTACTCGAACTACTGCAATACAGCGAGCGCCACTACTGCCAGCTAAATAAAAGATTCAAACTACGGAAGGCACTAACTACTGATAGGCATAGTTAGCAAATGAAAGATTTTAATAGAGAACAAACAATGTATTTACCTTAATAGTGTTGAAAAATCATAATATACATAGCAGTTCATGACATCCAGTCTTACAAATTTCAAAACTCCGCCATTTCTCTCCCCACATCCACCACTGCTGGCGGCTCACCTCCAACTGCGCAACGCTGTGCGCTGTTAACAGCCAACTGCCCAACACTACAATGGTAGACAACAATGCAAACTAGCCACAGACTGCACACAGCACAGCCAGTGGTTTTCATACAGAGCGCTCGTGGCGTTACCAATATAAAAACCTAAACAGCCTACTTAAACATCAACATCGATTGCACCCGTACCATATTTCTATGCACCAGGAATTGCATGGCGACGACTTTGAACGTCGTGTACAGTTCTGCCACTGGGCACAAGAGAAATTACGGGGCAATGACAGATGTTCTATTTAGTGACGAAGCGTCATTCTCCAACAGCGGTAATGTAAACCGGCATTATATGCACTATTGGGCAACGGAAAATCCACGATGGCTGAGACAAGTGGAACATCAGCGCCTTAATGTATGGTGCAGCATTGTGGGAGGAAGGATAATTGGCCACCATTTTATCGATGCCAATCTAAATGGTGCGATGTATGCTGATTTCCTACGTAATGTTCTACAGATGTTACTACAAGATGTTTCACTGCATGACAGAATGGCGATGTACTTCCAACACGATGGATGTCCGGTACATAGCTCGCGTGCGGTTGAAGCGGTATTGAATAGCATATTTCATGACAGATGGATTGGTCGTCGAAGCACCATAGCATGGCCCGCACGTTCACCGAATATGACGTGCCCGTATTTCTTTCCGTGGGGAAAGGTGAACTATATTTGCTATCGTGATCCACCGACAACGCCTGACAACATGCGTCAGTGCATTGTCAGTGCTGGTGCGAACATTGCGGAAGGCGAACTACTCGCTGTTGAGAGAATTGTCGTTACGCGTATTACCAAATGCATTGAGGTTGATGGACATCATTTTGAGCATTTATTGCATTAACGTGGTATTTACAGGTAATCACGCTGTAGCAGCATGCGTTCTCAGAAATGATAAGTGCACAAAGGTATATGTATCACATTGGAACAACCGAAATAAAATGTTCAAACGTACCTACGTTCTGTATTTTAATTTAAAAGACCTACCTGTTACCAACTGTTCGTCTAAAATTGTGAGCCATATGTTTGTGACTATTACAGCGTCATCTATCACAAAGCGAAAAATGTGGTCCAACTAAAACATTCATATTTCTTTACGTACTACACGAATATGTAATAAAAAATGGGGGTTCCTATTTTTAAAAAAACGCAGTTGATATCCGTTTGACCTATGACAGCGCCATCTAGCGGGCCAACCATAGCGCCATCTGGTTTCCCCCTTCAAATTAGACAAGTTTCGTTCTTTGTAGTTTTTTAGTTTGACGCTTATTTCGTGAGATATTTGGCCCGGTCACGATCAATGGACCACCTTGTATAAAAGGAATGTTCCACTTCATACAGCATATACTAATATTTCAGCTGCTCATGTTGTTGAAAAAATATTTCAACAGTTCATAGTACGCCGTACATGTGAGTACTCTACAGTCTGATTAATAGAAATTAAAATACTATTAACTATAACGGAACATGCTCCCATTGTATGCGCTGTCAGTTGCCGCAAATCTTCAGAACTATTGTTGGCGTCGTCGTTGCGTGAGTTAATGTGTATAAATTGAAGACTTAGACAAGTGACGTGATTGACTCTTTGAAACGACTCACCATAAAACCGAGTAGTAAGTCAGTGACACTGACCACTATTATTAATCTAATTCTACATGTCTCACAGAAAAGAGAGACTACAACCACCGCGTATTAGACTTCTAAAAGCGACCCAGCGATGTTTGAACGATTTTACAAACGCTTTACGACCATAGGCGTCCACAGAAATTTAAGCGTACATCAAAATTGCCATATTTGATACAACTGACTTGGTCAGTTTCGAGACATGTCATGCCACAAGAACTACATTTTATAAGTGACACAAAAAACTTAATATATCCTCGACAGTTGATTGTTATTCATTATAGGTAGACTCTGTAATCGATATTCCAGAACGATTGGGAGGTAAATGTCTTCTTTTGCACCCCACCCCATTGTGGACGCCTATGATTACTACAGATTCCTTGTGAATGTGTATCCCCAAAGCTCTCCCAGTCGGTCGTACAGTACACTTTCAATAATAATAACGCCAATTGCAATGACCAACTTTGACCCAAAAAAAAAATCCAATGCCGTGCTTCCAACCAAAGTTTCTGGGGAGGTTCCCTTGGTCATCAGGCGAATACCGGAACTGGAAATACCCTCACAAATACCCCACTTGCCATACTGTCAGCCTATTGGTATATTCCACAGAAAAGAACAACGTTTATTTATATGTGTAGAGTCATAGGACGTAAACGATGTGGATTCAATCACTTGCTCGACATTTGTAGTGGTTTTTTTTTCCACACATCTTTCATTCCCTATCTCTGAGATTTTAGCAGGGCTGTTGTATCGGATGGTTATAATTAAAGTGTGAAACGTCCCCTTAGAAAAATTATACATGACTGTGCTGAAACTGACACACAATATTTTTAGCGCAACGCAATCTGACTTTCAAAAATCCCTACAAAAGAATGGCCCTGACTAACATTAACCTATACCTTTCACAAATCACTTACGTCACAAAAATCTTCGTTACTCGAACTACTGCAATACAGCGAGCGCCACTACTGTCAGCTAAATAAAAGATTCAAACTACGGAAGGCACTGACTACTGATAGGCATAGTTAGCAAATGAAAGATTTTAATAGAGAACAAACAATGTATTTACCTTAACAGTGTTGAAAAATCATAATCTACAAAGCAGTTCATGACATCCAGTCTTACAAATTTCAAAACTCCGCCATTTCTCTCGCCACATCCACCACTGCTGGCGGCTCACCTCCAGCTCCCCAACACTACAATGGCAGACAACAATGCAAACTAGCCACAGACTGCACACAGCACAGCCAGTGATTTTCATACAGAGCGCTACATGGCGTTACCAACAAGAAAACAGAAACAGCCTACTTACATAGCCCACATGCTCCCCACAAAAAATTTTACAAATTGTTTTGGGCACTGGCCAATACATATTTGTTAAAAAAATTTTCACAATTACAGTAACAAAGAAATCAAATGCACACACTTACTGATACAATGTTGGTCAAATGGTAAAATTTTCTCACAGTCCATAAAGACAGTCCTGATCATTCATCACAGTAAAATTGCAGTGATTTTCTCAAAGTCTGAGCAGTAAAAGAAAATGCACACGGAAGTAGTGGATTTCCATGCAGTCTTGAAGAAGTAGTGTTGTTCTTCCAACGGAAAGACAGTGCTGACTCTCGACATGCAGACAGGTAATGGGCCACAACAGAGCAAACCCACAGCAGTCATTCGACGTTTTGAAGAATATTGGTAGCTAGGTCATCACAGGGTAGACCCACTGTAGTCCTGGTAGAGATTACGGTATTAGTGAGCCACCAGAGGTGCAGACCCACTGTAGTCCTGGTAGAGATTGTGGTATTGGTGGGCCACCAGAGGTGCAGACCCACTGTAGTCCTGGTAGAGATTGTGGTATTGGTGGGCCACCAGAGGTGGAGACCCACTGCAGTCCTTGTAGAAGTAATGGTACTGGTGGGTCATTAAGACGCAGACCCACTGTAGTCCTTGTAGAGATGGCCAGCAGCCATCTGTTGTGACTGTGCAGGTGCACAATCACCATTGAAGAGTCTTGCGAATAATATAGCAAGTCCATAACCACCACTTGTGCACTCACAAAGTTTTTGGAATTGTCCTTAGAACCAGCAATGCTGTTATCCAGTCCCATGCTGAATTATTAACACACGTGCAAACACTATCAGTCTCTACTTCTCACATATCGTCCATATACTATGACCAACAGAAACGTGTGCAGTGAATTGGAACTTACAAGTTAATAATATGATGAACTGGTGTCAATTACAATTTTATAACATAAGAATACAATAACAAAGGTACAAAATACATTATTAAAGAACATAACAATACATATAACATTTGCAGTAATAGAGGCCTTACAAAAGAATAGAAATAGACATATACATCAGTGTTACAGGTATTATGACATAAGTAAATAAATAAAATAATGAGGATAGTTCTTGAAACATTAATTTCACACATGATCATTAAAACAAAACAGAATAAATAATGTCTAAACATCTTTACGAAGTAAATAACATAGTATTTGAAAAATTCTACAACATAAATCTTATTAGCTAAACACATAAAGACAGGAAAAACACAAATATACAAGAGTACACAAACACATAGCAGAATAACACAAAGGGAAAGGACAGGGTTTGTTTTCAGTGAAACATTTGGTACTGCAGTATTTTGCAAACAAAACCTTTTTTTTTTTTCTTGGAGATCTCCCTTCATTCATCATTATTCCCAAAAAGTCCTATCTATACCTGCTTTCTGCACTTTTTTCGTATAACTTCTCAATGCATTTCTTCCAATTCATCACAACTCATTCTATTATATAGTCTACCCCCTCTTAAGCTAACTTAAATCTATTGAGCTCAGATGCTAAACTAAGGGACGAGGCAATGCAGCAGCATAAAACAATTAATACAAACAGCAATGAAAAAAAATGGAAATTGTCAAAGCAAGCTGCAGTAAATCTAAATTACCAAGCAATGCAACATTACAACTAATATGAGCCAATGTGCAGCAACAAGAAAAATAAATCAGTAGTAAAACTAGCTTAACAGAGTAATACAAAGTGAAATTTAGTAGCACTATGCCTGGCAAACAGCCGCAGCAAATACAATAACTTATATCTAAACATGAGAAAGCTCAAGCAGAAAAAATATTACAGTAAAAATGGCCATGTTTAATACCTATGTCACATCTTAACACTAGAGTGATGCATCACTGTAACTTGCTCTAGCAGACAAGTTACCAAGTCACTGACAAAAATTATGTATGCAATTCCTGTGAAGTGGAAATGTCTTCTTGTGCTCCCTCATTTTTTTGGAGTACATCCATCATAAAGTTATTTTTTACTGGATCTGTAGGCATAAAATATTTATATTAGTACATCTATAAAATTTTATTTTAACCAATGCTGCAGTGCAGCTAGGAACTAGATATTAAACAAAATAGGCAAAGCAAGGCGTGAAACGTCATTCACTAGCCACATGGCATTTCATAATGCAGTAAACAATCTTTCAACTAGCAAGACAATAGACATGAAATGTTTCTCATCATTTCATTTCAGTAAATATCATAAATTAAGAACTCTACAGTGTAATCATGTTTTCAAGATTGAGGGTGTCGTATTTACGATGCTTTCTACAAAGGAATGTCAATAGCGAGGATAATGGCCTCTTTTTTTTTCTTCTCCACCTGTGCCTCTGAAAGGCACACACTAATGGCTTTTTTCCAGGCATCTGTCGCGCAGCTGGGTGCCCACAACGCATTACGTGAAGGTGGTCACTCAACTTTCTTACCGAAATATTTACGACAGCAGTTTCTGCTACAGTGACAGGCTCATATAAAAATATTTCACAGGTCAAGAATTTGCGTTACAAATCTGTAGAAACAAAATCCTATTGATATAACAGTGTCCAAAAAATTTTCGTTGGCATTGTAATACATTCACACATTTACATACATTTCATAACTCTTAAAGTACGATTCTTGGTTTCCAACAACCTTTTTCACAAACCAGAGTCCCTAACCTCTACTCATTATTCCTTACCTTATTCGTCGACACTTCTTCAATATTTCATCATAACAGATATGTAGCATACTCAAATAACTCATATAGCATCAGCTTATTGATCATAAACATACCGCAACAGCATAATACACATAGCCATCGTAATAATAACATCATAACACCTCAGTCAACTCTCAAAATCGTCGTAGCTTCCTCCAATAATTTCAAAACCTAAAAAAAATTCTCTGCTCATTTCAACAGTGTCATTTACCTCAAACGTACTTTAAAATCATGATCCTGTACCAAATACATCATTCAAAGCTCTCATAGTATCACAGTGGTTCCGAAAAAATATGAACAGTTCACAAAGTACAGACAAAATACAATTTCGTAAGTGTGAAGTTATCCAACTGTGTAATTACGTAAACATCTGTCACTGATGTAGTAAAATAAATGTTTGTCTCTCCCAGTTAAATGATCAGATAGCTGTGTAATTTATGTGCTGGAGAAATATGGTACCGATGTGTAAAGTTGAATAAGCAAATACCATATTAGCTAGGGCTCCTTGTGCTTGCCAAACACATGGTACACAAAGTAAGCGTGTACCCCCCTGAGGATTAATGTAATTATACCCTCAGGTGTTACAGATTACAGCAATGGAATGAAATGTATCATGGAAAACTTTCCTTGCAATTCAAAAATCTTGAAAAATAAATGGTTTAAGTACAAAATTAATCACTCAAATGTGTGTCCTGTAGCGCTAAATGTGCGTCTTGCTGTAAGATAATTCTGTGGAAGTGTCGTAGTTATCGTCCTCTGTAAGCAAAGTTATGCTAAGTCAATGTACTTACCTCATCATAAACGAAAGTGAAATGCTTTGCGTATATATATCATAGTTATTATGTACCTTACAGTGATAAAAAAAGTACTATAATGTGACGTATTGTTGTGCTACGAAAAAGGCTGTCTCATTGTAGCTATACCACAAAAGTTACTACAAAAACATGTTTTACTTTCCAGAATAATACAGAAAAACTGTGCAGATATAAAACAGAAACACCGCAAAAGCAACATTGTAAATTGTCACTCATTAGTAGCGTCGTGATAAAATCGTGTAGCTGTCACATAAACTAACCACTGTGTCATCTGGTATCTCACAGAAAGTACTTTAAATCCAGAATGTATTTTCAAGTAAACCAAAATGTTGCATTAAAATCACATTAGCAGTACCAGTATATGTTCTAAGTATGTAAGCCTTATAGTCGTTACGCAATCGTGCAACTAACAAGCAAGAATGTACCCACACAATAACACTGTGACGTCTGTTCACTATAACAATGCATTCGTAATTTCTGTTTAAAGAAGTTCTCTTGGTTCTTGATTGGATATTTAACTTCAAACATTGTTGCATGGTAACAGTTTCTAAGTCTGACAATGCATACTAGAAATGTGAAGTGAAAAGTTTTATGGCAAAGACAAAGTTAAAAAGTAGATTATCTTTCAATAAACGGTTTTACATGTGAAATGTGGTGTAAACCTTTACGCTTCCTAGTATGCAGAGTTTCAGCTTCAGTGGAATTATCATGTGGTATATGGTACACCGGTAAAGAATGCTAAAATTTTTCTCAAGGTTAGCGTCTATGTAATTTTTCCCTGAGCCAGCTGGCGCACATGGCTACCTGCGGTGCGAGTCATTGTCTCTCTCTTTGTTGGCGTGCGTCGTTATTGGGATTAGGAGACCTAACTTCTACAAATTCACCTTGTCGAGAGGGCCCTGCTCTGTTTGAATCCCGCCAGTTCTGATGCAATTCAGCTCTGTCGTTACGATCATATCGTCTGTCGTCATGTCGGTAGATTCCACAGTTTCTTTCTTGTCGGTCACGTGGTGGAGAATTTCTCCCTGAATCGTAACTGCGCACTGGACCGTTGCGCCTAAAGTTATTGTGTCGCCCTTGATAATAATTATTTTGGTTCCCAAATTGTCTGTTTCCCTGATTGTCTCTGTGATAGTCACTACTGCACAGAGGTGATCTTTCCCTGTAATTATTACTACTCTGCCATTCGGTTGTCATACGGGTGGTGTCTGTTTTGGTCACGATTTGTGTTGTGAGAATAGCCTTGTCGTGTCCAGTTATTATTTCTTTCATCGTGGAATTGCGACGGGTGTGACCTGTAATTGTTGTGTTCCTGTTTTCGCGTTCCGCGAGTGCCAGTGTCAATATCTAATTCTTGTAAGAGTCCCTGAAAAGCTTCAATGTCGTCTTTGCAACGTCCTGCCAAAATAATATGTCGTAAATGTTCAGGTAATTTGATTAAGCAAATGCGGATGAGTTCTGAGGGGCTGTATGGTTTTGACAGGTACTGATTCTTGTGCAACATGTCTTCAAAATATTTCACAAGACTGGAAAATTCAGATTGTTCGAAATGTTTCATCATTATGATGCTATGTTTTACTCGGACTTGTGTAGCTTGAGACCAATATGCTAAGAGGAAGGCATGGTAAAATTCTCCTTCACTGTGACAATCGTGAATGACTGATCGCATTCTTACAGCTGGTTCATTCTCTAAATAGCCACACATAAATTCTAATCTGTGCTCTAATGACCAGTTGGGAGGAAAACAATGAGAGAATTGATGGAGCCACGCTTGTGGATGAATGTCGTTGCCAGAATTCTTAAATGTTTTAAATTTACGTGTAGTAATGAACAGCTTATAGTCAAAATCATCATGTCGGCGAGTCGCATATCGGTCATTGTTACGTCGTTTCGGCGGTTCCATCTGAAAATTCGGTGTACCTTGCCAATTTTTTTCATAATTTCCGAAGTGCCCTGAGTTATTATTTTGTGGCTGTTCCGTATTTCTATGTCCCTCTTCCCGTATTGGAGCGCGAGTGTCCTCTGAAATACGCAATTCTTGTATTACCTGAGTCAGCTGATCTTGTACTTGCCGGATTTCTCTTTGGTGTTGCGTATTAATTTGATTCTGATTTTGTTTGAATTTCCTAATTTGTTCGCACTCTTCTGTGTCATCAAAGACTACCGGTTTTGTGTCATTCAGATTATCATCTACCTTCGTAAATAAATTATTTAGCTGATCCGAAAGTTCAACTACTTTCTCTGATAATGAACTAATTTCCTCCATGTGTCTTTCTGAACGAATTTTCAGAGTATCTACTGTGTCCTTTAAGTTTTCCTGATTTTTTGCAAGTTGCGTAACCGAATCGGTAAATGCAACTGAGTCAATTTTAGCTTGCAAGGTTTCATGATTTTCATGAACAATAGTTTGCAGTTCTTTTATGGCTGCTTCGTGATTCTGTAATGCATTTTCATGACGCGAAAAAATAGGTTGGGAATGCTCACATATTTGTGTTTTTACGTCATTACAGACTTTTTGACATTTCGATTCTATTTTATGTGACTCAGTAGTTAAATCTTCACGTATTTGTTCAAGCGTGGTGTGAAGATTTTGTTCCATTGCGTCTAACTGTTGCTGTGTTTGTCTCTGGTGTTGTTCCATTGTGTCTAACTTTTGAAGATTGTGTCCCATTTGTTTCTGATTTTGTTCAAGCGTTGTGTCTAACTTTTGTAGCCTTTGTCCCATTTGTTGCATTAACTGTAATAACAATGCACTGGTGTCTGAAACATGTTCCTCAGTGCTTTTCGGCAGTGAAGTTGCACCGGCAACATTCACGTTTTGACAAGCAGAAAATGTGTCTTCACTTATTTGAGAAAACGGTGAGGACCCAAAACCTGAATCTACAATATTTGCAAGATTGTGTCCAGTCATTTCGGATTCCTGAGGCGAACTGTTGCTGACCGATCGATCGATAATGCTTCCCTGTTCACTAATTGTTTCACTGTCTACACCATTATTTGCCGCCCGCTCCATTTCCCTATGCACAATTACCAAATTACTACTTTGAACATTAGTTAATTCATTACTCGGTGGCGCTAACACATTGCTTTCGTCTTAGGGGTAATGCAGGAGTAGGTTTAATAATGAATAGGAAAATAGGAATGCGGGTAAGCTACTACTAACAGCATAGTGAACGCATTATTGTGGCCAAGATAGATACTAAGCCCACACCTACTACAGTAGTACAAGTTTATATGCCAACTAGCTCTGCAGATGACGAAGAAATTGAAGAAATGTATGATGAAATAAAAGAAATTATTCAGATTGTGAAGGGAGACGAAAATTTAATAGTCATGGGTGACTGGAATTCGAGTGTAGGAAAAGGGAGAGAAGGAAACGTAGTAGGTGAATATGGATTGGGGGACAGAAATGAAAGAGGAAGCCGCCTGGTCGAATTTTGCACAGAGCACAACATAATCATAACTAACACTTGGTTTAAGAATCATGAAAGAAGGTTGTATACATGGAAGAACCCTGGAGATACTAAAAGGTATCAGATAGATTATATAATGGTAAGACAGAGATTTAGGAACCAGGTTTTAAATTGTAAGACATTTCCAGGGGCAGATGTGGACTCTGACCACAATCTATTGGTTATGACCTGTAGATTAAAACTGAAGAAACTGCAAAAAGGTGGGAATTTAAGGAGATGGGACCTGGATAAACTGAAAGAACCAGAGGTTGTAGAGAGTTTCAGGGAGAGCATAAGGGAACAATTGACAGGAATGGGGGAAAGAAATACAGTAGAAGAAGAATGGGTAGCTCTGAGGGATTAAGTAGTGAAGGCAGCAGAGGATCAAGTAGGTAAAAAGACGAGGGTTAGTAGAAATCCTTGGGTAACAGAAGAAATATTGAATTTAATTGATGAAAGCAGAAAATATAAAAATGCAGTAAATGAAGCAGGCAAAAAGGAATACAAACGTCTCAAAAATGAGATCGAAAGGAAGTGCAAAATGGCTAAGCAGGGATGGCTAGAGGACAAATGTAAGGATGTAGAGGCTTATCTCACTAGGGGTAAGATAGATACCGCCTATAGGAAAATTAAAGAGACCTTTGGAGATAAGAGAACGACTTGTATGAATCTCAAGAGCTCAGATGGAAACCCAGTTCTAAGCAAAGAAGGGAAATGTCTATTTGTGCTCTCTTTTCTAAGAAAGTATATCATAAACGTATTCTTTACGGAGTCTGTAGATAGAAAATAGTGATATTAGTACATCTATTAAATTTTATAATAACCAGTGCTGCAGTGCAGCTAGAAAGTAGATATTAAATAAAATGAGCAAATATGTACAAAGGAAGGCATGAAACATCATTCATTAGCCATATGGCATTTCATAAGGTAGTAAAAAAATCTCTCAACTAGAAAGACAGTAGTCATAATCAGGTGTATAGACATAAAAATATTTCTCATCATTTCATTAGGCATTTCAGTAAATATCATAAATTAAGAGCTCCACAGTGTTATCATATGTTTTCAAGTTTGAGCGTGTCGTATTTGCGATGCTTTCTACAAAGGAATGTCAATAGTGAGGATAATGGCCACTTTTATTTCTCCACCTGTGCCTCTGAAAGGCACACACTAATGGCTTTTTTCCAGGCGACTGTCGCGCAGCTGGGTACCCACGACTCATTACGTGAAGGTGGTCACTTAACTTTCTTACTGAAATATTTATGACACCAGTTTGCATTACAGTGACAGTCTCATATAAAAAATTTCACAGGTCGAGAATTTGCGTTGCAAATGTGTAGAAACAAAATCCTATGGATATAACAGTGTTCAAAAAGTTTTCGTCGGCATTGTGATACATTCGCGCATTTACACACATTTCGTAACTCTTAAAGTACGATTCTTGGTTTCCAACATCTTTTTCCACAAATCTGAGTCCCTAACCACTACTCATTATTCATATACGTATTCGTCAACACTTCTTCAATAATTCATCAAAATAAATACGTAGCATAATCAAATTCGTCATTTACGGTAGCATCATCTTATTGATCATAAACATACCTCAACAGCATAATACACATCGTCGCCGTAAAAATAACATCATAACACCTCAGTCAAATCTCAAAAGCGTCGTAGCTTTCTGCAATAATGTCAAAACCTAAAAAAAATTCTCTGCTCATTTCAATAGTGTCATCTACCTCAAACGTACTTTACAATCATGCTCCCTTACCAAATACATCATTCAAAGCTCTCATAGTATCACAATGGTTCCGAAAAAATATGAACAGTTCACAAAGTACAGACAAAATACAATTTCATAAGTGTGAAGTTACCCAACTGTGTAATTGCGTTAACATGTGTCACTGATGTAGTAAAAAAATGTTTATCTCTCAGTTAAATGATCAGATAGCTGTGTAATTTATGTGTTAGAGAAATATGGTACCGATGTGTAAAGTTGTATAAGCAAATACCATATTAGCTAGGGCTCCTTGTGCTTGCCAAACACATGGTACACAAAGTAAGCGTGTACCCCCCTGAGGATTAATGTAATTATACCCTCAGGTATTACAGATTACAGCAATGGAATGAAATGTATCACGGAAAACCTTTGTATCATTGTACTTCAAATATCTTTAAAAATAAATGATTTAAGTGCAAAATTAATCACTCAAATATGTGTCCTGTAGCGCTAAATGTGCGTCTTGCTGTAAGATAATCTCTGTGGAAGTATCGTAGTTATTGTCCTCCGAAAGCTAAGTTCTGCAGAATCCAATGTACTTACCTCATGATAAACAAAAGTGAAATGCTTTGCGTATAGATATCTTAGTTATTACACTTACTGCCATGATGAAGAAAGTACTGTGCTGTAACGTATTGTTGTGCTGCTGAAAAGGCAGTCTCATAGTAGCTATACCACAAAAGTTACTACTAAAACATGTTTTACTTTCCAGAATAATACAGAAAAACTGTGCAGATATAAAACAGAAACACTGCAAAAGCAACATTGTAAATTGTCACTCATTAGTAGCGTCGTGATAAAATCGTGTAGCTGTCACATAAACTAACCACTGTGTCATCTGGTATCTCACAGAAAGTATTTTAAATCCAGAATGTATCTTCAAGTAAACCAAAATGTTGCATTAAAATCTCATTAGCAGTACCAGTATATGTTCTAAGTATGTAAGCCTTATAGTCGTTACGTAATGTGCAACTAACAAGCAAGGATGTACACACACAATAACACTGTGACGTCTGTTCACTATAACAATGCATTCGTAATTTCTGTTTAAATAAGTTCTCTTGGTTCTTGATTGGATATTTAACTTCAAACATTGTTGCATGGTAACAGTTTCTAAGTCTGACAATGCATACTAGAAATGTGGAGTGAAAAGTTTTATGGCAAAGACTAAGTTAAAAAGCAGATTATCTTTCAATAAACGGTTTTACATGTGAAATGTGGTGTAAACCTTTACGCTTCCTAGTACGCAGAGTTTCAACTTCAACACAATTATCATGTGGTATACGTCGGATTCTGTAAGGTCCATTGTAAACTAGAAAGAATTTGTGACTCAAGTGTTTCTTCTTATGTGACAATGAATGAGCTTTAATGAGAACTTTCTGACCAATATATAATTTCTTTGCATTTGCTTTACCGTGTAGTTTTCTCCTTTTGTCTGCTGCAGATTTTATATTTTTAAGAGCCAAATCAATTATGTCTTTGTGTCGAAGTTTACGGGTATTTGGGAAAGGTACAAGCTCTCTGATTCTGTTCCGTGGTTCTACATTCTTCAGTACAAGAGTAGGTGGTAAAGCAGTGGAATCATGAGGCATTTCATTCAGCACATTTTGAAATAAGTGTAAATATCTGTCCCAATGCTGATGCTTTCTCTGACAATAAAGTCTGCAAAGCTTATTGATTTCTTTCATAATCCGTTCAGGCGGGTTTCAATGCGGTGAGTACAATGAGATAAAAACAGGTTTGATTTTATGATTCCGAAGCATGCGTGACCAAACAGCAGATCTAAATTGCGGTCCGTTACCTGAAATGACTTTAGCAACGTGGCCAACTTCACGTAAGAAATTTTTAACAAAGGCGTTGGATACAGACCGTCCAGTGGCTTTACATAACTGTGCGAAAGAAACAAATTTTGAAGTAAGTTCAACAGCGACTAGAACTTACGAAAATCCATTAGATGTTCTGACAAGCGGTCCCAAGAGATCAACAGCAGCAAATTCTTTTAATTTAGAAGGAATAATAGGAAACAACGGTGCACGATGTGAGATAGTAGATGGTTTCGCCTTTTGACAAAGTTTACAAATAGACAAGACTCTTCGAATTCTCTTTTCCATATTGTTAAAATAATAAGTGGTTCGAAGAATATGATAACATTTTCGTGGACCAAAATGTGCGTAGCTGAAATGAATGCACCAAAAGAGCTTATTAACAAAATCGTCAGGAATGCAAAGTACCCATAGCTTGTCATCAATAGTGCAGCGTTTGAAGAGTATGTTGTTTCTAACCAGGTAATAATGCCGAATCTGAGTGTGTGTCTTTTCATGCCATTTACTTTTGATGTCTTTCCAAATCGGATCTTTATCTTGTTCATGAGCAATGTCCTTTAAAGATGTGGTGATGAAGTTTTCAAAGGCGACTTTCTGAATGTAAAGAATACTGAAATTTTTCTCGAGGTTGCCTTCTGTGTTACTTTTCTCAAGCCCAGCCGGTGCGCGTGGCAGTGCGTCCGCAACAATGTTCTCCTTGCCGGGAATGTAGACTACTGCGAAGTGGAACTCTTGCAGAAACAATGCCCAACGTTTTAACCTGTCATGATTTAATTTTGAAGGCATAAGAAATTGTAATGCACGATGATCACTGTATACTTTTACGTGCTTACCAGAAAGAAAGAAACGGAATTCGTTAAATGCCCAAACGATAGCTAAAGTTTCTAATTCAGTAACGGAATAATTTTTTTCTGATTTTGTTAGCACTCTGCTAGCAAAAGCAATTGTTTTCTGAACAGTAGTGTCATTTTCTGTAGCTTCTTGAAATAAATGGGCACCAAGACCGACTTTAGAAGAATCCGTGCTAAGGCAGAAATCTTGTGACAGATCTGGATGAGCTAGTATTGGCGCGTTAAGTAGCGATTCTTTCAAAGAATTGAATTCCAACTGTGCTTGTTCGTCCCAGTTCCAAATAGTATTTTTTCCAGTGAGAGAACAAAGTTTTGGTGTAACAAGAATTTGCATATTCAGAAAACGACGGTAAAAATTTATGAGACCTAGAAAACTGCGGACTTGTTTTTTTTTTTTTTTTGTGGATGGAACTGGAATGGCTCTGATTGCTTCTAGCTTTTCAGGATCCGGCTGAATGCCTTCAGAAGAGATAATATGTCCAAAAAACTTCACCTTTGACCTACCGAATTCAGACTTTTCCAAGTTAATTGTAATTCCAGATTCTGCGAAAATATGTAACACGCTGTTGAGGATGCGATTGTGTTATTCCCATGAGGCTTCTGTTATCAGAATATCGTCCACCTATAAGGTGATGTGACGTTTTAAAAACTCAGGTAATATGGAGTTTAGCCCGCAAATGAATGCTGCCGAAGAAATGTTCAAACCAAAAGGAAGTTTCCGAAACTGATAACAAACGACGAAACAAAGGAAAGCTACGTATTTTCTACATTCTGGATGAAGTTCGATCTGATAAAAGCTGGATCTGAGATCAATGGAAGACAACACTTTTACACCATTAAAATTTTGAAGAAGTTCTTCCAACGTTTGCGGTTTGTCTGTTTCAGGAATGATGATCGTACTGATTTGTCTCGAATCTAAGACAAGACTGATCGATCCATTTTTCTTCTCAACAACATGTAATGGATTGTTGTATGAGCTTACTGCAGGCTCAATAATGCCCTCGTCAAGCATAGATTGTATTTCCGTTCTAACACGATCCCTATAATGTGCCGGAATTACGTATGGTCTAACACAAAATTTAGTACGCTCACGAACACGAAATTGGTATTGAAATCCCTGATTGTTCCTGTTTTGTGAGTAAAAACTGTGGAATATGCTTGTAAAATCTCAAAAAGGTCTTGCCTATCAATGTCATTACAATTCTCAATTGTTTGAATTTTATTCTGAATTAACTCATTAGTATCAAATGCGCTGTCGATATCATCCCTGTCAGTACTTGCAGAGTGATTGTTAGTGTCAAGTTCCGTCGAAAATTCCGAACTGTTGTCTAACAGGAGATAAAGCCGATTAATTTCCTCGTCATGGTTTGAGAGCTAATCTTCAAATTTCAAAGCTATTGACCTACCTTCTTTCTCTAAACTTATTTCAGCATCGTGAAAGTTTAAGATTACTTTGTGTTCATTAAAAAAATCTACTCCCAATATAATTTCCGTCGACAATAATGGAACAATAAGAAAGTTCATAGAGAAGCTGTGGCTTTGACAAAAGAATTCTAAGTTGGTTTGTTGGCATACATCTATACTTTTTCCAAAGATTGCACCTTGTAATTTAATCTTACGTAACGGAAGTGTGGGACAATCGTTCGATTTGTTGCATTTGCTAAAAGCTGTTTCACTAATTACTGAAATGGGACTGCCAGAGTCAAGTACTGCCG
This sequence comes from Schistocerca serialis cubense, assembly GCF_023864345.2. Classification (NCBI taxonomy): domain Eukaryota; kingdom Metazoa; phylum Arthropoda; class Insecta; order Orthoptera; family Acrididae; genus Schistocerca; species Schistocerca serialis. The sequence continues at coordinate 452,897,796 of NC_064642.1, read as the reverse complement.
TAAATTTTACGTCATTTACAGTAATGTGAATCACAGGACATGCAATGTTGTTGTGTTTTACGTCGTGCTCCTGGAGTAAGATGTCCCTAATGTCTTCCATTTTTACGTAATTACTAGCTACGGCAGCTGCGTCGTCAGTTTCATAAGTACTTTTTGTGGCTGCCAGCGGTATGAGTCATTGCCTATTGTGTCTTTGTTGGCGCGTGTCGTTATTGGGATTTGGAGACTTAACTTCTACAAATTCACCTTGTCGAGCGGGCCCTGCTCTGTTTGAATCCCGCCAGTTCTGATGCAGTTCAGGTCTGTCGTTACGATCATATCGTCTGTCGTCATGTCGGTCACATGGTGGAGAATTTCTCCCTGAATCGTAACTGCGCGCTGGACCGTTGCGTCTAAAGTTATCTGTCTCCCTTGATAATAATTATTTTGGTTCCCAAATTGTCTGTTTCTCTGATTGTATCTGTGATAGTTACTACCGCGGAGAGGTGATCTTCCCCTGTAATTATTACTACTCTGCCAACGGTTGTCATACGGGTGGTGTCTGTTTTGGTCACGATTTGTGTTGTGAGAATAGCCTTGTCGTGTCCAGTTATTATTTCTTTCATCGCGGAATTGCGACAACCTGTAATTGTTGTGTTCCTGTTTTCGCGTTCCGCGATTGTCAGTGTCAATTTCTAATTCTTGTAAGAGTCCCTGAAAAGCTTCAATGTCGTCTTTGCAACGTCCTGCCAAAATAATATGTCGTAAATGTTCAGGTAATTTGATTAAGCAAATGCGGATGAGTTCTGAGGGGCTGTATGGGTTTGACAGGTACTGATTCTTGTGCAACATGTCTTCAAAATATTTCACAAGACTGGAAAATTCAGATTGTTCGAAATGTTTCATCATTATGATGCTATGTTTTACTCGGTCTTGTGTAGCTTGAGACCAATATGCTGAGAGGAAGGCATGGTAAAATTCTCCTTCACTGTGACAATCGTGAATGACCGATCCCATTCTTACAGCTGGTTCATTCTCTAAATAGCCAAATATAAAATCTAATCTGTGCTCTAATGACCAGTTGGGAGGAAAACAATGAGAGAATTGATGGAGCCACGCTTGTGGATGAATGTCGTTGCCAGAATTCTTAAATGTTTTAAATTTACGTGTAGTAATGAACAGCTTATAGTCAAAATCATCAAGTCGGTGACTCGCATATCGGTCATTGTTACGTCGTTTCGGCGGTTCCATTACAAAATTCGGTGCACCTTGCCAATTTTTTTCATAATTTCCGAAATGCCCTGTGTTATTATTTTGTGGTTGTTCCGTATTTCTATGTCCCTCTTCCCGTACTGGAGTGCGAGTGTCCTCTGAAATATGTAATTCCTGTATTACTTGTGCCAACTGATCTTGTACTTCCCGGATTTCTCTTTTGTACTGTGTATTGATTTGATTTTGATTTTGTTTGAATTTTCTAATTTGTTCATACTCTTCAGAGTCCGTGAAGGCTACAGGTCTTGTGTCATTCAGATCATCATCTACCTTTGTAGATAAGTTAGTGAACTGATCTGAAAGTTCGGCTACTTTATCCGATAGTGAAATTATTTCCTCTGTGTGTTTTTCTGAACCAGGTTTCAGAGTGTCCATTTGTGTTGAAATCGTATCTACTGTGTCCTTTAAGTTTTCCTGAGCTTTTGCAAGTTGCGTAACCGAATCGGTAGATGCAACTGAGTCAATTTTAGCTTGCAGGGTGTCGTGATTTTCATGAACAATAGTTTGCAGTTCTTTTATGGCTGCTTCGTGATTCTGTAATGCATTTTCATGACGCGAAAAAATAAGTTGGAAATGCTCACAAATTTGTGTTTTTACGTCATTACAGACTTTTTGACATTTCGATTCAATGTTGTTAACTCAGTAGTTAAATCTTCACGTGTTTGGTCAAGTGTGGTGTCTAACTTCCGAAGATTTTGTTCCATTGTGTCTAACTTTTGAAGCTTTTGCTGTGTTTGTCCCATTTGTTGTATTAATTGTAATAACAATGCACTGGTGTCTGAAACATCTTCCTCAGTGCTTTTCGGCAGTGAATTTGCACCGGAAACATTCACATTTTGACAAGCATAAAATGTGTCTTGACTTATTTGAGAAAACGGTGAGGACCCAAAACCTGAATCTACAGTGTTTGCGAGATTGTGTCCTGTCATTTCGGATTCCTGAGGCGAGCTATTGCCGACCGATCGATCGATAATGCTTCCCTGTTCACTAATTGTTTCACTGTCTACGCCATTATTTGCTGCCCGCTCCATTTCCCTATGCACAATTACCAAATCACTAGTTTGAACATTAGTTAATTCATTACACGGTGGCGCTAACACACTGCTTTCGTCTTCACTGTCATTTCTCAGTTTACTTTGGAGCCTAGTATTACGTTTTTCACACGCCATTATTGTCACAATATTTCACACGACAACACAGAAAAGCACAATTTGAAGAGCAAAATAAGAAAACACATTAACATAGCACTGAAAATAATATCTAGTTAATTGCAAGCGCAGCTGCGAAATACTTTGTGCAAATCTACATGCATGCCACAACAACAATGAAAGACTGCAACTACAAAGGAGATTCTCTCTACAATTACGCGCTAGCAATAAACAATAGCTACACTAATTACACAAACTACAAGAAAAAAATCAGAAGATTCCAGTGAGGTATCCTTGGCTAAGGGTCGACATGTGAAACGTCCCCTTAGAAAAATTATACTTATACATGACTGTGTTTAAACTGACACATAATATTTTTAGCGCAACGCAATCTGACTTTCAAAAATCCCTACAAAAGAATGGCCCTGACTAACATGAGCCTATACCTTTCACAAATCACTTACCTCACAAAAATCTTCGTTACTCGAACTACTGCAATACAGCGAGCGCCACTACTGCCAGCTAAATAAAAGATTCAAACTACGGAAGGCACTAACTACTGATAGGCATAGTTAGCAAGTGAAAGATTTTAATAGAGAACAAGCAATGTATTTACCTTAATAGTCATCAAAAGTCATAATATATATAGCAGTTCATGACATCCAGTTTTACAAATTTCAAAACTCTGCCATTTCTCTCCCCACATCCACCACTGCTGGCGGCTCACCTCCAACTGCGCAACGCTACACGCTGTTCACATCCAGCTGCCCAACACTACAATGGCAGACAACAATGCAAACTAGCCACAGACTGCACACAGCACAGCCAGTGATTTTCATACAGAGCGCTATGTAACGTTGCCAATAAGAAAACATAAACAGCCTACTTACAAGTGAAGAGGAGTCAAAATAAGCGAACACATGTCTCGGCTTATTCGTAGATACACCACCGTTTCTCAGAAAACGACTCTCAAATTTTCGACGTAATTTAGATGTTTTTAGCGCCCAATGAGCTCAGGCTAACTTGTGGCACAATGGCTAGGGACACACCTTCTCACATTGTGCGTCCTATGCTGGAAACCCGAATTATTGTTTATTTTTTTCGTTTATCTACCCACGTGCATAGAACGTTACTACATGAATGTTTATTATCAACTTAGGAGATAAAAAGCCGTTATATTAATTGTAAAATAACAATTATTGTTTATTTTTTCCATTTATCTACCCACGTGCATAGAACTTTACTACACGAATGTTACTTATCAACTTAGGAGATAAAAAGCCGTTATATCAATTGTAAAATAACAACTGGGTTTCGCCATAAATGTCAAACATTACTTATATAATATACGTTTCATGGTTTACAGTCTTTTTAAACTCTAATATTCTTATATTTCGTTCTTATATCACCTCTTAATTCATATTTTTTAGTCTCATGTTTACTTTTCAGGAAGATTTGATACATTCCCTTGTATGATGAATCAATATACACTGTAGGAATTTCACAGAAAATAATTTCAAATTATTTTTCCATTCAGTTATTGCTTTTTTTCATTCGCATACATACAATTACTAGACGAATAAGGATAACGTTATTTCAACATACAATGGAAAACATTCTTGTAGTAATTTTCTACGGTCATGTATAGATAAATGAAAAAAAGTAAAAATAATAAACGGCTTTCGAACACGGGGCGCAAAAAAAGGGAAGCCGTGACGCTAGACACTCTGCCACAGCTTGGTTTGAGCTGTTCACTCCCTAAAAGGCACATAAACTCCCTTGAAAACTCTGACTGTCGTTTTCTCAGAAATGGTCGAGTATCTACGGATAAGCCGAGAGTCGTTCTCACTTATTTTGACTCCTCTTTCACTGAGCGAAGTTGCCAGAAAATCGAATTATGGCACTTGCCGTGTTCTCCTCGTCTGAGTAGCACTTACATCCCACGTGCTCAATTATCTGATGGATGTATACCAGTCTCTGTCTTCCTCTACAGTTTTTGCCCTCTACATCCCCCTCTAGTACCATGGAAGTCATTCCCTGATGTCTTAACAGAAGTCCTATCATCCTGTCCCTTCTTGTTGTCAGTGTTTTTCGAACATTTCTTTCCTCGGCGATTCTGTGGAAGATTTCCTTGTTCTTTGTCTTATTAGCCCACCTAATTTTCAACATCTTTGTAGCATCGCATCTCAGGCGCTTCGATTCTCTTCTTTCCGGTTTTTCCAAAGACCATGTTTCACTACTATACAATGCTGTGCTCCGAACATGCTTTATGCTTTCCTAGAAATTTCTTCCTCAATTTCAGACCTTTGTTTGACACTACCCGACATATTTTGGCCTGTAATGCCCTCTATGTCTGTATAAGTCTGCTTCTTATATCATCAATGCTCCAATCGTCATGTGGTTTTTGCTTCCAAGGACGCAGATTTCCTTAACTATGGCTACTTCGTGACCATCAATGTTGATGTTACGTTGATCGTTATTCTGATATCCGCAACTCCTCGTTATTTTCGCCTTTCTTCTGTTGGACCTCAACCCATATTCTGTACTTATTAAACTGTACATTCCATTCAAAATGTCCTGTAGGTCTTCACTTCCACTGAAGATAACAATTTCATCAGCAAATCTTGTCACTGATATCCTTTCAGTCCGAACTTTAATCCCACACTTGGACCTTTCTTTCATTTCCGTCGTTGCTTTCTCGATGTGCAGATTGGACAGTAGGAACGAAAGACTGTATCCCTGTCTTCACCCTTTTTAGTTCTTGGACTTCCAATCTTGAAATCCCCTCTTGATTCTTGTGGATGCTGAATATTACTCGTCTTTCACTATAGCTTATTCCTATTTTTCTCAGAATTTCGAACATCGTCAACCACTTTGCATCGTCGAACGGTTGTTAAGGTCAGCAAATCCTATGAAGGTATCTTGAATTTTCTTAAGTCTTTGTTCCATTATCAATCGCAACGTCAGAACTGCCTTTATCTCACTTTTACCTTCCTTACCGCGAAATCTAAAAGATCCTCAATTTTCTTTTCCTTTCTTCTATATATTATTGTTATCGGCAACTTGGATGCGTGAGCTGTTAAGCTGATTGCTCGATAGTTCTCGCACTTATCTGCTCTTCTTATCTTTGGAATAGTGTGGATATATTTTTACGGATGTCTGATGGTACATTGCCAGTTTCATATGTTTTAGACACCAACTTCAACAGCCTTTTGGTTGCCGTTTCCCCCAATTAGTTTAGAAATGATATCTGTGCCTTCTCTTATGGTCGTTTTCACTTACCTGTATTCTGGATCAGTCCTTCTGACGACTATAAGTTTTACGATTTCTCCGCATTTTTCCTTCGTTAATTGTGCCTTAATTTCCTTGCACTTCCTATTAGATCTTTCCTAAGTCACTTAATCCCTTCAGTATTCCTATTCCCATTTTTTATTTACTTCCTTCTTTCGTCGATGAATTGAAAAATTTCTTCTGTTACCCAACGTTTCTTAGAAGTTATCCTCCTTGTACCTATGTTTGTCGGTCCAACTTATATGACCTCCCTTTTTAGAGATGTTGTTGTTGTTGTCTTCAGTCCTGAGACTGGTTTGATGCAGCTCTCCATACTACTCTATCATGTGCAAGCTTCTTCATCTCACAGTACCTACTGCAACCTATATCCTTCTGAATCTGCTTGGTGTATTCATCTCTTGGTCTCCCTCTACGATTTTTACCCTCCACGCTGCCCTCCAATGCTAAATTTGTGATCCCTTGATGCCTCAGAACATGTCCTACCAACCGGTCCCTTCTTCTAGTCAAGTTGTGCCATAAACTTCTCTTTTCCCCAATCCTCTTCAACACCTCCTCATTAGTTATGTGATCTATTCATTCAGTATCACAGTATCTACAGGCCGAGAGAATTTCAAAGTCATCTCATCATTCTTCATTACTTCACTATTACAACGGATTCTACTTCTTTTCATGCTGATTCTTCCGGACGATTCTCTCAGCCGTCCGCCTGCTTTTCAGCATTACTACCTTGTGATCTGAGTCTGTATCTTCTTCTGCCTACGCCCTACAAACCAATATCTGATTTCGAAAGAAAACTTTCCATGACTCCAGGCCTCTTCAAAGTACAGCTTTTACCCTTGTGGTTCTTGAACAATGTATTCGCTATTACTAGGTGAAATTTATTGCTGTAATCCGGTAGTTTTTCTCTTCTTTCATTCAGGCGAAGTCACCTGTAGACCAGGGGTGGCGCCTCTGAACAGAGTCACATGAGTGCTAGGAGTAGTGTCTTTGACTCGTAAGCGAAACGCCTTCGATCACAGTTTCGATCGAAGCCACTACTTAAATTCCGAATAAAAACATCAGCAGTGGCGGACGAAGACTTCCGTTATAAGGAGTCACCCTTGTTCTGCCAACAGACTCCTCAAAGAGGTCGGAGAAGATGAAGAGGTAGAAAATGCATATAAGGATATTAAACGGGTAATTTAGTGTGTAAAAGGAGATAATATTTAATAGTCATGGGTGATTGGGACGCTACAGTATAGAACGGGAGAAAGAGTTACGGGAGAATATGGTCTACTTGGCAGGAATGAAAGAGGAGAAAGTTTCACAGCAACCTCTTGCCCTTGGGGTGGAAAACTGTCCCAAAAAGGCGGCGGAATCAATTGCATGAAGATGAAGAGGACAAGGGAAACCACTGTATTAGACACGTTATATGTACCCACAGGACACGTGGCCTGTAACTCGATAAGTGGCAAAAGATACCGAATTAGTTCCCCATTAGGATCTCGTGAACTACCAAAAGGGCTACCATGAGAAAAATAATCAGCAATACAGTACGAGTCGGAGCATGTAATGCCAGAAGTTTGAATGTGGTAGAGAAGATAGAAAATCTGAAAAGTAAAATGCAAAGGCTTTATCTACGTGAAGTGAAATGAATGGAAAGAAGATAAGAGTTTCCGACCAGAGAAATATAAGGTAATACCACAGCGGCAGAAAAATGTGTAACAGGAGTCTTATTAGTTATAAGCAGGAAGGTAGGACAGGAAGTGAGTTACTGTGAACAGTTCAGTAATGGGTTGTTACTATTAGATTCGACAGTGAATCAACACTAACAACAACAGTTACACACGCTGACCTCACAAGGAGAAGATAAAGAGGTAGAGAAAGTGTATGAGGATATTGAACGGGTACTTCAGTAGCTAAAGGGAGATGATATTTAATATTAATTGGTGACTGTAGTAGGAAACAACGGAAGAATGAGTTATGAGAGAATATGGCCTACCAGTTAACATATGTTACTAAGTGTGACAATTGCTATATTTTGAACACCGTAACCTCTTAAACTGAATAAGGGCTCGAAACTGTAATTTTGGAAATTATAGTAAATAGTGCAGCCCATGGTGAAAATGTTGTCGTTTAATAAATTCGAAGAAACGAGGAACCCAAGACAAATACAATTTGTCCATAACCGACTATTCATCAAGGACTGCGGTTGATTAGATAATACATTAAAACATCCTGGTTCAGACAGTTCTACAGGAACCACATTTCTAACACAAAAATAAGCTGATGAACAGAAATTTAAAGTGAAATGGTATGAGACAAGCGGAAGAAAAATCCTCTGAGAGTATGTAACCAACATGCCGGCCAATTTGGAAGCCTCCATCTTTTAAGCAAATTGTAATTTTGAAATAGAAAGGAAGCCATGAGGCATATCAAACAGATAGGGAATATGCAAGGAACCGTTTTGCACAGAATGAACGAGTAGAAGTTTCTGAACGATATTCATTTAACAACTAGAGATTTTAGCCATTGGTAGGTCTTGTATCTCGTCAGAACTGCTACGTTGATTCCACCGAGGAAAATATCGACGTCATCGAGGCAAACTCACGACTGGCAGTACCCCCGGCGAGTTACGAGGACACGCAACCTATAGCCCAAACTGCCTTGATAAGCAGCGGTCGGGAGCTCCATAATCGCATCGTTTGTCGAGACGCACTATTGGACCCTAGCTCCCTGCTATTTATGCACTCTTCGGATTACTGTATGGAGGGCACTGCAACTTTCGGTGACCCACAGGCCCGATCCACATACTTAAGCTCGCGGACCACCTCGTCACTTGACCTAAGAGCAGAGCTCTTAGCTCATGAAGCCTAAACTATAATGTCCGCAACGTCAACGTTTATTGGGTAGCGCGCCAATATGAATGTCATCCCTTTCCCGACAAGCTACGCCAATACTTTATGTCTCAAAACAACACGTTCTTGAGAGCACGAGTATATTCATTTTATTTTCGACCCATCTTCAGGTGTTTACATCTATTTATGTGTTGTGAACATCGTTTATTTACTTACAACTTTTACAGTAGCCGTGTTAAACACTTCTGTTGCAAAGCTCTGCAGCTCCTCGCTCTCTCTGAAGAATTTCTTCCTCTGGCCGGACCCTTACTCGAAGGCCTGTTCGTTGCTGTTCTGATTACGACTTTGCGGCGACTTACGGACTTTTTGGCATTACTCTGTCACGGTCAAGTTTGCTCTCTCACGCCAACCCAGCTCGTTCATGTTTTTATACGAGTCGTAAATTGATCTGCGGCTTACATGCGATTTCAGTCTTTCTCGGCGTATTCCACTGATGAATTCTTCTCGGGTTATCAGCCGAGCGGTGGCGTCGTCTTGTCGCAACGCTTCAATGAGTTTTGTTCCCATCACCTTCGCCAGCAAATGTTCTCGTTTAATAAATTCGAAAAAACAAGGAACCCAAGACAAATACAATTCGTCCATAACCGACTATTTATCAAGGACTGCGATAGATTAGATAATACATTTAAAGAATCCTGGTTCAGACAGTTCTACAGGATGTACCTTAGGTTTCGAACCACATTTCTAAAACAAAAATAAGCTGATGAACAGAAATTTAAAGTCAAGTGGTATGAGACAAGAGAAAGGGAAAACCTCTGAGAGTATGTAAGCAACATGGCGGCCAATTTGGAAGCCTCCATATTTTATGCAAATTGTAATTTTGAAATAGAAAGGGGGCCATGAGGGACATCGAACAAATAGGGAATATGCAAGAAACCATTTTGTACAGAATGAATGAGTAGAAGTTTCTGAACGATATTCGTTTAACAACTAGAAATTTTAGCCATTGTTATGTCTTGTATCACGTCAGAATTGCTACGTCGATTCCACCGAGGATAATATCGACGCCATAGAGGCGAACGCATCTCCGCCAGAAGATGATGGGTACGAAACTCATTGAAACGTTGCGACAAGACGACGCCACCGCTCGGCTGAGAACCCGAGAAGAATTCATCAGTGTTCTGCGGCTGTTTCACTGTGTATTAATGAATGCTGTGAAACTTGCTAGTAGAAACTGAATCAAGAATGTAGAAGACAAAATGGTAGTTCTCGGCATTAACCATAAAATAAAAGGTGATTGTCGTGGTATGTGTTGCAGGTGGCCCCGCGAGCGAAGACTCCAACACGTGGACGCCGTCGCTGATCCTGGTGGCGGCGTCCGTCATGTCTCACGTCGGGCTGCGCATGCTGCCCTGGATCCTCATCGGGGAGGTGTACCCTGCAGAGGTGCGGGGCACCGCCAGCGGGGCTTCCGGCTCCATGGGTAAGTACCAGCTTCGGAACCTGCCGATGCGCCTTGGTAATGCTGTGTACACTACTGGCCATTAAAATTGCTACACTTCGAAGATGACGTGCTACAGACGCGAAATTTAAACGACAGGAAAAGATGCTGTGATATGCAAATGAACTGCTTTTCAGAGCATTCACACAAGGTTGGCACCGGTGGCGACACCTACAACGTGCTGACACGAGGAAAGTTTCCAACCGATTTCTCACACACAAACAGCAGTTGACCAACGTTGCCTCGTGAAAAGTTGTTGTGATGCCTCGTGTAAGGAGGAGAAATGCGTACCATCACGTTTCCGACTTTGAAGGTCGGATTGTAGCCTATAGCGATTGCGGTTTGTCGTATCGCGACACTGCTGCCCGCGTTGGTCGAGATCCAATGACTGTCAGCAGAATATGGAATCAGTGGGTTCAGGAGGGTAATACGGAACGCCGTGCTGGATCCCAACGGCCTCGTATCACTAGCAGTCGAGATGACAGGCATCTTATCCGCATGGCTTTAACGCATCGTGCAGCCACGTCTCGATCCCTGAGTCAACAGATGGGGACGTTTGCAAGACGACAACCATCTTCACGAACAGTTCGACGACGTTTCCAGCAGTATGGACTATCAGCTCGAAGACCATGGCTGCGGTTACCCTTGACGCTGCATCACAGACAGGAGCGACTGCGATGGTGTAATCGACGACGAACCTGGGTGCACGAATGGTAAAACTTAATTTTTTCGGATGACTCCAGCTTCTGTTTACAACAACATGATGGTCGCATCCGTGTTTGGCGACATCGCGGTGAACGCACATTGGAACCGTGTATTCGTCATCGCCATACTGGCGTTTCACCCGGCGTGATGGTATGGGGTGCCATTGGTTACACGTCTCGGTCACCTCTTGTTCGCATTGACGGCACTTTGAACAGTGGACGTTACATTTCAGATATGCTACGACCCGTGGCTCTGCCCTTCATTCGATCCCTGTGAAACCCTACATTTCAGCAGAATAATGGATAACCGCATGTTGCAGGTCGTGTACGGGCGTTTCTGAATACACAAAATGTTCGACTGCTGCCCTGGCCAGCACATTCCCCAGATCTCTCACCAATTGAAAACGTCTGGTCAATGGTGGCCGAGCAACTGGCTCGTCACAATACGCCAGTCACTATTCTTGATGAACTGTGGTATCGTGTTGAAGCTGCATGGGCAGCTGTACCTGTACACGCCATCCAAGCCCTGTTTGACTCAATGCGCAGGCGTATCAGTGCCGTTATTAGGGCCAGAGGTGGTTGTTCTGGGTACTGATTTCTCAGGATCTATGCACCCAAATTGCGTGAAAATGTAATCACATGTCAGTTCTAGTATAATATATTTGTCCAATGAATACCCGTTTATCATCTTCATTTTTTCTTGGTGTAGCAATTTTAATGGCCAGTATTGTATATACAGGATGTTTGTTTTAATTTAAAACAACTGAATATCTCAAAAATGACGCATTTTTCGAAAAAAACGTTCTAGATGAAAATTTAATATTATCAAATTGGACATCACGTAATTACCAATCCCGCTTGGGTCAACTTCCTATTAAGAAACGATGGATTTGATTCTACATTTCATTTACGATGTAAATATAAACTTTTGTGTTCTAACAGTTGGTATTTATGTTTGAAATTTACTATAATGTTGGAAATTTGATTTTACAGTGCAATATTTAACCGTTTTGCTGCCCAGTTAGAAACTGCGTTTAGCGTGATCCAGGAACAACGACGTGGATGCAGTAGTTTTCTGTCCCCGCCGGGATGCTTGGTATCCGTGAGTCCTCTTCCTCTCACCATTGTGATGCTTTGTTTCGATGAATATCCATGGCAGCTGCGGCTGTCACCATCATTTCATTGGCATTCTACGTTATTACAACGGTTGTGGTTTACATTTTGCTGACAGTCGCGTAGCGGTCAGCGCAACAGTGACGGCGGTTGGATGGAAACACACAGGGAAACGCGGCACGCTGATGGCAGGTTTCGAGGGCGGCCACCGAAATATGGGATTCTTATAGTTTGGGGCTCACCACAATCAACCCCATTATATACCTTACCATATACGTAGCTTATTTGCTAGAAATTTCAACGCTTATCCATATTACTTGTACTGTACAATCATATTTGCAACACTCAAGTAATGTTTGAACTCCAGTAACAACCGCTAAACAGAAAGGTTAACATTTACATCATAAATGAAATGTAGAATAAAATGCGTTGGTTCTTAATTGCAAAAACAGGCATACCTGATGTCTGTCTATTACAGCATCATCTACCACGAATGGTTTGAGTAAACCGTGCGTAGTTTTTGATGTAGAATCCGAAAGTGCAGTAAAAATGGGGGTTCCCATTTGAAAATACAGAGACAGCCCTGCCCACACAGGAGGGGTTATTAGGAGGTGGCCAGATGTAGTACAGCAGATGTACACTCTCACTCCGTCTTCAGGCCACGAGGGACCTACCGGGACCATTAGACCGCCGTGTCATCCTCAAGGAGGATGCGGATAGGAGGGGCGTGGGGTCAGCACACCGCTCTCCCGGCCGCTATGATGGTATTCTTGACCGAAGCCGCTACTGTTCGGTCGAGTAGCTCCTGAATTGGCATCACGAGGCTGAGTGCATCCCGAAAAATTGCAACAGCGCATGGCAGCCTGGATGGTCACCCATCCAAGTGCCGGCCACGCCTGGCAGCGCTTAACTTCGGTGATCTCACGGGAACCGGTGTATCCACTGCGGCAAAGCCGTTGCCGTACAGCAGATGTCCCCTTTACTAAAATCAAGTTTTCACCTAGAACATTTTTCCATACAATGCGTTAAGTTAAAAAGAACACCCAGCTTACAGGGTGTCCCAGAAACGTTGCGACAAACTTCGAAGGGTTGTAGAGGGTGTCCCGAGAAACTCGTGTCCTAAAACGTCATCCAATGACGCTGTTATAGACGCCCCATTCCGCAACAAACTAGACTTTTTACGTCGACAGACCATAGTGGGAGCGTCCCGCAGTGTTGTTTGTCATTCAGTGATCGCGAGTGCTTGCCACGGTCGTCAGTGGAGAAGACGGAGCTAGCTACTGCGTAGACTGGCCTTGTCTCATATGAATGCGATTTTCTGTTGCACTGATGGACGACGGTTTCGAACACGGGTTTCCATCGGAAGTTTATTTTTCTCCTGTACACTAAAGAACATTGGTGATTTTAGAGGATTGCAGGAGAAAAATAAATTGCAGTATGAAAACCGTGTCCGAAACCGCCATCTTCCTAGGCAACAGAGCACTGCATTCATCATAGAAACAAAGCCTTTCACTGAATAACAAACAACAGTGCGAGACATTCCGCCTACAGTTCGTTAGCGTACCAAACCATGTTTGCTGCCTAGCGGCAGATGCCGGCGCCTATGGTTTGCCTGTGATGTTGCACCACCAGTCCAGTAAGGTGGCGCAGTAGTTAACACTACACAAGATAGGCGTGATGCCCGTCCGCTAATCCTGTTCTGCATCATTCCACATGACAGCCGCTATGGTTCCTTGCAGGAGGTTACGGCCGATTTCTTCCCCTACCATTGCTGATATCCATATTTATCCACATCACTTCACTTCAAGTTACAATACCTTATGGTACGGGAAATACTTGCTGCACCGCCATTATTCTCCCACCCCTCCCCCCTTTTCCTGTTCCATAGACGGATGGCGCCGAGAAAAACAGCTATCGCGTGATGTCCTATGATTTTTCCTTCCGGGAATATTCTAAGAGGCGTGTGTGGAAAGACGTGGTTTGTTCCCTGGCTGTTATTGGAACGAACGTTCACGGAACTGTAATAGTAAAGCTCTCCGTAATGCACAACGTATCTTTTGTAAATTGATGGTTAGTTCCTATGGGACCAAACTGCTGAGGTCATCGGTCCTTCTCTTTCGTAGCGTCTGCAACGGGAGTTGGATGAGCCCTACCATGACGTTCGTTCAGTAACTAAAAGAACTTGTGAAGAAACATGCTGCTCTTCTCTGGGTCTTCTCTTTCTCTCCCAGTAATCCTATCTGGTAAGGACCCTAGAGTTATGAGCTATAGCCAAGTGTTGGTTGGACGCTACCTCTTTCGCTGGCGAATTATATTTCCTAAGCTTCTTCCAAAAGGTCTCAGTCTGCTTGTCCTACTACTGCAGTGTAATAATCGTCATGTCCAGTGGGAACATATGCAATGCCGCGAGTCCTCGGTTGTACATCCATGTTTAGAAAAAAACAAAGCACCTTAAACGACTAGAGATAAGACGTTCATAATGACAGGGCATGTACATTAGTATGTTCCGCAGAAATGATTAGCATTTCAGTCACCTCGATTCAGCATGTGTCCTGTTGCCTAGTAGGCACAGGATCGGCCATGGGCCCTCATAACTTGTTCCATGTATGAAGGCATCGACGCGTATAGGGCGTGAAGGGCATCGTATGATATAGCCATCCATACTGCATTCACCTGGTTCCAAAGTTCATCTGTGGTGGTTGGCATTGGGTCACAGTGCTGGACCTGTCGTTTTGCCATACCCCACACATTTTCGATTGATGACAAGTCTGTTGATCTGGCGGCTCAGGGCAAAAGACTGACATCTTGTGACACCAGGAAAGTATTTGTTCCTGCAGCAACATGTGGTCGTGCATTGTCTTACTGCAAAATTGCGTCTGGGCCGGCCGGAGTGGCCGTGCGGTTCTAGGCGCTACAGTCTGGTACCGCGAGACCGCTACGGCCGCAGGTTCGAGTCCTGCCTCGGGCATGGATGTGTGTGATGTCCTTAGGTTAGTTAGGTTTAAGTAGTTCTAAGTTCTAGGGGACTGATGACCTGAGCAGTTAAGTCCCATAGTGCTCAGAGCCATTTGAACCCATTTGAATTGCGTCTGGTGTGTTGTGCAGAAAGGGCATGGCTACAGGACGCAGGATGTTACACTGGTCACAGTGCTCTCGGCATACATCTACTGTGATTTGTGGTTGTTCTCTGCAGCACTCCACAAACCCTTGAGTTAGCGCTGTATGTCTTGTGTGAATGCAGTCACTGTGATGCCACTCCCCCTGTCCGAAACGAACCAAAATGCGGCCATCATTTTCAAACAAACAAAACCCTATCTGATGCCATTCCTGCCACCAGTGACGTCGTCCCATACACCATTGCCGTCTAGCATGTTACTGCACATTCATCAAAGGTAGGCGGAGAATTGGACGACGCGCACGCATCCCATGCCATGATGGCGACGGACTGTCACTCCTGATAGTTTACGATGTGTTATACTGTTCCACTGTTGCGCCAGAGCCGAGGAGGACGCAGATCTGTCTTGCAATGGTATTTGGATAAGTGTTGATCGGTTCAGGGGCTGATCTGGAGGGAGCGACCTGACCCATCTCATCGTGTTCTACAGCCTTCCGTGAACCATTATGCAAACACCCGTTGAACGGCGGAAACTCTTTGTCGCACACGAGCAGCAGTTTCCCAGACGGATGCATCAGTTTCCTCACGCCAATAATGTGCCTTCTTTCAAAGTCAATGATTTGACGGTACGGTTCGCGCGTACGTCTGGGAGGCATCCCGCAGGGCTGCTCAAGTCACAACGATCCATTACCTTCGGTTTATAGCGACAGCGAGAACCTCAAAGCGTATTTTACCCGTAGGTGGTGCTGCGCCGCGATATCTATGTTGGCCTTGAACCCACGGGCCGACGTGGTTCAAATGTTAACCATTTCTGCAGAACATTCTAATGTACATGTCCTGCGAATATGAACGTACTATCTCTAGTCGTTCAAGGTTTTCTGTTTTTTTTCTGAACATGAGTGTACTTCTAAACTCGTGCACTTGTTCTCCGTTCTCCCGTTGCACAGTCCTCTCGTCTTCGGAAATACACTACTGGCCATTAAAATTGCTACACCAAGAAGAAATGCAGATGATAAACGAGTATTAATTGGACAAATATATTATACTAGAACTGACATGTGATCACATTTTCACGCAATTTGGGTGCATAGATTATGAGAAATCAGTACCCTGAACAACCACCTCTGGCCCTAATAACGACCTTGGTACGCCTGGGCATTGAGTCAAATAGAGCTTGGATGGCGTGTACAGATACAGCTGCCTATGCAGCTTCAACACGATACTACAGTTCGTCAAGAGTAGTGACTGGCGTATTGTGACGAGCCAGTTGCTCGGCCACCATTGACCAGACGTTTTGAATTGGTGAGAGATCTGGAGAATGTGCTGGGCAGGTCAGCAGTCGAACATTTTC
The DNA here is from genome assembly GCF_023864345.2 of Schistocerca serialis cubense. NCBI lineage: Eukaryota > Metazoa > Arthropoda > Insecta > Orthoptera > Acrididae > Schistocerca > Schistocerca serialis. The sequence goes on along the minus strand of NC_064642.1, from coordinate 452,881,485 downwards.
TGTATCCAGGAAGGCCCGTACAGGACCTGCAACATGCGGTCGTGCATTATCCTGCCGTAATGTAGGGTTTCGCAGGGATCGAATGAAGGGTAGAGCCACGGGTCGTAACACATCCGAAATGTAACGTCCACTGTTCAAAGTGCCGTCAGTGCGAAGAAGAGGTAACCGAGACGTGTAACCAATGGCACCCCATACCATCACGCCGGGTGATACGCTAGTATGGCGATGACGTATACACGCGTTCACCGCGATGTCGCCAAAATAGGATGCGACCATGACGAAGCTGTAAACAGAACCTGGATTCATCCGAAAAAATGACATTTTACCATTCGTGCACCCAGGTTCGTCGTTGAGTACACCATCGCAGGCGCTCCTGTCTGTGATACAGCGTCAAGGTTAACCGCAGCCATGGTCTCCGAGCTAATAGTCCATGTTGCTGGAAACGTCGTCGGACTGTTCTTGCACATGGTTGTTGTCTTGCAAACGGCCCCATCTGTTGACTCAGAGATCGAGACGTGGCTGCACGATCCGTTAAAGCCATGCGGATAAGATACCTGTCATCTCGACTGCTAGTGATACGAGGCCGTTGGGATCCAGCACGGCGTTCCGTATTACCCTCCTGAACCCACCGATTCCATGTTCTGCTAACATTCATTGGATCTCGACCAACGCGAGCAGCAATGTCGAGTACGATAAACCGCAATCGCGATAGGCTACAATCCGACCTTTATCAAAGTCGGAAACGTGATGGTACGCATTTCTCCTCGTTACACAAGGCATCGCAGGCAACGCCGGTCAACTGCTGTTTGTGTATGAGAAATCGGTTGGAAGCTTTCCTCATGTCAGCACGTTGTAGGTGTGGCCACCGGCGCCAACCTCGTGTGAATGCTCTGCAAAGCTATTCATTTGCATGTCACAGCATCTTCTTCCTGTTTGTTAAATTTCGCGTCTGTAGCACGTCATCTTCGTGGTGTAGCAATTTTAATGGCCAGTACTGTAGACCCAAGTGACGAGTTTTTGTTTATATGGGGAACGGTGAAGACTGGTGAGTGGCTCTGAGGTCGTAGGAGCTGCTGGCAAGCTGAGAGGGGGTGTACAGAGATCATTTGTGATCTCTAGTGTCCAACGCTTTCGATGCGCGTGTCCGCAGGCTACATTCTGGGCTTCGCGGCGAACAAGTCGTTCCTGTCGCTGGTGCACACGGTGTCGCTGGCGGGCACGCTGATGCTGTACGGCTGCGTCAGCCTGCTGGGCTGCGTGCTGCTGTTCTTCGTGCTGCCCGAGACGGAGGGCCACTCGCTGCACGAGATCGAGGCGCACTTCGCGCGCTCCGACGGCCGCTGCTGCCAGCCCGGCGGCGGGCTCACGAGGCGCGGCCGCCACCGCAAGCAGCGCGCCGGCCAGGCCGACCCGCGCTGGGCCGCCGCCAACCCCGCGCTCGAGCTCGACGAGACGCACATCTAGCGGCGCTGCAGACAGCCGGCCGAGCTGCGGGGCGCCGCCGGCGCGCGGGAGACAGCTCTGGCACTTCCCTCCCCACTACATTCCAGACGGAGACGAGTTCTACCTTGTGACTTGAAACTGTTGCGGGGGCACCCCTCGACGGTAGCGTACAGACGCGAACTGCTGTTGAGATCCCAGTTGTGACTTGGGCATTGGTAGTGAGAACTGCTTGCTCCAAGGAACAAGTGATTTTGAATCTCAGCCTCTACTATTCAAAGTCGTGCGCTTGTATTCATCTGATTTCAAGAACGTTTTAAAACGTAACAAGGTGTTCTCTCATGTCCACTGTCAGATCTTTATTCATTAGTCGCGAATAATTATCACAAAATTTAGCAGTGACTTGTGTTGTAGTTTCTTTTCTAATGACATCACTAGTGCTGGTTGGTACAAGACGCAGGTGGTATCATTTGCACTGCCTGTTATAACTACATCTTGTTTACGCTCCTGTTGGAAACACAGAAATAAGATAATTGAAAGAAAAACAGCCCTCGGTCACTATATTTAAACGAATTAACCGGTTTCAACACTGACGCTGACGCTATACATACGGGCTTAGTCCTTGGCCCGAGGTTTGGAGTCTAAGCTGTGGATAGCTGTTCCTCCAAGACCCTTACGGGTTGGAACAGTGTTGCCTCTCGTTGTGGATGGTCCTTGTGTGTTATTGGTGATAAATCCTGGTTGGCAGCATGCAAGCATGCTGGCGATGACGTTGGCTGCTGATGTTGTCCTAGTTCTTCTTCCCCTCGCGCGCGATGTTGTTCAGTGCAGACTCCAGCTCGGGTGAGAGCTTCCTCTCTCAGACTTCTTTCTTCAGCCGCGCGACCGCATCCTCCAAGATGAAGCCCAAGTCGCGCGGCGTGAAGACTGGGTTCGAGTTGATGGTGTGGAGGTCCTTCTTCGTGACGAATTCGAGCATAATTGCCCGATATCCGCCACGAAGCTCGAACGGTCGGTGTGGAAGTGGTGGCTTCCGTTTCCCTTCCGCTTGCGCGAAAAGGTAGGGTATTCTTTGGACGTCGTACCGCCCATCTCGCACCATGGTTGCGATCTTCTTGAGTATCGCTGGCAGGTTCATGACATCCGTGAACGGTATGACTTCAGAGTACATACCTCCTCCCTCTTGATCTCGTTTGTCCCGCTGCGTCTTCTTCTCCACATCCGGCGGTGGCGGCGGCGGCGGTACAGGCTGCGGTTTCAACACTGCTAGGAGTGTCCTCTTCAGAATTTAAATCAAAGAATAGTCTATATTCTATAATATGGTCGCAGAATTATGACTAAAAACGTATGGTAGAGTATAAGTGCGGAATTATCGTACTTATATGTCATTTATAAAATAATAAATATGCCAAAAGGGCATTAGTCACAAAGATATTTAAGATAAAGAAAACTGTGACGGCTGCTCGTTACTTGCGTGGTGCAGGTTGCAACCTGCACCGCGCAAGTAACGAGCAGCCCTTAGTGGCTCACCATCGAAGTTATCTTTATCTTAAATATCTTTGTGACTAATGCTCTTTTGGCATATTTATTATTTTATAAATGACATATAAGTACGATAATTCCGCACTTATACTCTACCATACGTTTTTAGTCATAATTCTGCGACCATGTTATAGAATATAGACCATTCTTTGATTTAAATTTTGAGGAAGACACTCCTAGCAGTGTTCAAACCCGGTTAATTCGTTTAAATATAGTGACCGAGGGATGTTTTTCTTTCAATTGTAACTATTCACGGTCTCTGAACGTGCAGCCATGTACAAAATTTTACAGGAATAAGAGCACAGTGAAGCCTTCTCCTACACTGATGTGGGACGTCAAACTGTCTCCAGACCGACAATTTTTGCAAATACATAACGTGCTCTGAAATTCGTGGCCAAGCTTTTTACTGTGCGACGTGGCGCTTAAAAATATATCTGTTTAATACGCACCACAGTGGAGTGGAGGAAGTGGACACCAACAAATTGCTACAGAATAAGGTCCTTGAAGCCGGGAAACAATCTTAAAGTGGCCTATAAAAGCCACGCAAGCTACAGAGCATGTTCACCACGAGATTTTCAGCATCCTATCGTTATCTTATGCCACCAGCTTAGTAGGCTATTTCGCTCACATTGTCAATTTCAACTTTCCTCTGAGGGTAACAAAACAAAAAAAGACTTTCGTAAATGTTGTGGAAAAAATAATTACGTTTATATTTCGATCTGAACGTAACCATTACAAGCAAAAGGAACAAAACGATTTAATTGTTACTTTTGTGCTGTTGAAACTTACAACATTTTGATCTAAAATTTACGCAAATGTCAGTTTTACATTTTTGTAAGTGCAAAAACAATCAGTTTTTAATATATAAGCAGGATTTTAGTCAAAATCTCTCACGATGCACGTGTGCTGTAGCTTAGGTGGCTTTTATAGGGCAATTTTAGGCTATTTTCCGGTCTGGCTGATTACAAGTGTTCCATTTCAGTTTGTTCATCCAACTTCACCTACACCACTGTGCTACTCTGTAAAGAGTTATCACTTACATCCCGTACATTTACATGTATGTTTGCGTCAAAGGCTAACTACGAAACGTTTACTGCGGATCAGTATCCGTTTTCCACACATTATTAAAACCTACACTATTAAAACCACTGGGAAACAAGGGTCACCAAGCTCTCTTCACCCACGAGGCAGAGCTAAAATCGTCGCTACTACTACAGCATTAATACATGCCTTTTAGCGAACTGGATATTTTCAATAAGATCCGGCCAGTGGACAGGCAAATGTAAACCACCCAGTTCATATATTGACGCCTAGCAACTTGCACAGAAAAGTTAAACACTTCCACTCCAGAGAGCACATAACTGGCTTCTTGCACCTATGAGAACTGTTGACTAACCTATCGATTTCGCCTACTCCAAATTGCTCTACAAACTTGTTTTAGCATCAGGTCTTTCAGTCAATCATCCTAAAGAGCACATTGCAGGCACTTTTATTGGCCACTGCCTGCTCCCACTATACAGCACTCATGTCCAAAAAGGTACTTCCTGCCCGATCCTTCAGAAGTTTATTTCCAACTGCTGCTGAGAAGCACCTGCCACCCAAACAAAGTTACTTGCCCTCAAGCCACCCTATTAGTTACAGATCACAAACCGCTTTAGATGGATTACAGGAAGACCGAGCTATCAGCTCCTGCCTGGACAAAGCACTCTTCCACTGGATACTGGCTCTGTCACCACTTCTGCAAAGAGGACAGACCTATGAAGGCAGGCAGAAATGATACGTTGCAGTTGGGCGATCCACATTTTGCGAGAAAAACGCTGATAAAATTCACTATGTTGTAGTGGAGTAACATACAGAGCCAAGTACAGCAAAGATGAAGTATGAAATGATTAAAGTGCGTGTCGAACTTTATTACTGTACTGTATTTTTGTGTCACGAAATAGTGATGAGTAGTAAGCTAAATTTCAATCTCAAAATCAACTCATATGTACATGTAAGTAAATACACAACGGTAAACATTTAAAAAAAGATATTGAAATTGGGTTCAAACTCAAAAGATTTTGTATTCTGTATTATAACTTTATTAGTCAATTACGACTGCAAGCCATCTATCTTACATTCTAGGCTGCAGTCACCCTCGTGACGCTGCAGCATTGCCATGTTGTGAACGTTATGAGAGATGCTCTCGCAAACCATGGATCGGACAACATTTGAAGAAAGAGTATTTTTGTTTTAAAATTCCCTGTCAAATCGCATGGTGAAGAACCTGTTTGCAAATTCAGGGATATTCGATCTGTAGTTCAAGATATCCTATTTCTTTCCTATATTCTGCTTATCTTTTGACCTTTCCACACCCGCTACATCCAAACTTCTCCACAGATTATTTTACACATTCTAATCTTTGATGTCATTGTAATCTTTCCCTTACACTGTTGCTATCAGATTCAACCCTACAATTCTTGGTTACTATAACAAATGTCTCACTAACCCTTCTGTTCTTTTGGCTAGGAATTTCTATAGACTAAATCTCTTTGCCTAGTGTTCTCAATGTGTCTTGGTCTTTTACTGCATTTATCCACTTAATTTTTAACAACATTCTATAATATCACTTTACAGAGCTTCTTCTCCAGTTTTACGGTGGTCCATAGGTCACTACCACACAATGTTATGCTTCAGACTCCAAATTCCAGTAGTTGTTGTCTCAGTTATCTGTTATTGTGTTATGCCAATAAAGTTATTTTGCTGACAGTCTACATCTGGTATCTTAAGTACCTATGGCATAATGTGTAACATTACAGCTTCAGTAGGAAACTGATTTAAATAATTCTACTATGTTCCCAATTTTCATGTTTTTGCAAATCGTTATCCTCATTCTTAGTAGGGATAAACAATTTTGTCTCCATTTTTTATTTATCCTTAATTTAAGTGCTTTGCTAATAGCCCATTCAACCCATTCAAAATTTCTTCTAAATTGTTTTTGTATTCTGCGAGAATGTCTGTTATTGGTATCTACCACTGTAAAAGAAAGCATTATGAACATTTCATTATGCGCAAATGTAAATTTGAAATGCCCATATTACTGGAGAATTTTAGTTTATTCCCAGGAAAAATTCATCCCTTCAGTTCTGTGTCCATTGCATTTGATAACTCCCCTTGTATCCGTCCTCTTGGAGCAGAAAAGAAAAAAATTTGTTTGTGCTGACAAAGTCAACCCTACTAAGTTCTAATAGGGAATAATTTAACTCGTCTACCCGTTGATTTGAAGCTTGAAATCATCTCAGTAGGTTGACGGATGTTCTGAAATAGTTCTCGCCTAATCGTAGGTAGATGACAACTGCTAGAAGCCAGGTAAATCCTGTCGAAGCCAGTATCCCGAATCGTTCTCAGACACCAGTCCACTAATGACTATGGTCCCCCAGACCTCAATGTATTACCTCCCGGTTTCTGTCATCGACTCTCCTACCTCGCAATCCAAGGAACACTGTGTGAAATCTGTAATATTTCTCTCTGTTCTTTCATCTCTACCTCCTCAAGCCTATGATTTCACCAAGTTCTGACCTGTCACCGCTATTACCAGATAAGGTTCAAATCAGTATCATTTGCCGAATCCATCTAAATTTACTGTCACCTCTAATATTTCCTGTCGCCGCTATAAGAGCACAATGACACGTAGCTAAAACACTGCATTTGTTTTGTAGCACTCCGCAGAATCCGCTGTCTGCTACGACAGTCTTATACAGTTGTCGGATATGTGGCGACAAAGTGGCTATGATGAACAGTTACGCAACTACATGTTATTGTGGGTTCTGTTATCGGGAATGCAGGCGTGAAACACTTAGGCCTTTGGTGTCAAATTTAAATAACGAAAATATCGGAAAGCTTAAACAGCAAGACAGGCCCCTACAACCTAAATTATTCGATGTTGTGTGGGAACTGAGCATGTAAAGCAAACAGTTACATTACACATTGTCGAATTTCGTTAAACGCATTTATGATACCAGTTTGAATATTATAAACTTTTTTTATACAAATCAGCAGTAGCTGAATACTGGAGCGATGCTTGTGATACAACTTTTACCAATCGATTTTTTGTAGCCACGAGTTTTGTCGCTCTCGGTCGGATAGACTGAGACCTGCATTGGATGTCCCTTCTGGAACAGTGGACGACAGCATCTGAAGTGTAAAAGTGCATACATGTATAGACAACCGCAGTTTGGAGTGAAGTTTATAAAATAAAATAGGGTGAAAGAGAAATTGAGAGAGAGAGAGAGAGAGAGAGAGACATAAAGAGGAACTAGCGTAAAAAGTTACGAACATGTCAATACATTTTGTAAATAAGTTTGCTGTTTGCTACCTACTCAAGGTAGTTGATTATGTTATTATAATTTTTGTTCCTGAAAAATGTTTTTAGTATGAACGGAAAACCGTGATTTGCTCTGCACTATAAACTGTCTTTAGGGTGGATTGTACAGCTTGAGAGTGAAAGAGTGACTTCCATAAACATAAATCGAAAAACTATGAATTCTGATTTCTGTGTATAAAAGAGCGTGTATGAAAATCCATGTTCCATTACAGATCAACAGTCGATTAATATCAAGCATTTGTTTGATTCAAATTGTGAAGACATTCCAGTAGAGCACAAATTTATTCTGTAACGCCGTATTTCACTGGCAAATAAAAATCATGTCATCAAAATATATCAGCTGGAAAATTAAGAAACCTATAGTAAACCTGCTGTTTATAATTATAGCTAATGTTCTGATATAAAACAAGAGCTTCATATTATGTGAACTAAGCTCTGCTGTCAGTACCCAAAGGAAATGAGTTTCCATTAGTAAGAGCACTAAGCGTCCTTTATTGTGAAAATAAAATTCAGACAATTAAATTTAGGAAATAACTGTATACTGATGGATTACTCGACAGTAAATATTATGGAAACATTTATAGCTTCGGTGATTGTCTTCAACTCGAACAAATGTACAATGACTAAAATGACTCCCTCACAATCAAAACAGAGCATGTCACGAGGATTTCTAAATGTCTTTAGATCGTAGTGATTAATGTTGGTGAGAGCATAAGCGTATTTCTCTGCGTAAGACAGATACTGGGATCAGTGTGACAGCTGTTGTTACAGAGAGGCAAAGAATGTACAGAGTCTTCCTCTCACTAAGCTCATTGTGGGAAGGCAGTACCACACTGACCATAAATCCTTCCAAATGTATAATTCGCTGTTATTTCATGCAGAGCCTAATAAAAGAATGGTGTACTGCCAGTTATTCAGTATTTACTTGTTTGCTCTCTTACCTGCTCGATGTTGGTACCATTCATTACTAGAAGACAATTCAAAAGAGCGCATTTTTTTGTATGGTACTTTTACTATTTTTTCGTATTTGCTTCATATCCCCGAATATCTTTATAATAGAGCTGCTAAAACGTCTGCGACATACTCATCTTACTTGTGGTGAGTCAAAAATGTGAAACGTGTGTATCGATAACAGAATAAATGTATTAACTCTCATAAAAGTTTCCTAATTATACAGTAGATGACTAGACTCTCATTATTTATGATCCTACTACTGCCTCTGAAACATTCTACTTGGTAGTTTAAGTAAAAAGAATGCACAGTCCTATGAGGTAAAAACATACATTTAAGAATTTATTGACAATTCACCTACTTAATCAGCTCCCTTGTTCTGAATCGGTAGAGGTCGGTAGAAATCGAAAGACTTCGGGTAATAGTCACTTGTTTCTTTGTTATAGCCAGTGCTATATAGCTGACAGAACTTTGCGAGGTTGCCATTGTTGTCTGTTGTGGTAGTGTTTCGCATTCAGTCTGCTTCTTGCTGCTCAGTTTCATTTTGTAAGTGTACATTGTAACTACCAGGATCAGAAAATGACATGGAAGAACTAGGCCACTTTAACTAACATCATTTATTCTTAGATAACAACGTTATACACAACTGGCCATTAAAATTGCTACACCACGAAGATGACGTGCTACAGACGCGAAATTTAACAGACAGGAAGAAGATGCTGTGATATGCAAATGATTAGTTTTTCAGAGCATTCACACGAGGTTGGCGACGGTGGCGACACCTACAACGTGCTGACATGAGGAAAGTTTCCAACCGATTTCTCATACACAAACAGCAGTTGGCCGGCGCTGCCTGGTGAAACGTTGTTGTGATGCCTCGTGTAAGGAGGAGAAATGCGTACCATCGCGTTTCGGACTTTGATAAAGGTCGGATTGTAGCCTATCGCGATTGCGGTTTATCGTATCGCGACATTGCTGCTCGCGTTGCTCGAGATCCAATGACTGATAGCAGAATATGGAATCAGTGAGTTCAGGAGGGTAATACGGAACGCCGTGCTGGATCCCAACGGCCTCGTATCACTAGCAGTCGAGATGACAGGCATCTTATCCGCATGGCTATAACGGATCGTGCAGCCACGTCTCGATCCCTGAGTCAACAGATGAAGAAGTTTGCAAGACAACAACCATCTGCACGAACAGTTCGACGACGTTTCCAGCAGCTTTTTGGTTGGTTGGGGAAGGAGACCAGACAGCGAGGTCATCGGTCTATTCGAATTAGGGAAGGACGGGGAAGGAAGTCGGCCGTGCCCTTTGAAAGGAACCATCCCGACATTTGCCTGGAGCGATTTAGGGAAATCACGGAAAACCTAAATCAGGATGGCCGGACGCGGAATTGAACCGTCGTCCTCCCGAATGCGAGTCCAGTGTCTTACCACTGCGCCACCTCGCTCGGTATTTCCAGCAGCATGGACTATCAGTTCGGAGATCAAGACTGCAGTTACCCTTGACGCTGCATCACAGACAGGAGCGCCAGCGATGGTGTACTCAACGACGAACCTGGGTGCACGAATGGCAAAACGTCATTTTTTCGGATGAATCCAGGTTTTGTTTACAGCATCATGATGGCCGCATCCGTGTTTGGCGACATCGCGGTGAACGCGCATTGGAAGCGTGTATTCGTCATCGCCATACTGGCGTATCACCTGGCGTGATGGTATGGGGTGCCATTGGTTACACGTCTCGGTCACCTCTTGTTCGCATTGACGGCACTTTGAACAGTGAACGTGACATTTCAGATATGCTACGACCCGTGGCTCTGCCCTTCATTCGATCCCTGCGAAACCCTACATTTCAGCAGAATAATGGATGACCGCATGTTGCAGGTCGTGTACGGGCGTTTCTGGATACACAAAATGTTCGACTGCTGCCCTGGCCAGCACATTCCCCAGATCTCTCACCAATTGAAAACGTCTGGTCAATGGTGGCCGAGCAACTGGCTCGTCACAATACGCCAGTCACTACGTTTGATGAACTGTGGTATCGTGTTGAAGCTGCATGGGCAGCTGTACCTGTACACACCATCCAAGCTCTGTTTGACTCAATGCGCAGGCGTATCAAGGCTGTTATTACGGCCACGGGTGGTTGTTCTGGGTACTGATTTCTCAGGATCTATGCACCCAAACTGCATGAAAATGTAATCACATAGTCCAGTGAAACTGTCAGAAAAAAAGCCTGTTCCTTGTAAAATGTGGGGTAGAAGATTTTATTTTTTTAACTCGTTCATATTGTTGGAAAGGTTAGAAAACGAAGTTTTGCCAACAAAATTTCTTTTGGGAAAACTTTCTGCAGTCAAAAAACTTCGAAAATTTCGGACTTTTTTCAGTTTTTTCAAAATATCAGTCTCATTTGCTCCTATCGCTTTGACGTCTATTTTCTTTTTTAAAGAGCACAAAACTCTCTACAAATTTGATTCTTACCATTTTTCTACTCCCAGTATCTAAGGCGTTACAGCACGTCAAAGAATACCATTTTTTTTTTCAAATTTCGAGCAAAGTCTCAAATTACCTAATTTTTGAACACTGTTATTTCAGTTTCTATTTGTGTAGTACAAACATATTACTCATCATGTTATTCATTGGAATTTACCATCTCACTCTGCTGCGGGGCCAGGACAAACAGCATCATATTCAGTAACTACGAACACATTCACGTCGGATTGCGTGAAGTTTATTTGTGTTACAATATGTAATACGATTGCATGCAGGTGCTGTACATTTTCTACAGTTGATTGACGTTCATGATCAGTTATAAGAAAAAGTATGTAGGAATTGTTCTTTAGCGGACAAAAGCATATTTATTCTTTGGCCTTCGTTCCAGTGGAAGATGTGAATTCAGGTGGACCGAATAAATTTTTTGTCTTTGATGGGGGGTACCTTATCGACAAAGTGAGACTCGAAATGTTTACTTCAAGTCAATAGCCCAAATCTGTGTTTCTTACCTGCAACGTCATTTTGGATCTCAATTTGCTATTGTATTTGATGGGTATCCATGTGAAGGAGACAAATGTAGCACAAAGAATGCTGAGAGGATTCGTAGGTCCAGACAACATTCTTCGGTTGATGTTGTGGTTGAATCAGAGATGGTGAACCAGGTCCCTCAGGACAAATTCTTGTACAACGAACGAAACAAGATGCGTTTGATCACACTTCTTAAAATGGAATTTCTGGAGTGTAGCATTGAAGTGCACCAGGCACAAGAAGATGCTGACGTTATAATTGTAACATCTGCCATTTCAAGAACCAAAGATTTTGGAAGTGTCGTCATTGTAGGAGAAGATGTTGACCTGCTTGTGCTCATGACCGGTTTGGGGCAAGGCATTGAAAACTTATTTTTCTTTAAGCCAGGAAGAGGAAATGCAGAAGACAAGTGGTTTTCCACTGCATCTTACAAGTTTGATAGTGAATATATTCTGTTCACTCACGCCTTTAGCGGATGTGATACAACATCTGCTTTTTTTGGTCAAGGAAAAATTTAGTGCTGCAATATTGTTGCGAAAAATGAACACCTAACCTCAGCGCTTTGCACGTTCAATAAACCACATGCTACCCGTGAAGAAATAATAACTGCAGGAGAACAGGTTACTATCGCATTGTATAGTGGAGGTGTCAGCAGTTCCCACACACTAAACCATTTGCGGTACCAGCTATTCGCCAAGTCTGCCACAAAAAGCAAACTGAATCTTGCACCGTAGCGACCTACACAAGATGCTGCACAACATCATTCGTTGCGGACTTACCAACAAGTCCGAAGTTGGATGGGAAACTGGGAACCTCCTGAGAAATGGGGCTGGAATCACAGTGACCACGGTCCAATACCCGTTATAATGAGCCAAGATCCAGCACCTGAAGCACTTCTTCACATTGTTTCATGCTCATGCAAGCTGAACTGTGGCGGAGCGTGCTCCTGCAGAAAAGTGAGTTTGAAATGTTCTTCAATTTGCAAGAAATGTATTGGGGTCAACTGTGAAAACGTTCCAAAATTATTGTATGAAGACAGCGAAGAAGATGTTATGGAGGATGTTGAGGAAACCGCTGACAAAACCAACGAACTTGCTGAGGCTGACTCGCTGTTTAAAGAAGAGGTCAATCTGGGATCAACTCTATGTACAGACCCTGAATCCGTAACTCAAGATATTTCTGGTGACACTGAGGAACCTGGCCCATCAAAACGTTGGAAGTGATGCTAATATCTGTCTCAAGTGTGCTTAAGTGCAATATTACAAGTATTACACACCCAGAACTGTCAACATTTTTTAGTAGCTGACAATGCATTTTAATTGCAATAAAGCTACTTATTTTTAATGTCAACTGAGTGGCTTTTATACACAAGAATAATGACCTACCTAATTAGGTAGCTAATAATAGTTCAGTTTCCTGAGACAATTTATTTTGTGTGCGTGTGCGTGTGTGTGTGTGTGTGTGTGTGTGTGTGTGTGTGTGTGTGTGTATGCGTTTATGTCTCTTACTGATGTACTTTTATATTTATAGTTTTACAAGTACCAGGGCTGAGGTGGCCCATAGTGAACTTCAGGTAGTGATGTAAGAATCACAGTAGTTGGGTGCCCAGCAATCCTCATGTTGCATACAGAGAAATTGAATACCTGAAAGTGAGGCGGTAAATTCCAACTTATAACATGATGTATAATGTATTTATACTACACAAACAGAAACTGAAAAAATAGTGTTCAAAAATAAGGTATCTTGCCACTATGTTCAAAATTTGAAAAATTGGTATTTTTTGAGGCGCTGTAGCGCCTTAGATATTGGGAGTAGAAAAAAATGGCAAGAATCAAATTTGTAGAGAATTTTGTGCTCTTTAAAAAAGAAAATAGACGTTAAAGCGATAGGAGCAAATGAAACAGATATTTTGGAAAAACTGAAAAAAGTCCAAAATTTTCGAAGTTTTTTGACTGCAGAAAGTTTTCCCAAGCGAAATTTTGTTGGCAAAACTCGGTTTTCTCATCTTTCCAGGCATATGAACGAGTTGAAAAAATAAACTCTTCTACCCCACCTTTTGCAAGGTATATCTACTATTTGACTGGACTAACATGTCAGTTCTAGTATAATATATTTGTCCAATGAATACCCGTTTATAATCTGCATTTCTTCTTGGTGTAGCAATTTTAATGGCCATTAGTGTATATCTAAATATATACTTTTTTCCATAACAACAGATTCCCTTTGAAATACAGGCAGAAAACGTTAAGGTTAATTTGTCAGTACGGGCGTTCAAAATGGTGAATGAGACTGTCGTTAAATTGCAATTATAATAAAGTCAAACAAATTCAGGAAGTCAGACTTTAACAATATTAACCTGTTAAAAATTTGAAATTAAACAATATTTAAAAACCAGCTAATTACAACAATTAAAACAGTTGTAGATAAATTTCTTCATTTGAATCCAAGTCCAAGATATTAGGTGGACCTCCAAAAGATGAATATTAACTAAGGTAACATAGGTATTACCCAAAAAATGTACAGAAAAAGTTTACAATAAAACTTAGGACAAGAATAGAATGTGTATCAAACACTAAATAGAAAATTTCCTGTATGAAGCCAGTTAATCAGAAGCCTCTTGGCCGTGAGCGGAGTGCAAGTCAGAAAAACGTAAGATACTCAACTTGAGCACAGACAGCCAGGACGCGCGATAGCTAAAGTTAGCAAGCCGCTCTAGGAAATGCTCGAGAGCCGTGCACACAGCTGCAAGCTAGTAAGCCGCCGACACTGAACACTCTCCCAGCAACTTAGTAAGTGCTGTTAACGAACAAGAAAGATAAGTATGACTGGATTACACCACATGTAAAACTATGATTTAACCATAATAGCCTTTCCAATAAGTTCATACGCCCTAGGAAATGTGCTTCGCTAACAGAGAACTATAGAAAGGGAGCTGCAATTTCTTCCAGGAAGGAATATAATAAACAAGTAGCTAGAGTCTTGCCATTAGTCGGAGCTCAAATGGTTCAAATGGCTCTGAGCACTATGGGACTTAACATCTTAGGTCATCAGTCCCCTAGAACTTAGAACTAGTTAAACCTAACTAACCTAAGGACATCACACACATCCATGCCCGAGGCAGGATTCGAACCTGCGACCGTAGCAGTCGCGCGGTTCCGGACTGCGCGCCTAGAACCGCGAGACCACCGCGGCCGGCAGTCGGAGCTCACAACACATTTAAAAGGACTGGACAGAAGTAATGCCAGAGAGCCCGCCAGCTTATAAAACATCGTAAAAACAAATACTAAAACTTAGAACAGTTGCTCCTCTTGCATACGATTATAGATATGCATGACAACTGGGCACATTACATAACGATAACAACATTAACCATGGCAAGTTTTTTGAGAGAGAACGCTGGCCAGCAGATTAAGACAAGTTACTCCAAAATTAGACAGAGCGGACAGGGCAATACACTATTCCTAAAATCACAGAGCCAAGGAACAAGACGTGCATGACGACTCAATGAACGAAAACACTAAAATCACAGAGCCAAGTAACAAGACGTGCATGACGACTCAATGAACGAAAACACGAACATCTGTTCAGTGGGGGATCAGGGCACAGAGCTGAACAACTAGTTGCGCACAACGTCAACGAACCGGACCTTTGCCTTCTGCCCAGTCCTGGCGCAGAAGAGTGAACGACGACCCGAAAAAGACGTGCCGATCCGCACCCAGTGTGTGTTGCTCCAGGCACTGCTGTTGTCCCCGGATCCACACTGCGAAAACCACCGTCAGCTGCCCGCACCGCGCTCTTCGGAGGCCTCTCTCTCCGTAGATGCAACTCTAGCGACCACTTTTGAAGACTGGACGAGGCAGCGATAAGCGCCCCTTGGTGAGACGCCAGCTAAAAGTTATCGATAGTAAAATGAGCAGCCGAAGCTCATACATAATTGTTGCAGTTAGGATCTTTATTAAACATTTCAATAAGTAAGATAATTTCAGTTGCGTTTACGAACAAAATTTGAGTGTTTTTTACTTCCATGCATAGGTTTTCCTTTCTCGAAGGATTGAAATACAGATTAACGTGCTTGTGGGCGGTGGCCTGTGTGGAGGCCGAGCTTGCTTCCTCTGCTCCGCACAAACCCTTCCAGCAATAAGCCAGCTTGGAGTTACCATACTACATACGTTTCTTCTATGTTGCTATTCCGCACGTTGTGCATTTCACTTCTAATAATATTCATTTCTAGAAACTGTTTATGATCATTCTTTTATATTTTCTTGTGAAAAATATTGCTTCCACAAACAAAAAAATCTCCAGCATTGGCTCAGTAGATACTTCTACTGCTCAGGTTTATGCATAGTAAATAATAACTACAGGTGATGATTACTTAAGATAGAAAAATGCAGTTAAGATTTCAACAAGGACGTACAATAATGTGGCTGCCTACTATGTTTACGTTTGCGACCTATTCCAGCACCCTTGACTTCGGATCTGGTGCACTTATTTACATTTGACCTTTTTATCATGTCACCATAGGGAATTCCCAGAATTTCTTATCTGATTCTGAATACTTACTAGTAGTTTCGGGAATTTGCAGTAAATTTAACACACACACACACACACACACACACACATACACACAGGGAATTCGCTAGTTTATTTTTATATCAGTTCGAGAGTTCCTGCTGAATCAGAAAGTGCTAGGGAGGGAATTCCCCAGAATATTTTGTCCTGTTTCGAATACTTCCGAGTAGTTCTGAGTCTTCCTAATGAATCTCTTTTTTTATGCTGTCATCAAGAACTGAAGGTGGTAAATTTGAAAAATGGGTGGGAAATTTAAAAAAAGAAATTAAAGATGGGTGGTGAGCGGCGAATTGAAACAGACACGCACATACATTGCATAATGCACCTCCCTCACGTCTCCTCCAATCAGTGACTAGTATTTCAACCACCATTAAAATGAAAGAGTCAGTTACATTGCAGCCCAGTCATCACCAAGAGAGGGTGTCCTTCGTAGTTCGATCTGAGTACCACGCTAGGTTTAAGGCACGACAGGGACTCAAATTATCTATTTTCCACATCTGCGATTCTTGTCAAGTGTCGTGATGTTCTTTCCAGTCTAAAATATCTACAAAAATACATCAGCAACACGAAAACTGCAATGTTTACATCAAGTAAAGCGAAGTTATTTTCCAGAAACACACATATTCGACAAATTAAAATTAAAGCAATAAGAGCCCTCGGTCAGAAAAAGAAGTCCTTTCACTTAGGTTTCGGCACTACTATGAGTGCCTTCATCAGAGCTAAAACACTCAAACTGGCCTATAACATAAGAACAAAACTATAGGAAAAAAATTTTTAAACGTAAGTTCTGACTAGCAGTACAAAAAAGAAACAGTACTTCCATGTGATGTATAAAATAAAAATCAAGCGATAAAGCTTAAGTCACAAAATTTTTGAAACAGATTACATAGAAGGCAAGCCACTATGGGCTGCTCACGCATGTCGAGCCACGGTAGCATCAGACTAAAGAGCCGGGGCTAGCAATTGCGGACAGGTGAACATTACACCAAGAGTGCTGTCTAGTAGCCGCAAATACAAACAGGCTACTTAACATTCAATATATAGACAGACGAATATTATGATGAACATAGCACACTTCGGCAACTGCACGAGAGAACACGAAATCAAATATCAAGTAACGGCTTTATACCGTTGAAGAAGCTTTTCTACTTAATTGCAGCCGCTCATTAAGAATGAGGCCCTCATTTCGAGAAAGATGTTTAAACATTTCCAATTCTTCGAGAACATATAATCTACGGCCTTTCTTCTCAGTGCGCAAGATGTTGATATCGTGAACAGCTTTATGTGCGTGGCCTGAAATCAGAAGGTGGTCAGCAAAAGACGAATTTTAGATGCTAGTGCCATTTTTTCTTAAAAGATGTTCTTCGTATCTTACTGCAAAGACACGCCCTCTTTGCTCTGTATAGTAAGACGAGCAAGGATCGCAAATATCAAGCGATAAAGCTTAAGTCACAAAATTTTTGAAACAGATTACATAGAAGGCCAGCCACTATGGGCTGCTCACGCATGTCGAGCTACGGTAGCATCAGAGTAAGGAGCCGGGGTTAGCAATTGCGGACAGGTGTACATTACACCATTACCCCTTTTTCAAAGGGGAATGGGCAGATTTTAAATTATGAATAAATTTTTTTTCAAACTATTATTGGTTGAAAAGGCGACATTACAGTAGCAGTTATTACGAAGAAGGCGTTGAATCTGATAGGAAATGGGCCTCAAGAAAGGTTTACAAAAATTTCTTCTTTAGGCTGGACTCAGTGATAGAGGTGCCGAGCGTAGTAAATCTTTTGACAGTTCTCTTTTCAAGGATTTCATTCAATCTGGCAGGTCCGTATTCGTTATTAACTGGTATCGTTTTGATTAAATTAATTTCTACCTTGAATTTTTCTTTCGAGAGTAGAATAGAAGTATTTCTGTGAACAGAAGAGTGAAAGAAAGCGTTTTTATGAGATTTCTGGTGCATGGAAGACGCAGGTATGATCTGATTGGTATACGTTCCTTTACGAAAAACATTAAATGAGTGTTATTTTCTTCTACCGTAAGCGTCAAGTCAAGAAAGTTCAATTGACGGGCCTCGTTTTCGAGATCACTGGTGAAGGATATTTTCTCATGAAGTTCATTAAAGAGATTGAAATTTTAGTCATCTACAACGGACCTGTTGATGGCATTGATCATATCCGAAACAGGAGAAAATGCCTAGCGCTGTAGCAGAACTTTTCTTCTAGAGAGTTACTGAAATGTCAGCAAGGATACCAGCTAATGGATTTCCCATAGCGTGACTGTCGGATTTCTGATACAATTGTTCATTACAATCAAAATAGTTATATTTGACTACGACTCTAATTAGATTCGTA
This sequence comes from Schistocerca serialis cubense, assembly GCF_023864345.2. NCBI lineage: Eukaryota > Metazoa > Arthropoda > Insecta > Orthoptera > Acrididae > Schistocerca > Schistocerca serialis. Next base: position 452,863,252 of record NC_064642.1, on the reverse strand, counting down.
AGTCAGTGATTTGTTCATCTGAAAGTTCTGAAATGACGTAAATTTTTTGTAGGACCCGTAAGTGTTTCTTGTTCGGGAACATTTGTACAAAGATTTATAATGTCTAGTGAAAACAACTTGATATTTGGCCTGCATTCTAAATCTTTTATTTCATGGATTAAGGCGTGACTATTGGGGATGGAATAATTGTTCTCGAAGACGAATGATTTTTTCAGAGTTTCATCCTGAAATTTGGCTAAATTATGGTACGCTAGTAGGGTAGCCTCCCCATGAACCATGGACCTTGCCGTTGGTGGGGAGGCTTGAGTGCCTCAGCGATACAGATGGCCGTACCGTAGGTGCAACCACAACGGAGGGGTATCTGTTGAGAGGCCAGACAAACGTGTGGTTCCTGAAGAGGGGCAGCAGCCTTTTCCGTAGTTGCAGGGGCAACAGTCTGGATGATTGACTGATCTGGCCCTGTAACACTAACCAAAATGGCCTTGCTGTTCTGGTACTGCGAACGGCTGAAAGCAAGGAGAAACTACAGCCGTAATTTTTCCCGAGGGCATGCAGCTTTACTGTATGATTAATTGATGATGGCGTCCTCTTGGGTAAAAAATTCTTGGGTAAAATATTCCTGAGTCTCCCATTCGGATCTCCGGGCGCGGACTACTCAAGAGGACGTCGTTATCAGGAGAAAGAAAATTGGCGTTCTACGGATCGGAGCGTGGAATGTCAGATTCCTTAATCGGGAAGGTAAGTTAGGAAATTTAAAAAGGGAAATGGATAGGTTAAAGTTAGATATAGTGGGAATTAGTGAAGTTCAGTGGCAGGAGGAACAAGGCTTTTGGTCAGGTGAATACAGGGTTATAAATACAAAATCAAATAGGGGTAAAGCAGGTGTAGGTTTAATAATGAATAAAAAAATAGGAGTACGGGTAAGCTACTACAAGCAAGATAGACACGAAGCCCATGCGTACTACAGTAGTACAAGTTTATATGCCAACTAGCTCTGCAGATGACGAAGAAATTGATGAAATGTATGATGAGATAAAAGAAATTATTCAAGTAGTGAAGGGAGACGAAAATTTAGTAGTCATGGGTGACCGGAATTCCTCAGTAGGAAAAGGAAGAGAAGGCAACATAGTAGGTGAATATGGATTGGGGCTAAGAAATGAAAGAGGGAGCCGCCTGGTAGAATTTTGCACAGAGCATAACTTAATAATAGCTAACACTTGGTTCAAGAATCATGAAAGAAGGTTGTATACCTGGAAGAACCCTGGAGATACTAAAAGGTATCAGATAGATTATGTAATGGTAAGACAGAGATTTAGGAACCAGGTTTTAAATTGTAAGACATTTCCAGGGGCAGATGTGGACTCTGACCACAATCTATTGGTTATGAACTGTAGATTAAAACTGAAGAAACTGCAAAAAGGTGGAAATGTATGGAGATGGGACCTGGATAAATTGAAAGAACCAGAGGTTGTACAGAGTTTCAGGGAGAGCATAAGGGAACAATTGACAGGACTGGGGGAAAGAAATACAGTAGAAGATGAATGGATAGCTCTGAGGGATGAAGTAGTGAAGGCAGCAGAGGATCAAGTAGGTAAAAAGACGAGGGCTAGTAGAGACCCTTGGGTAACAGAAGAAATATTGAATTTAATTGATGAAAGCAGAAAATATAAAAATGCAGAAAATGAAGCAGGCAAAAAGGAATACAAACGTTCCAAAAATGAGATCGACAGGAAGTGCAAAATGGCTAAGCAGGGATAGCTAGAGGACAAATGTAAGGATGTAGAGGCTTATCTCACTAGGGGTAAGATAGATACTGCCTACAGGAAAATTAAAGAGACCTTTGGAGAGAAGAGAACCACTTGTATGAATATCAAGAGCTCAGATGGCAAAACAGTTCTAAGCAAAGAAGGGAAGGCAGAAAGGTGGAAGGAGTATATAGAGGGTTTATACAAGGGCAATGTACTTGAGGACAATATTATGGAAATGGAAGACGAGGTAGATGAAGATGAAATGGGAGATATGATACCGCGTGAAGAGTTTGACAGAGCACTGAAAGACCTGAGTCGAAACAAGGCCCCCGGAGTAGACAACATTCCATCAGAACTACTGACAGCCTTGGGAGAGCCAGTCCTGACAAAACTCTACCATCTGGTGAGCAAGATGTATGAAACAGGCGAAATACCCTCAGACATCAAGAAGAATATAATAATTCCAATCCGAAAGAAAGCAGGTGTTGACAGATGTGAAAATTACCGAACTATCAGTTTAATAAGGCACAACTGCAAAATACTAACGCGAATTCTTTGCAGACGAATGGAAAAACTGATAGAAACCGACCTCGGGGTAGATCAGTTTGGATTCCGTAGAAATGTTGGAACACGTGAGGCAATACTGACCTTACGACTTATCTTAGAAGAAAGATTAAGGAAAGGCAAACCTACGTTTCTAGCATTTGTAGACTTGGAGAAAGCTTTTGACAATGTTGATTGGAATACTCTCTTTCAAATTCTGAAGGTGGCAGGGGTAAAATACAGGGAGTGAAAGGCTATTTACAATTTGTACAGAAACCAGATGGCAATTATAAGAGTCGAGGGGTATGAAAGGGAAGCAGTGGTTGAGAAGGGAGTGAGACAGGGTTGTAGGCTCTCCCCGATGTTATTCAAGCTGTATATTGAGCAAGCAATAAAGGAAACAAAAGAAAAGTTCGGAGTAGGTATTAAAATCCATGGAGAAGAAATAAAAACTTTGAGGTTCGCCGATGACATTGTAATTCTGTCAGAGACAGCAAAGGACTTGGAAGAGCAGTTGAACGGAATGGACAGTGTCTTGAAAGGAGGATATAAGATGAACATCAACAAAAGCAAAACGAGGATAATGTAATGTAGTCGAATTAAGTCGGGTGATGCTGAGGGAATTAGATTAGGAAATGAGACACTTAAAGTCGTAAAGGAGTTTTGCTATTTGGGGAGGAAAATAACAGATGATGGTCGAAGTAGAGAGGATATAAAATGTAGACTGGTAATGGCAAGGAAAGCGTTTCTGAAGAAGAAAAATTTGTTAACATCGAGTATAGATTTGAATGTCAGGAAGTCGTTTCTGAAAGTATTTGTATGGAGTGTAGCCATGTATGGAAGTGAAAAGTGGACAATAAATAGTTTAGACAAGAAGAGAATAGAAGCTTTCGAAATGTTGTGCTACAGAAGAATGCTGAAGATTAGATGGGTAGATCACATAACTAATGAGGAGGTATTGAATAGAATTGGGGAGAAGAGGAGCTTGTGGCACAACTTGACTAGAAGAAGGGATCGGTTGGTAGGACATGTTCTGAGACATCGAGGGGTCACCAATTTAGTATTGGAGGGCAGCGCGGAGGGTAAAAATCGTAGAGGGAGGCCAAGAGATGAATACACTAAGCAGATTCAGAAGGATGTAGGTTTCAGTAAGTACTGGGAGATGAAGAAGCTTGCACAGGATACAGTAGCATGGAGAGCTGCATAAAACCAGTCTCAGGACTGAAGACCACAACAACAAGTAGGGTACAAGACTTTATTGTTACTACTAATATTATGAAATTGAATAGAGATCCAACCAACATATTTAACGTTTTGATCAGGAAGACTTTAAAAAAAAGAGTAATTTCATCCTGAAAGAGAAGGGGGTCAATAAATATTTGGTCGTGAACCCATGAACGCCACACTCCACACTCAACCTAAGGTACATAACACTGGATTTCCCATATGTACTGTAGTGAATTAATTTGGTAGTATTGCATACTTAATTTGTAAGAAACTTACCACTCTAATAAATAATACTACACTTTTGAAAAAGACTATGTAGTTAAAAGTGTTATTGCTTTAGCTACACAGATTAAATACATACCCATACCTACAGAAGGAAAATTCATCTCTTTTGATATAGTAACTCTGTTCACTAACGTGCCAATAGTAGAAACCATTGACTTTATGAAATGCGACCTATTCAAACATAGGAAATTTCGTTTAGCTGAAACTGAGGAAATTATTGAGTCGCTAGAGTTGATCAAATCTTTCAGTTCTTTTAAATTCTGAGATAAACTCATAACCAGATGGTGTTTCAATGGGTATTTGTATTGCGAGCAAACTGGCAGAGATTTTCATAAATCATATAGAGAGACAATTCTTTGAAAAATTTAGTGGAATAACTAGATTTTATATTACAAGAGGAATGAAGATGTTACTCTTGTTCTCTTCAGTGGCACAATTGCTGAAATCGAAAGTATGCCGTCGCAGCTTATCAGTGTGCACCTATAAATCGTTTTTATTGTGGAACTAGAAAAACAACAGTCCATTAGTATTTTAGATTTGATGATAAAGAATGACCGAGGTGCTCATAAATTCGTAATATTTAGGAAGCCAACCTGCACTAACAGCATAATACACAACATTTCATGTCACCCATAAATGCATAAGAAAGTCTTTTTTCACTGCATGACCTACAGAATCATTAAGCTCCAATTAGGGCAGACAAAATTACCGAAGAGCTGTGTGTACTGAAACATGTACCAGCTGATAAGGTAGACTGAATGTGTATTACCATATTATGTAATAAAAGCAACAATACAGATATAAAGGAAGGCGTTAGATACAGTTCCGCACTGTCGCCTGATAAAGTAAGAGCCTACCTAATATCAGACCAGTTGTGTGGCTGGATTGAAGAGTTTTTAGCAAACAGAACACAGCATGTTGTTCTCAATGGAGAGACATCTACAGACGTTAAAGTAACCTATGGCGTGCCACAGGGGAGTGTTATGGGACCATTGCTTTTCACAATGTATATAAATGACCTATTAGATAGTGTCGGAAGTTCCATGCGGCTTTTCGCGGATGGTGCTGTAGTATACAGAGAAGTTGCAGCATTAGAAAATTGCAGCGAAATGCAGGAAGACCTGCAGGGGATAGGCACTTGGTGCAGGGAGTGGCAACTGACCCTTAACATAGACAAATGTAATGTATTGCGAATACATAGAAAGAAGGATCCTTTATTGTATGACTATATGATAGTGGAACAAACACTGGTAGCAGTTACTTCTGTAAAATATCTGGGAGTATGCGTATGGAACGATTTGAAGTGGAATGATCACATAAAATTTGTTGTTGGTAAGGCAGGTGCCAGGTTGAGATTCATTGGGAGAGTCCTTAGAAAATATAGTCCATCAACAAAGGAGGTGACTTGCAAGACACTCGTTCGATCTATTGCTCATCAGTGTGGTATCCATACCAGGTCAAGTTGAGAGAAGAGATAGAGAAGATCCAAAGAAGAGCGGCGCGTTTCGTCACAGGGTTATTTGGTAAGCGTGATAGCGTCACGGAGATGTTTGGCAAACTCAAGTGGTAGACTCTGCATGAGAGGCGCTCTGCATCGCGGTGTAACTTGCTGTCCAGGTTTCTAGAGGGTGCGTTTCTGGATGAGGTATCGAATATATTGCTTCCCCCTACTTATACCTCCAGAGGAGATCACGAATGTAAAATTAGAGAGATTCGAGTGCGCACGGAGGCTTTCCGGCAGTCGTTCTTCCCGCGAAACATACGCGAATGGAACAGGAAAGGGAGATAATGATAGTGGCACGTAAAGTGCCCTCCGCCACACACCTTTGGGTGGCTTGCGGAGTATAAATGTAGATGTAGATGTAGAAATAACATTAACAAGAGAATCAGAAACAGGAAAAAAGAAATGCATTGCTTTAGCTTATTAGGCAATATATGACAGAGAAAAGCCGATAATTTTCGTAAAACTAATGTACGAATCAGGTTCTACACAAAGTAGGGACAGTAATCAGACATCCAATCAGGGACACAAAACCATTTACACAATCAGGAATTTGTAAAATCGAATGTGGTAGTGTGAAAATTTCTGTGTGAGTCAAAGGGGTAGTTGTTTATCCGCCAGATTCAGAGAACACACAAACGTAAGCGAGAACTGTAAATCTCCATTTAGTGCACATCTACGAAACTGTGATCATAACACCAACACCATCAATGATTCTTTAAAGGTACTATACAGAGGGGTAGAGAAAGGCATATTAATGGACGCTCTAAAAAGAAATTCCAATTTGCAACGCCTTCAAAGTACAACCACAACAGGTACTCAGTGCACAAACAGATCTCAGAAATAAAAATTTTCTCAAATGTTTCACACATTTGCTCTAATGTATTGTAAGTGCACTCATGTAGTTGTGTTATATATACAATCCACTCAAAATTGCTGCACATGAAATGGAATGTTGATTAATTCCGCTGAATAGTTGTTTTGTGACGTGCAATTGTCTATAAATTGTTCTCATTACGTTGTATTCTGTTTTTAAGTTGCAAAAAAATAGTTTAATGCTGAAATTGCAATCTAAAAATAAAATTGTAACAGCTGAAATCAATATGAAGTCGTTTAAAAAATTTATAGAAACTGTGGACCCAGACTACAAGAAAATAATTGGCCACATTAGGTGTCTAATGAATATGGTATTACAAGACTGGAAGCTACAATATACAACTACAGAATGGATCATACGTCTGACCACGTGGAAGACCATGAAAGCGTGTTACATAGCAACAAACGTATTTAAAATGTGCTGCACTGTATTCTGTGACAATCTCTTCTATGTGGTATTATGTAACAAACAATGTACAGGACAGCTGCTGTGTTGTGTTTAACAGGGTTTTACAATTTATCTACTAAGGCGATAAGATTACCTTCAATTTGACTATTGTACAAGTTAACATTCCAGACAACTGAGACCAAGAAAAGATTATAATGTATGTTCTGTCTGCCTGTAGTTTTAATTATTTATCTGTAAGATACATGGAAACTGTTAACTAAGACTCCAACAAAGATGACAAAATATTTTACAGAAGTGCTGTGTTAAAGCTGGAGAAATATATTTTTCTCAATGGAGGTCATTGTTCTCCACAATACCGTCATGTAGAGCTATTGCTGAATTAGGACTGGTTCTGACAAATAGTGTTTGAATGAATAGATCTTAATAAAAACAACAATTGTATCACACAAACTTAAACCATTCCCTATTAAAGAAAGTATTCCTTGAAGTGTGGTTAATGTGTTACTTGTATGCAAAAGAAAATTGGAAATGGAAGATATTGAAGTAAAAAAAAAAAAAAACTGGAGTATCTGCCAAATATAATTGCCATAACAAAAGGATATAAATTTCTGCTGTAAAAACGAGAAGCCATTGCAGATGAGCAAGCAAGAATTGCATATTACTTTATACACAGTATGTAGAGAAATTTGGATATGACTGGGAAATGCAAGATATCAGCATTTGCTGTGAGCAGTATTGGAAAGTGGCCTTAGAATGGATTACATGCAGGAATCAATGGATTCAAGGACGTTTACTGTATTAGACGATATATGAAAAATTTGTTTATAAACATCAATTCACATTTTGATCTGACTGGAAAGGATGGCTATAGTCTATCAGCTTCTAGTGGACTGGACTTTGTACATCCAGCAACAGAAAATCCATTCCAGAGCTTGAAACTGAGAGAATAACTGCATTTAATGACTATTCATTGGTAAAAATTGTGAACTTAAAGTTTTATACACAAAATCCAGAAGAATGTGGAGGAGAAGAGTTGCCATCTTAGAACCAATTGGATTACTATGCAGCAAATAAAAGACAAAATTTAAGTTAATGAAGTACATTAGTTAGAAAAGATGGGAGAAGAAACATAGCTAACTGTAAAGGCCATACAAAAGGTAGTTTATAGGGAAAAATTAGATATGTATTAGAATGCAAGAAAATACCTTGTGAAAGTTCTGACTGGAAAAAGAATTAGGTGATCTGGATGTAGATTTAAATTATAAGTTCAAAATTAAGCTGGGTATTATTAAAACTAAACAAAACAAAAATAAAGAAAGAGTTTATTCTCTGTCTGGATACATGTGTATGAAGCAATAACGATTTTATACAAGAATATTTGTTTTGTTAACTTTTGCCCTACAAAAACCAAAAAAATTAATCTTCTATTTATTAAAATCTAAATATACCTTTTGGATAACGATCTAGAAAAGTAACCAAAAGTGGGTAGTTGGGTAACATTGAAAAATAGTTAAAACTAGGAAGCTAAAATCACAGCATCCTTCATTCTAACCCATATGATACATTTTATACCTCCTAAAATTATGCTTAAAAACAATTTAGATGTAGAAATATTTAATTTGGCGGTGTATTATAACCTATTCCAGGAGTAGACAGAATTAATTATATTCTTGCAGTAAATCAGAATGTCTGTCTACTTTTGTGCTTGCCTGTGTAGTGTTGTATTTTCGTTAACATGTATTGTCTGCAGTTATAAGCTTGGTGAGGTTACTTTTATAATGTCGATCTCCTAGGTCTAGCTTGTAGTGTCAATTGTTAGTTTATCAGCATGGACACAGCATTGGAGTACTTTATAGTTCATAATCATGATTTAGGCACTAATTTGTCTAATATGTCACAATGCGCTGTCTCTGTATAATGGGCACTTCACGCCTATACAGGTTGTCTCGGCAGTGAAATTATTCGATGATGACACCTGCCAGAGTAAGCACCACACAAAAAATTATTTTTCCCGCGAAATTCTTTGTACTTGCAACATTGCAATAAACAAAAACTCAAGTGTAGTCCTAGAAAGATCGGCTAGTAAAATATTTGTGGACAGTAATCACTGGTTCCTAGCCACTTCTTTGTCACTAAACTTTGAAAAAACACACTACATGCACTTCAGAACTTCTAAGGGGTGTCCCACGAGTATATACCTAACATATGATGACAACCAGATAGAAGAGGTGGACAGTGTTAAATTCTTGGGATTACAGCTTAATAATAAATTCAAATGGAAGGAGTGCACCACAGAAATGCTGAAGTGTCTAAACAAATCTCTATTTGCTATGAGAATTCTGTCAGACATAGGCGATATAAAAATGAAAAAGCTGGCATACTATGCTTACTTTCACTCCATAATGTCGTATGGGATTATTTTTTGGGGTAATTCCCAAGCCAAGCTAAAGTGTTCTGGGCACAAAAACGTGCAATAAGAGTTATATGTGGTGTGAACTGAAGAACATCCTGCAGAGGCGTTTTTAGGGAACTAAGTATAGTAACTACTGCTTTCCAATATATTTATTCATTAAATAAGTATTGTAGTAGTTCTATTATATGTTTATTACCTTATAAATAAATAAAACATTTTTTATTGTAAATTCAGTGCATTAATGCGATTTTAGTAAATGAGTGTTGTAAAATGATCCTTTCATATAGTGTTCATTAAAACAAATGACGATCATTCCACTGTGGAAGAGACATTAGTTTGTTTTAATTGTAAATATTTGTCATGTATTATCGTTTTTCTGCCACGTTCTACATCCTGGAGGACCACCTCACTACAGACCAATTGGAATGAAAGTAAATATTATCTAATCTAAAGCAAACACCGCATTTTTTCGTTTATTGTAGGTGTAGTCTAATAAGTTCGGCATTTCTACGTAAAGTAGTGATAAGTGAAGTTGCGTTGGATAATAGTCCTGCGTTCACGTGAACCTAGAGGAAGCATTTATTTTGGGATGTGGTCACTTTACGCTGCACATTTGTAGAATCGCTTTAAAACCTCTCGTTTTTATTCCTCAGACGACAGTTTTCTTTGTTTTAAAGATAGGATTCAAATTTTTGGATTCGAATGAAACTAAAGGCGATTTCCGTTTGGATGGGAAGAACAACTATTCTACATTCTTTGTCAACCTTGTATTTTGTGTACTTATTTGTTGTTTACGTGTGTGAAAGTGTATAAACTTATCGAAGTATATCAATAAATCAGAACTTTACTGACCTGTAAAATTCGTTTTACATAAGCGGTGCACCCCGCTGTAGCAGGGCAAAGAGGGGAACCAGCAAAAAAATATTCCTGTCGGACCACAAAATAGGCGAATATGTTTTTCCTTAAAAGATTCTGACAGAAATGTCGGGAACCAGCTGCCTCAATCCTTTCTCACAAAAAGTTTTGGCACGCGAACACATTCGCGCTTTTTCGTGGTGAAAGAGAGTAGCAGAGGGACAGCGATCCTGGAAGAGAGAGACGAGGCAGTGGCAGAGAGGAGATAGTATAGGCGCGAGAGAGAAAGTGGCAATGAAAGAGAACGAAAGATGGATGTAGACAGCAGCAATGGAAGCCAAGGAGAGAGGAGATAGTGATGATTAGTAAGAGAAAGTAACGGTTAAAGGGAATACTTACGTGTTAACATTACCCAGTCTAGAAGTCAAAACCCTGAGCTAACCATCTCCAAGGACGTATGTGGAGAAGAGACAGTTGTGGCTGAAGAATAAGGCAGCAGACTGTAAGTGAGAAAGAAAGCGAGAAAAAGAATGTGAAAAGACAATGGCAGTGGGACAGAGAAACAGTGAAAGTGGTAGAGAAGCGTACAGTGGTAACAAAGAACGAGAGAAAGGAATGAAGACATTGATAGTGGGAGAGACAGACAGAAGAAAATGCCAATGAGAGAAAAAGGAGACGGTCGGGGAGAAAGTATAGACAGTGACAGTGAGCTTCAGATGATGAATATATATTAATAGAAAGAAGGATTAGATAAAAAGATTTCGAATGTTCTATGTCAAACGAGCTTGAATATGTTCGCATGCCAGAATTTTTGTTGAGGAAAGTAGAATGATGATTGAGGTAGCTGGTTCCCCTAGTTTCTGTCAAAGCCTTAAAAGGGAAACATATTCTCCTTTTTTGTGGCCCGACAGGAGCTGTTTACACAATTGCTTGTAATCTGACTCCTCACGTCTTGTAACCGTCTTTTGAAAAAGGTCAAACCGCGTTTCTAGATGTGTGGCTTACAAACGAGCACGCACTGTTCCACTTCCTGACCTTGCCGTGGCTAGATAATCGAATTCATCTTCTACTAAAAGCATAATTCCACCTTGTCTTCACAATCACAGTGGGCGGAGTAAGGGCGAAAGGGGGTAGCACCACTCTACTTAAATAGGATTCGACCACAGATTCAACTAAACATTTATATCTTCGTAATGACCCACAAACATATTAACAACGTTGCTCACAGATCTGACGGGGCAGAAAGACACTGAAATAGGTGGCAAAAGTGCGTAGATATCAGAAACTTATAACTGGACCGGTAGACAATATTCGGTCAATCAATAAATACCACACACATAAGTTATCAGAGGACACAAAACGAAGAAATAAAACACGTAATTGCAAGAGAAATATTAATAGTGAGACGTTGCCGAAGAACGTGGACGATTAATTCAGCGATCGGGATGCGACCATTATTGCAAGCTGTCATCAGAATCCCGAGTGATCGCCACTAGCGGGCAACAAGATCCTTACCTGTTTCTCCCACTATTCTGCAGTCTCGTTTCGGCCCAGTCTGGTGCCTGTAGCACTCTCTTACACTGTCCCAACACGGTAGGACTACATGACCTGGAGACTGACTGTACCAGCCAGGGAAATGTGTCTTGATGGTGGAGGAAAGCAGGATCCCAGTGAGGCAAAGCTCTTCCTGTAGGGGTTATTTAACATCTCGGGTGTCAGAGAAAACCGCCGATAGCGCAGAAGGCCCTGCTTTTCATAGCCAATGTAATTGTGCTGATTTACACATTTCGGCCAGATTGCTTACTTGTGTTAAGTTACGGTACACTTACTTCTTCTAAAGGTCAAAACCATTTTTGTGGCGCCTCTCTAGTATACTCATGCGAGAAGGACCTTTTATGTAGCACGAAGGGCTCCCTTAGAACGGAAAACACAATCTTGACGAAAATTACCCACTTCTGAGTGATTGTAATTACGATCACCAAAAATTAAGGAGAATACCTTGAAATTTTGCTCAGTTGTATTTTCACTTTAGCCTACAATATTTTTGCTTTATAAAATCGAGAATTTATCTCTGCAACGTTTCTCCAGTTTATATCGCGTGGTTATAATAAAAGTGCAGCAGGTCCAGTGCGGGCTGTAATTTTGTTATGGCAGCGAAACTTGGTAGATGTGCTAATGCATTAAGGGTTCAAATGGTTCAAATGGCTCTGAGCACTTGGGACTTAACATCTGTGGTCATCAGTCCCCTAGAACGTAGAACTACTTAAACCTAACTAACCTAAGGACATCACACACATCCATGCCCGACGCAGGATTCGAACCTGCGACCGTAGCAGTCCCGCGGTTCCGGACTGCGCGCCTAGAACCACTAGACCACCGCGGCCGCCACATTAATGCGGAAGCAATTTAGGCTGGAAATAAGTTAGTTCCTAGTTCCGCTTGTGGGCGCTAGCTGCAAATCTTTCGCTGTGCACAGTTTGTACTACGGTATGACATTTTACAAGCTATAATGTGAGTGAACAGTATTGCTATCGAGAAGAGAGACTGACGTTGTTAGTGAAACTGTTTTATGTGAACGGCATCAATTACAGTGGTAAATTGAGAGGTATGAGGACAGTCCTGATGTCATTAAAAGGTTTAAATAAGATGATAATGAAGTTCGAAAACACGGGCGAACTTTGAGTGGCACCGGGAAGAAGAAGGCATCCTCTTCTAGTGGAAGTTATTGATGAGGTTGGTGTTGCTGTAATTGATCGTGCAGCGTGTGCCCCGGGTAGTACTAGTGTTCGAGCAGCCTCACGACGATTCTCCATTCTACGTCAAAAGGACGGAAAATATTGCGTTCTATTTTACGCTGATGCAAGACCAAGACCGTGAAGCATCTGAAACTTCATGATCCGCAGCAACGTCCTGAATTTGCGCTTCAGCTTCTCGTACAGATCGAAGTTGATGACATGTGGCCAGATAATACTCTCTGGAGCAACGAGGCCCATCTTACATCACAGGATGCAGTGAATACACAGAACTGCCGGATCTGAGGTACTTTTAAACCGTTTGTTGTGCACGCAGAGCCATTGCACTCGCCATATGTTACTGTGTGGTGTGGATTCAGAAGCACCTTTCTTCTCGGTCCTAACTTATTTGAACAGAACACATCCAAAAGGCCTGTCTAGTGTACAGTGACGTCTGCACGATATCGAGACCTCCTTATACAGCATGCGATTCCTGCTTTTGAAGAGTGCAACTGTGTGGAAACCACTGTACTCGTGCGAGAAGGGACAACATCTCATGTCGCTCGCCCACTGAAACATCTGCTTAACGCAACCTTCCACGAACATGTAATCTCCAGAGATTTTCCAGGAGCATCGCCTCCAAGATCATTCTGATCTGAATCCATGTGACTTTTGGCTTCGGGGATATCTACTTTGAATTGCCAAAGAAACAAGTATACGCATCCGTATTCAAATACAGAGATATGTAAACAGGCAGAATACGGCACTGCGGCCGGCAACGCCTATATAAGACAAGTGCCTGTCACAGTTGGTATATCGGTTACAGCTACCACAATGGCAGATTATCAAGATTTGAGTGAGTTTGAACGTGGTGCTATTGTCGGCGCAAGAGCGATGGGACACAGCGTCTCCGAAGTAGCGATGAAGTGGGGATTTTCCCTTACGACCATTTCACGAGTACCTTGGATATCAAGAATCCGGTAAAACATCAAATTCCGATACCGCTGCGGCCAGAACAAGATCCTGCAAGAACGGGACCAACGACGACTGAAGAGAATCGTTCAACGTGACAGAAATGCAATCCTTCCCCAAACTGCTGCAGATTTCAATGATTGGCCATCAACAAGTGTCAGTGAGCGAATCATTCAACAAAATGTCATCGATATGGGATTTGGAAGCCGAAGGCCCACTCGTGTACCCTTGATGACTGCACAACACAAAGGTGTACACTTCTCCTGGCCTGTCAACATTGAACTGCTGATAACTGGACACATGTTGCCTGGTCGGACGAGTCTCGTTTCAAATTGTATCGAGCAGATGGACGTGTATGGGTATGGAGACAACGTCATGAATCCATGGACCCTGCATGTCAGCAGGGGACTGTTCAAGTTGGTGGAGGCTCTGTAATGGTGTGGGGCGTGTGCAGTTGGAGTTATATGGGACCCCTGACACGTCTAGATACGACTCTGACAGATGACACATACATAAGCACCCTGTCTGATCACCTGCATCCATTCATGTCCTTTGTGCATTCCGACGGACTTGGGCAATTCCAGCAGGACAGAGCGACACCTCACGCGTCCTGAATTTCTACCGAGTGACTCCTGGAACGCTCGTCTGAGTTTAAACATGTCCGCTGGCCACTAAACTCCCCAGACATGAACATTATTGAGTATATCTAGGATACCTTGCAACGTGCTGTTCAGAATAGATCTCCACCCTCTTGTACTCGAACTAAAGCTTTATTAAAGGTACAACCATTTATTATTATAGGCAACTGTGTTTCCTCCTTAATCAATTTTCCCTGTATTCTGGATCAGAATTGGTCTGTTCTGTAGCTCATACTGTGCTACCCCATAGCCTACGCTTTTAGGTGATTAACCTGTATCAAATGAAGACTGTAAACTATTATTTGTTACGCAAGGATTTTTTATTAACGCTAAATTGTGGACATACAGAATTCAGGAGGGTGTTGGAATAGTGACACAGTAATTTAATTTTGTGACCAGGTGAGTTAGATATATAATGAAAGTCAAATTTATCATAAGTTCTACTGTATATTATAAATCCTCACACAAAACGAGTGCAGTAGGTACCATTGAAGTATAGCACGAACATGATTAAAAACATTCTATTCACTGACTAATTATCACAAGAACACGAAAGAGCTACAAGTAACTAAGGGTGGCAGAGACTGAAGATGAGGAACCGATAGGTAGGTTACTACATTATTACCACACTGATCTGATGACAGCGATTGCCAAATTTGAATTCGTAACATTATGCATGCAGAAGGGCGTCTTCCTCCTGCGTTTACTGACTAGACTGCGACCTATACACGCCGAAGCCGAATGCAGATCCCACCATTTTCTTTAACAGCATTGTTGTGTTGCACGCCAGTGCTGATGTCGGCAGCCACTGTGTTGTACGATACCTGTGAATCCTGTAAAGCCACCTAGCACAAACTTTACATCACGCTCCAGTGGGAGCTGCAAACTGAAATGACTCACACCGAATTCTGTGAGCAGAATTCGAAGTCATTCTCTCACTAGCAGTGCATGAAGTGTCACCATAGTTCCTCCTGTCTTTCCTTTTAATATTCGCCCTTCTTAGAGAGCCAGGTCCTAGTTTCTCATGAGCAGTCATCCAAAGACAGGTGTCAATTCTTCTGGGGCGTCCTCCCACTTCTCAATAGTTTTCCAAAACTACTGCATCAGACCAGGCTGACCAATGAAATTTCCGCATTTTTCACAACCCAGAGGCCTACACCTAAAGAAAGAAATGTGTCTTGTCGGTACCTCAAAGGAGCATGTTAGCATATTGTTTCCTATGACCCTCCTAAGATTACTATGTATATGAGGGGCCAACGACAGGAATTGTTTTGGAATGAGAAAGTTGCAGTCTAACACTTATAGAATGCTCACGTCCCGCCTGCCGTCTTCTGTACAGAGCATAGAGCTATAAGTAATTAATAGCTTCCACACAGCCTCCATAGTGTCCACCAGTATAACACTCTCCTACAGGCAGACTGGCGCCATCTTCTATGCTTTCTCCACCGAATGTTCAGTGTTGCTTGCTCTTCAGAACCTTTACTGTACTTTACAACGCCCTCGCAGCAGAAGAACGCTTGAGAAAGGTGGGAGCAGCAGTCATCTCATGCAGGATTCCGACCCCACTGCGGCCATCCGGCCACACAACAGCCTTTGGCGAAGGCTGTCTTACTTGGCGCCGGCACCGCCTTTTACAACCAGCATGAAGTGAATGGTACCATTCAGCCCACTCTGATTTTCTGTCTGTCTGTGAAACTGCCAGCCCAGCCAAACGTTGTTCTCAAGAAATGAAATGCCTGCAATTACTTCATACATTGGCAATCACTATTGGATAACCCTTAATAAAAATAAATGAATACGCTATATATCGATATGTGAAAGTCGACAAAACTGTTTCGTCACCTATCAATATACACTGAAGAGCCAAAGAAACTGATACACCCGCCTACTATCGTGTAGGGCCACCGCGAGCACGCAGAAGTGCCACAACACGACTTGGCATGGACTCTACTAATGTCTGGAGTAGTGCTGGAGGGAACTGACACCATCAGCCCTGCAGGGCTACCCATAATTCTGTAAAAGTACGAGGAGATTGAGATCTCTTCTGAACAGCACGTTGCAAGGCATCCCAGATATGCTCAATAATGTTCATGTTGGAGAGTTTGGTAGCCAGCGGAAGTGTTTAATCTCAGAAGAGTGTTCCTAGAACCACGCTGCAGGAATTCTGGACGTATGGGGTGTCGCACTGTCCCGCTGAAACTTCCCAAGTCCGTCGGAATACACAGTAGACATGAATGGATGCAGGTATCAGACAGGATACTTACGTACGTGTCACCTGTCAGAGTCGTATGTAGACGTGTCAGGGGTTCCATATCACTCCAACTGCACACGCCCCACACCATTACTGAGCCTCCACCAGCTTGAAGAGTCCCCTGCTGACATGCAGGGTCCACGGATGCATGAGGTTGTCTACATACCCGTCCACACGTCGGTACAATTTGAAACAAAACTCGTCCGACCAGGCAACATTTTTCCAAGCATCAACAGTCCAGTGTCAGTGTCGACGCGAACAGGCGAGGCGTAAAGCTTTTTGTCGTGCAGTCATGAATGGTACACGAGTGAGCCTTCGGCTCTGAAAGCCGATACCGATGATGTTTCGTTGAACGATTCGCACATTGACACTTGTTGATGAACCAGTATTGAAATCTGCAGCAATTTGCGGAAGGGTTGCACTTCACGTTGAACGATTCTCTTCAATAGTCGTTGGTACCGTTCTTACAGGATCTTCTTCCGGTCGCAGAGATGTAGGAGATTTGATGTTTTACCGGATTCCTGATATTCACGGTACACTCATGAAATGTTCTTACGGGAAAATCCCCACTTCATTGCTACCTCGCAGGTGTTGTGTCCCATTGCTCGTGCGCCGACCATAACACCAAGTTCAAACTCACTTAAATCTTGATAGGCTGCCATTGTAGCAGCAGTAACCAATCTAACAACTGCGCTAGACAGTTGGTGTCATATATAGGCACTGCCCACCGCAGCGCAGTATTCTGCCTGTTTACATATCTCTGTATTTGAATACGCATGCCTAAGCCACTTTTTTGGCGCTTCAGTGTATATCCTGATTGTTTATATTAGAAGAAACAAACACTTGTGATTGATTACTTCTCTGATCGTTTCCACTTTTAGGATTTTGTTTTCTTACTTTACAGAATTTACTTTCATTCAAATGGTTCAAATGGCTCTAAGCACTATGGGACTTAACATCTGAGGTCATCAGTCCCCTAGACTTAAAACTACTTAAACCTAACTAACCTAAGGACATCACACATATCCATGCTCTAAGCAGGATTCGAACCTGCGGCCGTAGCAGCTGCGTGGTTCCGAACTGAAGCGCCTAGAACCGCTCGACCACAGTAGTCGGCTTACTTTATTTGTTCTCCTGAAATTTCGAAGGGTAATGGTTCCCTTCCTAATTCTCTGATGTATAATTTTTCCTTGAGAATGATCTGCCGTTGCTCTGTTGAGCACAACCAGTCCCTTAACTAATGTTAGATCATCCACCATTGACAAAATTCATTCGGGGCTCCGAAGCAGCAACTAGTTTAAAATCCATGAACTTTCAGTCAATTGCTCCTCCGCCGTTGTCAAGTGGTGACTTTCGAATGACTGATGTTGCCGTCCTTACAGAGACACCATGCATTCAATGACGTCACTGGTGCTTGCTTCAGCGCCATACACAGGGTGTTCGGAAATTGCTACGACAGAGTTTTGGGATTTGTAGAGGCGAATGAGTCCATAATATTTTGAATGGTAATTCATGCCAAGAATTGTCGTCCAACGACACTACAGAGCGTCAAAGTTATAGGCGCCAGCGCCTCTAGATATATGTGTGCGGGGTGTTCAGAAATTCCCGATAAGAACTTCTAGAACTTGTAGAGGGGAATGAGTACAAAATATTTTGAATAGGAATCCACGTTCAATAACGTACTATTTCTGTTGTATGATGGTTTCAGTTCAGATATGTAGTGTAACGACATCTGCTGAGGTAAAGAGAAAAGTCTCAGGGTTGCTTGTCCTGGTATGCAATAGCGTAGACAGGGTGATGTGTACTACGACAGGCGGTCACCTGATGTCACTTAAAGTTTCAGCATGATGGTGCACCACCTCACTTCTCAGGTGCAGTTCAGTGACATCTCAACACACGATATGGTGAAAGATGGATAGTCCGAGGTGGTCAACCGAGTGGCCACCGTGATCGCCAGATTTAACTCCTGTGGACTACTTCCTGTAGGGTCGTATCCAAAGTTTAACTTAAGAGATTCATGTGGAGACGGGCACGAGTTCTGGGCGCTGCATTAGAAGTTGAAGAGACACCAGATGGGATGGAGAGTGTGTACCAGAACATGCTTCATAGGTACAATGCAACAACGTTGGTAGTCGCCACATCGAGCCGCTGTTGTAATGAATCAGTAGTGTTCTGTACGTACAGCACACTGTATTCTTTTTTGTAATGGAATAATGTAAACACGTAAGTTTTAAATGTTAATAGAAACAAATGTGGTTAAGTTGAAATGGTTGTAATGGCTCTGAGCACTATGGGACTTAACTTCTGAGGTCATCAGTCCCATAGAACTTAGAACTACTTAAACCTAACTAATCTAAGGACATCACATACACCCATGCCCGAGGCAGGATTCGAACCTGCGACCTAGAACCGCTCGGCCACCCCGGCCGGCTGTGGTTAAGCGATAAATGGATGTTCTGTTATGATTCATTTAAAACTGTTACCTGATAACTGTACTGCATCACGCTTAATTCAATTCCTCAAGCAGGAGTGGATGAGTTAAACATTTGAATTGAAACCTTCCTAGGATGGAAACGGTACGTTTCTGGATATGGGTACTCACTCCCCTCTGCAAGTCTTAAAAGTTTATATCAGAAATATCCGAACACCCTGCATGGGTATTTTCCGCGCTTCCGGTTCAACTTTCCCATTGCTAGGTTCCGTGCTGTATTTATCGGCAGGCCGCCGTCGTTATTTGGGGTGTTGTCAGCAATTTTTAGTTCAGTAACTTCTTTTATAACGCTGTCCCAGAAATTATTAGTCCATGTATTAACAGATGTCTCGGCAAATGCAATACGATGTCTGTTTCCTAGAGCACTGATTTTTCAGGATACCGTGGGCGGAAACACCTCTTGTGTTCCCACAGCGCTGTTTAATAGTATGTACTGTCTGCCTGATATAAAACTGTCCACGCCCACAGGGTGTTTTATGTACTCCTTGCCTTCTGAGGCCTACATCGTCTTTCACAGGCCTCTAGTTGTCGAATTGTACCTAGAACGAATAGACTTTTATGCCTGTTTAGGAACCGACTAATCTGTCCTGTTATTGGGCCACAAAACGGCAAAAACACAAGCTTCTTCGTGTCCCCCTCAGAGGCGTTCTGCTCACGTTCCATGGTGCACTGCTTATTGAACAGTGGTTTGCTTGTTTTGGATGCACTTGAGATACTGGCAGGGAGTGTATACGTAAGTGGCGTGCCTTTGCACTCCGAAAGACCCACACGTTTGATTTTCTGGCACTTCTTTCTGCCTTTTGCTATTAAGTGTAATCTGTAGTGCTGGCAGTAGAGCCAACACCGTGTTACTAGTGGAGGCCGAAATGCACGTGTTTTAGCTCACGCAGGCTAGCGTGAGGAGGGAAGAACTATACTGACGTGAGGCCTGGAACATGACAAGGAATTAGAATTCAAAAAGCGGACGTAATTAGTTTGATACTTAACTTTAATCCATTAATGATGTTTATGTATCGTGGTTCCTGTGCACAGGCAGTGTGAACTGTTGTTGTAGACGGTGATTGCAAGAGATTTAATTTGGTTGCAAAGAGTAATTATATTCCCGTTTTGAAATTTTTCTAATGTTTTAAAGGCTGTGTTGCTCTGGATACTGCTCAGTTGCTGTGTGGTTTTATGTTGTTGTTTCAGTGGTATAAGCAGTGGTGCACATTGTCCGTTGTAGCTGGTCAGTTTAACTGGCGGACGACGCCTTGGAAGCATCCAGTGAGTTGTAAACGATAGCGCAGTCGCTGTGTTTATCAGTAGACTCCAGTTCTTCGGCGAATTTAAGTTGAGTTTTTTATCATTTGTTCCTAGTGACGCCGAGACGTCCGTCTTCCCTTCTTCACTGTTCCTTTCAGCTTTCATATAGGCTCGATCTGAGTTGTAGTTGCAGCACAGCTTTGATGTGCCATTACTTGCCACTGAAATTTGGTAATACCTGAAAGATGCCCTTGCTGTTATGTCTTGAAAGGTGTCCTGTTACTGTGGGAGTTTTTCTCAGTATTATTCTTAAGATATATGTAAAGGCTGTTTTAAAATTATTTATTGTTTGGGGTGGGCTTTGACACCCGTAGACATTTTGTCTGTTTACTAATGTTTCAAGTTATAGAGCAATTATGTATATTATTCTGGGGTAACAGTAGTTTGCTATTATCATGCAATTGTTAAACAAAATCTGCTGGAAATTATAAGCCAGAGTTTGTGTTTGATTAGTAATTATTGCCTTGTCTTTGTTGAGTTGCAGTAACCTTGAGCGTGTGTCCCACGTCTCAGCTGGTACTTCAGATTGCACGTATTGCGAGCTGCGCCACAGAACTTCGTAAGATGACAGTGGTCCCTGCGAGGAGTTTACACCTTTCTGTCTAACAACACCCCACAAATATAACAGTTAAACTCGTTATTATACAAATCTTCATTCTCCATCGATTTGGTCGTGAGGATTGGTCGCTGTAAAACTTGTCAATCTCCCATGAAAGATTTTCGAGCTAAGTGAGCAGCCAAACCGTAGGATTACCTCAACATAAGATCTGTACCAGTTGAGACTCGAATCGTAGGACAGTACAATTTGGTGCGCTGCCGCATATGGTACGTGGTTTTCCGTAAGGGTGGTGTGTGAGGTCGTGGGGTCACATTCGCAGTGGGTCACAGGAGCGAGGAGGCATTCGAAGTCGGCATACACTAGAAATGGGCATCACTCCTGGTGGTGCGCATTTTTAAAGATTATGAATTTGTCTTCCTCAGCCGGCCGCGGTGGTCTCGCGGTTCTAGGCGCGCAGTCCGGAACCGTGCTACTGCTACGGTCGCAGGTTCGAATCCTGCCTCGGGCATGGATGTGTGTGATGTCCTTAGGTTAGTTAGGTTTAAGTAGTTCTAAGTTCTAGGGGACTGATGACCACAGCTGTTAAGTCCCATAGTGCTCAGAGCCATTTGAACCATTTTGTCTTCCTCAGTAGTCATAATAACACGTACTGGGTCCTTGAAAGCGCAGACTACTAGATGTGCAGGAAGTTACTTGTATGAGGAAAAATAATTCAGGCACCTTAAGTAAACATGCTTTTTACACCTGTCATTATTCAGTTGAGAAAATAGAAGTTGGGATATTTCTTTGATCCAAACGCAGTGACAACGATCACCTTCATAGAAGAGTAGTATGTTGACATGTAACTCATGCTCACCGACAGATTTTGAGAAATGGAGGGAGCTGACGACAGTATGCTTGTCCTGCACATCTGACTTGCTTTTCTTCTCCAGGCCATAAACATGAAGCGATATTCCAATATTCTGTGCCGCAAAATTAGATATGTCCTGAATCTTGACGGGGAACACTTATGAATGTCAGGGGGTCTACCATATTGGGCTGTGCGCTCTGGATTCTGTTTAATATTTCTTTCGAAAGCCAGGATTGACCACACAAAACATGCCTGATAGGTTTTATTTTGGACATTAATACATGCCCTCTTATTAGCTATGTCTTTAGGTAGCTTTATATAGCTAGACTCTCCATTTAGCGGGTCATTGACATGTGTATGGATGTCCAGGTATAGTACTCGGCTGAGCCTCTCACTTCCATCTTGGAAAACTGGCACAGTACAGCACTCAAGGTGGATTCACGCCATTTTCACCCAAAGATAGTGAAGTCCAGAATCATCTTTAGGGGGTGCAACAGTTTGATGCAGAGCACCACAATGCATTTCATGGCGGAATACTGCGGAACATTGACTACCTTGAGGAGCTCCTTTTCCGCGACAGGAAGGCACGCCCTTAGAAAATGAACAGGGTCTTGGTACCCTCCTGCCGGATTCTCGATCCTCATGAACGAAATTCGCTCCTCAAAGGCGTCTGCCATCCCCGAGAATTCTAGCTGCTGTATAGTGTCACTGACCTGATGTCCTTCACTAAAAGGACGGGAGAAGGAACTGCCACTAGCCACAGGATCGTTGCTATTACTAATACTACAACTTCAACTAGTCGATGAAGTTGAGGGGTGTGTTCTGTACCTCACAAGATCGGTAAAGACGTGACGCCGGAGGAGGGGATGCTGCAAATTCGGACCGCTGCGAGCAGCCTGGTTTCTGCAGTCCTGACCCGCTAGCCTGAGGCAGGGCAGTCCATGGACGCCAGAGCGGTGGTGTGGTGGCCGCTGCGGCGGAGAAGGGGCTGGGGTCTGTGGCTGCAGAGGCGGCTACCAATGCGACAACTACCGGTGTTCTAGCAGGCGAAGCACGCCGCACAGGTCCTCGTTTCCGTGTTATAGTTTCGCCGCCCCCAGTACCTGAGCTATGGCGTATTCAGGGAATCGTCCCCCCGACACAGCATCTGAGCGCTGGGCAACGGATTCCTTCCCGGCATCTACAGAGCTGCACAAGGGGTCATCAGAAAAATGGAATACCAAGTATTTCCATTCCACGTGCACCTGGGAAGACAGTGCACTGTTTTGTAAGCGGTTGTATTTTAAATAAATTGTTTAAAGCAACATTTTCAAATGTATTGAGGCGTTAAACACTTTGCCTAATTTGTTTATGCACGAAAATGTTTCATAGTAGTGGAGGAAGACAGAGAGGTTTCACAAGTGTGCCGCAATCTTTTTTTACAGTCAGTGGCGGTATACATCACAAAATTGAAGCAAGCTACTGTGCAGTGATCTTTTTGAAAGTGTGTTTAGAGCCGTATTCAGTTGGATGTAGCAGCTCCTGAAGCAGCTCGTGTTCAAAGTGTGCGAAGTGTCTCAAGGACAGTTTCACCAGTGTGTCGCAATCCTTCCTTTTAGAGCATGTGTTCAAGTGTGGCGGGGGAGGTATTCCTCGGAATTGTTTAAATATTTTCGTGTCATCTGCAAAGCACTCTCTCTCTCTCTCTTTGGGCAGTGGTACATTTAATTCCTGTGATATCTTCAAGTTATATATTTGACGATATTCCGTAACACCGGATGTAACTCCCGAAGCACTTCGTGAAATGCAACACAAGAAAGTGCACCAGGAGGGCTGCGGCGGCTTAGAGTCCATGGCGCAATCGATTCTCAGACAGGTATTTGTCTTAAAAGGAAGGGGTTCTCGCATGCTTCGATATTCTGCAGAACTTTACAGGGTAAACGGTGCTTTGCAGTTCGGTGCAACCGCGATTGATGGTGTGTGCAGGCCCCCCAGGACATGAGGAGAATCAGAGAAGGAGCATGTGTTTCGACAGGAATTTCTCGGATGCTTTTGTTCGCGGATTAGCATGACATCAGGTCTGTCAGTCGCAGGGCCCGAGCAGACACCTGCGCGTGGCGTGGCCGCTTCTCAGGCTCTCGCCGGTGCAGCCCAACTCCGGGAGGTCTGTACGGGTGGTATTCTGTGTGGTCCAGTGGATGGCGTATGCTTTGCGATCGAACGATTATTAGCAGCATAATTACATGTGATGTGCGTTTCATGACAGTATTCTTTGCGTAATCGGAATAAAAAAAGCGATAGTTTTAATTACTTCTTTACAAGACCTGCATCTTCCCAAACAGCAGAGAATGATGAACAAGTGAAATCCAAACCCTGCAAAATGCATTTTTTTATAAATAAACAATATACCCTCAGCTATGTAACTGGATTTATTGTCATAGATCCTTCCTCTCCACCAAAGAGCCGCCAATTTCCATGTAGGGGAGGGGATGTGGGAGGGTGTAAGGTGGTTGGGGGGTTTACCAGAAGGTCAGTGGTTAATTGATTGATCAATTTAATTAAGTAGTCAATCAAATTGATAAGAGTGAGAGGGGGCTATTCGAATAACTCAGGCCTGAAAGTGTACCTGTATCAGTGAGGGGAAGGGGGCAAGGTTTGAGGTTTCCTGAGGGACTGAGAGGAGGAGAGGGAGTTGGCTGGGGTAACAATAGGTTAAGGACCTGTCAACCAAAAGTATGGATTATCCCTAGAGGGTCATTGCCTGTCAATCAAAATAGAACAATAGGTTTGCCCCAGAATGCATAATTGCCCCTGATGTAGGCAACCTGCACTAACAAAATGCACTAATGTCCTTTTGCCCTACTATTGTTGGGTCTCATGGGTGTGAGTAGCTGGGGAATTCTTCAATCAGACCAACAACATCCATGACAACATCAAGTTCATGGAGAAGGTAGAGACAGATAGAACTGTCCCTTGCCTTTTCTTGACGTTTTCGTCAGCTGTGAAGATATTGGAAGTCTCAGCCACAGTGTTTAGCGGAAATCCACCCTCGTGGACTGATATCTGCATGCAGGAAAGTTCTTTTCTGAGGATTTTGGTGCAATGTGTGGAAGCCTTCTGAAGGAACTGAGCCTCTTGCGAAATGTATTCAAACAAAACAACTGCAACAGCTGCCAGATTTCACAAGCTCTCCTATCAAAGAAACGTGAGCAGCAGGCCCCCGAGGAGGACATGAAGAAACTTGTATATTTGCTATTCTGTGGCTCAATAATAGGAAAGAGGGTTACGTTGATTTGGTGGAAGAGACCAGACAGCGAGGTCATCAGTGTCATTGGATTAGAGAAGGACTGGGAAGGACGTCGGCCATGTCCTTTCAAAGGAACCATTCCAGCATTTGCTTGAAGCGATTTAGGGAAATCATGGAAAACCTAAATCAGGATGGCCGGAAGCGGGATTGAACCATCGTCCTCCCGAATACTCATACAAGTCCAGTGTGCTAACCACTGCGCCACCTCACTCGGTAATACGAAAGTCAGCTAGCTACTAAGAGGGATAAAATTGATTCAGTCTTCAGGGTCCAGATAAAATTTGATAACTAATGAGGCCTGTGAAAGACGATGTAGATCTCAGAATGCCAGGAGTATATAAAATACCATACAGGTGTGGACAATTTTATGTCGGACAGACTGTATGTATTATTCAACAGCACATTATCCTGAGTAATTACCAGTAGTGGAACAGAAAACGAATGCCCTACTGCATTTGCCGAGACGTCTATTACTACATGGCCAGCAGCATAAAAAAAGGCACCGAGATAAAAATTTCTGGCAATGCTCTAAATAAAGACGACGGCCTGTAGCGAAGCCCCAGCTTGGAACAGGCCATCAGAAGGTGCAGCTAGCATGCAACGAAAACATTGCCATATACAATGAGATTACAAAAGTCATGGGATAGCGATATGCACATACTGCATTCAGATGGCGGTAGTACACAAGGTATGAAAGAGCAGTGCACCATCGTAGCCATCATTTGTACTTAGGTGCTTAATGTGACAAGGTATCCAATGTGATTATGGCTGTATGACGGAAACTAACAGACTGTGAACATGGTGTAATAGTTGGATCTAGATGCATAGGACATTCCATTTCACAAATCGTTAGGTAATTCAACATTTAGAGATCCACTGTCTAACGAGTGTGCTGAGAATACCAAATATCAGGCATGATCTCGCACAGTGGCAACACAGTGGCTGGCTGCCTTCACTTAATGGCCAAGAGTAGTGGGGTTTGCGTAGAGTTGTCATTGCTAACAGACAAGAAACACTGGGTGAAATAACCGCAGAAATTAATCTGGGATAGTGCAGTGATATTTGGTGTTAATTGGCTACAGCAGCAGAAGACCGAGGCAAGTACCTCTGCTAACAGCGCGGCATTGCCTCCAATGCCTCTCCTGGGCTCGTGGCCACGTCAGCTGGACCCTAGACGACTGAAAAGCTTTTAGTCAGATGAGTGCCGATTTTAGTTGTTAAGGGCTGATGGTATGGTTCGTGTGTGGTGAAAGCCTCATGAAGCCATGATCCCAAGTTATCAACAAGGCACTGTGCAAGTTGGTGGTAGTTCCACAATGCTGTGGGCTGTGTTTATACAGACTAAACTGATTATTGACTGAAAATGGTTATGTTCCGCTACTTGGAAATCATTTGCAGCCATTCATGGACGACATGTTCCCAAACAATAATGGAATTTTCTATGGATGACAATGCACAATGTCACTGGGCAATAATGCTTCATGATTGGTATGAAGAACATTCTGGACAGTTCGAGTAAATTATTTTGCCAACCAGATCACCCAACATGAATCTCATTGAATATTTATAGGCCATGATTGAGAGCTTAGTTTGTGCCCAGAATCCTCCACTGGCAACCTTTCCACAATTATGAATGGCTGTACAGGCAGTATGGCTCAATATTTCTGTAAGGGGCTACCAACGACTTTTTGAGCCAAAGCCACGTTGAGTTGCTGTACTACGCCAGACAAAAGGAGGTCCAACCCGATTTTATGAGGTCTCCCATGACTTCTCAGTGTATGGTGCTGGAGCTAGCGCCAGTGACATCACTGAAGGCAGCACGGCACTATAAGGATGGCAGCAGGAATCATTCAACATTCAGCACTTGACAATAGCCAAGGAGCAGTTGGCTGAAATCTTTTGGATTTTAAACCACCTGACATGCCTGGAAGCCCAAGAGATTTTATCATTATATATCGCCACAAAATTATGCATTTGTGTATTACCATTATTATTGTCCAGCCTCTGTACCACTTCCCTCTTCTCATGTGGTATGGTAACATTCTTACCAATACCTTGAGTAAATGATCGTCCTGTAGGCATCATCTCTTTTGGTCTTGTCAAATGCCACTCAATATATTTTTTTAGTTACTAATCCAGCTGTTATTATAATATTTCTGATCTAATAGTCAGAGTGTTAGCGCCTCCTGAGTGATGGAAGACCAGAATTTCTTCTTGTATTTTTCCTGAAACTCATCCCAGGAAGAGACTTTCTCTGAATGTGCTGTCTCCCATGCTGCAGCGTCATCTCCAAATAACTTAAAGCAAAATCGATTCTCTTAGAGACGCTCCAATGCTGAGATAAAGACTTTGAAAATACCTTTAAAGAAATATTGGGTGTATGGCTCCATCAGGCTTAAATTTAAGAAATTGTTTCAATAAATTTGTGCAACCTCTTATGTGCAGTTCTTCAGCTGACTGCTGGTAATACCTCATTCTCACAAAGTCCCTCCTGATTAAATTCCTCTTTTACTTTGGCCAATTTCTCCCAAAGTTTCTGAACGTCTCCTTTTCGCTGCTGTGGATTGAGGTGTACTGGCAGATGACTCGATTTTGTCCTGTATGAGATACTGGGGACAAAAGTAACAAAAGTAACACTCCCCCTACATTTTTGCATGTAGCTCTGAAAATCATGTGATTCAAACCATGCATGTCCTTGAAGGTTCCGTACTACCTACCACTCACTGGTCATTATTGTGCAGAAGCTGTTGAGTGTGACACAATAATATGTTTTTCCAGTGCCTTGAGTAAATTTCCTCAATTCTCCTAGTTTGGGAGACAGAATGCTGTGAACGTAAATCTACTATAACAATTTAACTATGTAAAACTCTCAGTTTTATGCCATTGTTATCAATGTTTTCATTAACACTGTTACAGTCTCCCCCATCACCAAGAAAATAGTATTACAGACTCAAATCCCCTGTTTTCTTTTTTCTTATCAGCATCAGTAAGTTACATATAATAATGTTTGTTGCAAAAAAAACTGGTGATTTCTCAAACTGGGGAACAATCAAGAATGGGGTGCCGCAAGGTTCGGTTTTGGGTCCTCTGCTGTTCTTGATATATATTAATGACTAGCCATTCTATATTCACGAAGATGCAAAGCTGGTACTTTTCGCAGATGATACAAGCATAGCTATCACACCCAACAGACAAGAATTAACTGCTGACATTGTAAACGACGTATTTCAGAAAATCATTAAGTGGTTCTCTGCAAATTGGCTCTCATTAAACTTTGACAAAACACAGTATATACAGTTCCACACAGTAAATGGAATGACACCATTAATAAATATAGACTTCGATCAGAAATTGGAGCTAACGTAGAATGTTCAAAATTTCTAGGTGTATGCATTGATGAGGGGTTGAACTGGAAAAAACACACTGAGGATCTCCTGAAATGTTTGAATTCAGCTACTTATGCTATTAGGGTCATTGCAAATTTTGGCTATATACATCTGAGTAAATTAGCTTACCATGCCTATTTTTATTCTCTGCTTTCGTATGGCATCATATTCTGGGGTAACTCATCATTGAGTAAAAGAGTGTTCATTGCACAAAAGCATGTAATCAGAATATTTGCTGGAGCTCATCCAAGATCGTCCTGCAGACACTTATTTAAAGAGCTAGAGATCTTCACTGTAGCCTCACAATATATATATTCACTTATGAAATTTGTTATTAACAATCCGAATGAATTCAAAAGTAATAGCAGTGTACATAGCTACAACACTAGGAGAAAGGATGATCTTCACTACTCAAGGTTAAATCTAATTTTGGCTCAGAAGTGGGTAAATTATGCTGCCGGAAAAGTCTTTGGTCATTTACCTAATAGCATCCAAAGTCTGACAGATAGCCATACAGCATTTAAAAGGAAATTAAAAGAATTTCTTAATGGCAACTCCTTCTACTAATTAGATATAGTAAGTGGGTAATTTCCCCAAACCCCACAAAAAAAATTAAAAATATTAAGTGTCGTGTAATATTTTGTGTAATGTAATATCTAGTATATACACCTTTTATTAACATGACATGTTTCACATCATTGCAAAGTGTCGTATTCATGATCTATGGAACAAGCACTAATCTAATCTAATCTGATCTGTTAGGAGACATTGATACAATGTTTTACTCAACAAATCCGTAATTTACTTTGTTATTTTATAACAGGAAATCACGTCATGAACACGAGTTAGGACGACTACAAGGGGACTAACTGTATCAAATTGCAGCAGATGATGTTAAAAATGGTAACATAAGTGTTAGAGTAGCAGCAAAGAAACACAATGTGTGCGATGTGACTTTGCATTGGTTCATTAAAAAGAAAGAGAAGTGTGTGAGTGATGACAGCACACTGATGCCTCAGGTCGGATACAGAAGCGAAAAACGAGTGTTCTCTGACGATGAAGAAAAAATAATAGCTGAATATATGATTAACGCGTCATGCAGCCTCTAGGCCATTCAGTTTATGATCCATCAAAAAGGTGGTCAGTCCTTTTGCTGAGAGCTAAATCAGGAGTCATCCAGGAGAGACCATGTCAGTTTACGACATCCCTTCAATTGTAAGGGAAGCACGTTGACTTGCTGTAACTCCCAAAAACATTGCAGCAGGTTTTCACTGCACAGGCATCATACCATTCAATAGGAGTGTGTTCAGTGAAACTGATTTTGCCCCATCCGCTGTAACTGATATTCCAGCGCCACAAGCATGAAACGCCAACTATGTCCTTGGCACAGCCATTAGCGATTTTCAGCGGACTGTCTGGTGCTGTGAACATATCTAATGCTGATCCAGCAGCAAGACGTGAAGAATCACTTCCAGGTGTCGCAGCCTGCAATGTGGGGTCTAGTGGTTTACAGTCATCTCCTTCAGTTCGCCTAGCCTTTCCACCTGAAGCTATTCATTCATTGCCAAAGTAGGTCTGAGGAAAAGCACAAGAAAAGGGAAGAAGAGGAGAATGTAATTTTTCCTGATACTCCAAGGAAATTAGCTTTAGAAGAGTCTGTTTGCAGATGAAGAAAGTGAAGAAGAAGCTATATTTAAAAAGTAGCAGACCAAGAGTGCAACAGCAGTGAAAAATCTAAACGAACCTCATCAGAAGATGAAGATAAATACTGCCCTCTATGTCTCAAACCTTACCGCCACAGTCTTCCCAAAGAGAAATGGATTCAGTGTTGGGAATGGAAGGGTTGGTCTCATGTTGCTTGCAGCAAAGGGAAGGTTACATATGTGTGTCACAACTGCGAATCTGAATAAGACTTAAGATATACATTATTCTTCTGTTTAATTGACTCACAAACATTTAATCATAATGCCTGGATTCATTCAGTGTTATTAACAGTTATTTCTGTTAATTTGAAAATTGCAAATATAACTGAAGTTTTATGTTTTTCTGCCATTTATTGATGTTTATTTAATGTTTTGTAATGGCAATTAACTTTCAGTTACTCTATAAATTGTTGGGATGACAACATGAAATTTTACTTATTATGTTACTTTTGTACCCTACCAGTGTTACTACTGCCTCATTGACAGGAACAAAACTAGTACATACTTTGATGTTTTAAAATTAATTTCACAAATACAAATTATATGTAATTTTAGGGAAACTAAATTTAATTGTGTTAGGAAAGCCCCACAGAACACACACAGTAGTCCATTTTGTTTCATATGTTTACATGGAACTAGTAAAAAAGGCAATATGCAAAATGTTACTTTTGTCCCTGGTCTCGCCTACTTGTTGTTCTGTTAAGTCACAAACACATTCTTCCATAGTTGCAAGGCTGGATGTTGTGCAGCAGTCACATCAGACTCCTTATTATACTCCAAAACATTTAACTTTAATTGTATATTTAAGATTTGCTTATGTGCTTTTTCTAATTTTTGTTCAGCTAAATCTTTAATTTATTTTAAATCGTTATTTACTTCCACAAATTATTCATTAACCTCATTACTTAACATTTAGCCTCTCTCTAAAAACAGATATTGTTGTCTGTAATTGTGACATCTGATTACTTATCTCTATTTTATGCTGCTCAAGATTACTCGTAATTGATTTTATTTCTGTTTTTAATTCAGAGCCCTGTTCTTGGATACTAGAGTTTATATCCATCTGTAGAGCTTTTATATTTTCATTCAGTGCTTTAATACTTTCATTACTTACATCTAGTTCAATGTTCACATCTTCACTGAAGCCTCTAAACCAGTTGGGGATGTTGATTTCCATGCTTCTGATCACAACAGGCATTCAGTGACAAAGACAGTAACTTATGACTATTCTAAATCGACTATTCACTATTAGTGTCGAATGTCCTATAACAACACAAATATACCAAGTGTCAAACTGCTTGTAATGTTGACACTGCATACAACATGAACATGTTATTCACATAAGGAATCACAGTGACGACATGCTGGGAGTCCTGTGTCGCAAAAGTTGGCTGGATGGATTTACTATCCAACGCTGGATGGGATGAACAGGAGAGGGAACAACAATCGGCCATGCAGGACATCAGAAAAATATGGCTGATGCCATTACAACTCTCAGTGGCCACTGATGAATATCATCTGACTAGTGGACATTAAGAAATTTTTCTTCATCATAAAAGGGGTCAATTAATTTAACATTGACTCCCCAAACAATTCATCTTCTTCTTCTCATGGCATTACAACCGTGTGTCAGTTTTACCCTCATCAACAAGTTTCCTTCATTCTGCCCTCTCCAGTGTGCTTCTCTGCCATACTCAGACTCTGAGAGATTTTATATCTTCTTCCACATCATCTGTCCACCGTTTTTGTGGCCTTCCTCTCTGTCTTCTTCTGGTTGGCATCCATTCAAAAATCTTTTTAGTCGTTCTTCCAGTATCCATCCTAAGGAAACGCCCAATCGAGGCTATTTTTTTTTGCTTTTTATTATTCTCATGATGTCAGCTCCTTGTATGAGGCAGTCTAGCTCAGCATTCCTCCTCGATCTCCAAAAATCGTTAGCGTCCATGTTTTGCATCCATAGTTACAACTGGCCTGGTCATAACCTTATATAATTTCAGCTTCAGCTGCCTATTTAATAACCTAGAGGCCAACAATTTTTTAAACGTTTGAAAGCACCTTTTACCACTTATGATGCACAGTTTCATTACATTTGACATGGAATTTGTGCTGTTAATATTAGAGCCCAAATAGTCAAATTTATGCACATGTTCAAAACTGAAACTGCCTGCTGATAATCTAACTAAGTTATTATTTTCCTTCCTGGTGAAATTCATGTACAGTCTTTGTTTCATTTATATAAAGGCCTTTAGGTCCTGTAGGTTCTTTCAGCTCACATAATGTCCTCTCTAGTTATATCCTTCTTCTACTAATAATTGCTACATCTTAAGCATATCCACTTATCTGAGACAACTTTGTGCCTATGCACCAGATATCTTAAGCTTCTGTGCGGCTGCTTCAAGAGCCAGATTGAAAGCATTGTACATATTTTATCCCGTTGTCTGAATCCTTTACTAATCCTAAACCAATTCCTCAGTTCTCCATCTACTCACACTGAAGCCTTTGAACCAGCCATTTTTGCTTGAATAAGTGAGATGCGTCATTTACCATTTGTGGTTTATCGAGACTATCAAAGGCCTGTTTGAAGTCTATGTAGAGCTTATGAAGCTCAATGTTGTACTCATATCCCTTTTCATGTATTTGCCTCAATACAAATACTTAGTCTGTTGTTGATCTATTAGGCCAAAATACACACTGATACTCCCACAAAATCTCTGCTGCATATGGTGCTAATCTGTTGTAGATAATACTAACACTAGGCTACATTCAGCAGGTTAATTCCTTGGTAATCTGAACAGCTAGTTTTGTCTCCTTTCTTGTCTATTGGTTGAGTTACACCTTAAGTCCGTTCTTCTGGGATTCTTCCCTGATTCCATATCAACTTAATAAGTTTGTGGATCCACTTACGAAGATCAGTTCCCCCACTTTTTAACAGTTCTGCAGTTATTTCATCAGTTCCTGGCGCTTTATAATTTTTAGACAATACACTACCTTCCATACTTCCTCTAATGTTGGTTTCTCTATTTCTGGATCTGTGATATAATAGAGTGGCTGCTCATTCCTGGAAGGATTTCCCTCTAAAATTCTCTTAGAGTATTCTCTCCATCTATCTGGAACATCTCGTTTTTCTGTCAGCAAATTTACATCTTTGTCCTTAAAAGCTGTTATTTTCGGTCTGTATTCTTGAGTTCCTCCTTTAATTTTCTTGTAGAACTTTCTGCTTTCATTCCTTTGATAGTGCTCTTCCATCTTTCTATCTTTGCCTTCATGACTTCCCTTTTATAAATCCTCCTCCATACCCTTGCTGCCTCTACATCTACAGCTACATGGATACTCTCCAAATCACATTTAAGTGCCTGGCAGAGGGTTCACTGAACCAGCTTCACAATTCTCTATTATTCCAATATCGTATAGTGCACGGAAAGAACGAAAACTTATATCTTTCCGTACAAGTTCAGATTTCCCTTATTTTATCGTGGTGATCGTTTCTCCCTACGTAGCTCGGTGTCAACGAAATATTTTCGCATTGAGAGGAGAAAGTTGGTGATTGGAATTTCATGAGAAGATTCCGTCGCAATGAAGAACGCCTTTCTTTTAATGACGTCCAGTACAAATCCTGTGACATTTCAGTCACACTCTCTTCTTTTTTCATTATATAAAGCCTGATTTTAACTAGTATTCCGCTGCAAACATTTAAGCCTTGCTTCCTTTTCTGTTCCACTGCCTATTTATGTTCATCTTCATACCCGTCTTCATTCCTAAGTCTACTTGCTTCCCCAGTATTTCATATGCTGCTGTCCTAATGGCATTTTTAATAGTGTTCCATTCTTTGTCTGTATCATCCCCACCATCTTTTGTTTGTAACTCCTGTGTCAATCTGTTCTGATACTCCTGAACAGTAGACCTATCTTTCAGTTGTTCTATATTCCGTTTCTTCGCTCTGGTACTACTTCCTTTGGCAGCCATGAAAAGTTTCTGTCTCATTTTGGCTCCTACTAGGTAACAGTCAAAATCAGAACTAGCTCCTTGGAAAGTGCACACATTTTCAATAGCGGATGCCCACCTCTGTGATATCAATATATGGTCTATTTCGTTTGCCTAATTTGGTCCTTGTATTTTCCATGTCCCTTTATAGAGATTTTTCCTTGGAAAACAAGTACTTACTGCCTTCAACTTGTTTGCAGAAGCAAACTGTGCAACCCTCATGCCATTATTATTAGTTTCATAATACAGACTTTCCTTACAAAACACACTTCTGTACGCCTCTTCCTTTCCCAGTTTTGCATTATAGTCGCCAAGCACTATTTTGAAATCAAACCTGGCTATTTTGTCACAAGCCTCCTGTAGTTGATCACAGGTTTCCACAGTATCTTCACCTGATTCTTCCATTGGTCCATATACATTCCCAAAGGACACAATGTGAAATTTGCCTTTCATACATAGAGTATATATTCTTACATTATGTGGGGTGAAAGCAGTAACAGATCTATGCTTTCCTTGCAGACTATAAACCCAACTCCATACTCCCCTTGTCTTGTGTCTTTTCCTGAATACTACAGGGAGAATTTCTGCTTATAAATCTCTCCTCTTCCCCTCCACCTGATTTCCTGCAGTTCAACAATTCCCATTCCATACCTTAGCACCCATCTACATCTACATCCACATCTACATGGATACTCTGCACATCATATTTAAGTGCCTGGCAGAGGGTTCATCAAACCACCTTCACAATTCTCTATTATTCCAATCTCGTATAGCCTTCAGAAAGAATCAACACCTATATCTACCCATACAAGCTCTGATTCACCTTATTTCATCGTGGTGACCGTTTCTCCATATGTAGGTCGGTGTCAGCAAAATATTTTCAAATTCAGAGAAGTAAGTTGGTGATTGGAATTTTCTGAGAAGATTCCGTCGCATCGAAAAACACCTTTCTTTCAATGATGTTCGGCCCAAATCCTGTATCATTTCTGTGACACTCTCTCCCATATTTCGCGATAATACAAAACGTGCTGCCCTTCTTTGAAATTTTTCAATGTACTCCGTCAGTCCTATCTGGTAAGGATCCCACACTGCACCCGCAGTATTCTAAAAGAGGACGGACAAGTGTAGTGTAGGCAGTCTCCTTAGTAGATCTGCTACATTTTCTAAGTGTCCTGAAAATAAAACACCATCTTTGGTTGGCCTTCCCCACTTCAATTTCTATGTGTTCCTTCCAATTTAAGCTGTTCATAATTGTAATACCTAGGTATTTAGTTGATTTTACGGCTTTTAGATTAGACTGATTTATCTTATAACTGAAGTTTAACGAATTCCTTTTAGCACTCATGTGGATGACCTCAAACTTTTCGCTATTTGGGGTCAACTGCCAATTTTCGCACCATTCAGATGTCTTCTAAATCGTTTTGCAATTTGTTTTGATCTTCTGATGACTTTATTAGTACATAAATGACAGTGTCATCTGCAAACAACCTAAGACGGCTGCTGAGATTGTTTCCCAAATCGTTTATATAGATACGAAACAGCAAAGGGCCTATAACACTACCTTGGGGAACGCCAGAAATCACTTCTGTTTTACTCGATGACTTTCCGTCAGTTACTACGAACTGTGACCTCTATGACAGAAAATCACAAATCCAGTCACATAACTGAGACGATATTCCATTAGCACGCAATTTCACTAGAAGCCACTTGTGTGGTACAGTGTCAAAAGCCTTCTGGAAATCCAAGATTATGGAATCGATCTGAAATCCCTTGTCAATAGCACTCAAAACGTCATGCGAATAAAGAGCTAGTTGTTTTTCACAGGAACAATGTTGACTGTGTGTCAACAGACAGTTCTCTTTGGGGTAATTTATAATGTTTGAACACAATATATGTTCCAAAATCCTGCTGCACATCGACGTTAACGATATGGGCCTGTAATTTAGTGGATTACTCCTACTACCTTTCTTGAATATTGGTGCAACTTGTGCAACTTTCCAGTCTTTGAGTATGGATCTTTTGTCGCATGAACGGTTGTATATGATTGTTAAGTATGGAGCTAATGCAACAGCATGCTCCGAAAGGAACCTAATTGATATACAGTCTAACAAGAAGACTTGCTTTTATTAAGTGATTTAAGTTACTCGAAGGATATTTACTTCTACGTTACTCATGTTGGCATCTGTTCTCGATTTGAATTCTTGAATATTTACTTCCTCTTCTTTTGTGAAGGCATTTTGGAAGGCTGTGTTTAGTGACTCTGCTTTGGCAGCACTATCTTCAATAGTATCTCCATTGCTATCGTGCAGAGAAGGCATTGATTGTTTCTTGCGGCTCACATACTTTACATGTGACCAGAATCTCTTAGGATTTTCTGTCAGGTTTCGAGAGAACGTTTAGTTGTGGAAACTGTTATAAGCATCTCTGCAACATTATTCATCTCTCCTGTTTGTAACAGTGTATGCAAGTTCCATGTTCCAAATTTAAGCGCCAATAAATATATATTCCTATTTCCTAACACAGTTTGTCTACATAGGGAGAATCCTGCATTCCTTGTTGAATTATTCGTAATAATAGATTTTTGCAAGGCTGGAATAGAAGGGAGAACCGATAGAGGTACTCAAAGTACACACACCGTCAGGTGGCTTGCGGTGTATGGATGTAGATGTAGATGTAATGGGGTATCAACCCTCGGCTCAACCCCCAACCTGGAGGAGTGGGCTACCGCCGGTACAGTCCTAGACCTCATCAAAGCGCACAAACCCTCCTGCCCAGCACTGAAGATGCCTACGACATGGCGGTATCCCCTGGGAGGGCTCCCCAAACAATTAATTCTTCTTATTTTCTTCAAGTACACTGCTAATATTAGCTTGCACACTGCCAGAAAGGGGCATGGAGTGGCCACACGGCACTATGTCACGGATTGCATGGCCTCTCCCGCTGGAGGTTCGAGTCCTCAATGTGTAAGTCTAGAGACCAATGACTTCAGCAGCTTGGTCCCTTAGGAATTCACACACTGCCACAAATCTGGATGTTGACATCATTGCCCAGGACAACCGCAAACTGTTTCACGAAATTTTTCAACGGAAACTTCGATTTCTTTTTATTATTTCTTGTCAGTTTCCTCTCCAACACAGAAATATCTCATGTCCTATCTCATTCATCAAAATGGGATGTTCCCCACCATATTTGATAAATGTTCAGAGGGGGGCCTTGTGTAATAGTTCTGATACTTATTTGTATGGATCGGAAGTTGCCGACTTGCTTATCTGAAGTATATCTCCCTCTCTATATTTTCTTTCTTTCTTTCATGGACTTTGTCTCCTGAACTGTTTGGTCCATGTTGGAGGGGGAAATCGTGCTTTTCTATGTCCAACAAGCTACCAATAACAGAAGTCACTTTTTGAAGATGTACATCTATTCTTACAACTCTTGCAGTCTGATATACAATTATCAGCAATTTCAATTTTGACAGTTCCATCGACTGAGTATACATGAGAACATGGGTTGTCCAGTTCTTGTTAGCCGCAAGTGATATAAATTAATTTTATACTTTATCTGTTTGTACTCAATTTTGAACATTATTTGCACTGTCTAAACATATTTTACTCTTAGTGTTCTGTATTATTATATGTGGAAGCAAGTAGCATATTAAAATTAATATTATTTCATCATTTTGAAGGTCTCTTGATTCTGTTAGTAAGATTAATTACACCTACATAACGGAAGAATCCACAAACACAAATAAAGAATTAGCCTATTGCCTTTGAAGAAATTACACATCATTTCAGTTATTCAAGCTAGGTACACATTATTTTAGAATAAACTGTGAATGAAGATTAAAAACAATGTTGCACCTTTACAACACCATACTTCGCCTTCACAGTAACGATGCAGTGGAATGTACCTTTAAGGGCTTGACGCCATGTCACATCATGTCACGACTCCATCACATCAGGGTGTATTCACACTGTCTGTCACGTCATGTCATTTCGCTTAGTTTATAGATTGTTCCACACCCACGAGTATCATCTCATCTTTTGGGTCGATGGAACGAAAACTGAATCGCATCTAATCTAATAGGCCCAGTACCGAATCGTGAAAGTGAAGTTACGAGTTATCACAGTGACACAAAACGTCGGAGTATATGTATGAACTGAGGAACTAACAACGATAAAGTTTATTAATGCCCAAAGGACACTTCATAAGATGTATTCTTGATCAATTTTTTATGGTAAAGTGTTGAGAAGCGAAACAACATTTCAAAGCATCGGCATTTATTTGCTAGGGAAAATATGTACATACAAATACATCAAACGATATTTTTAAGGGAATAAATATAACTTTTTTACCTCACCATTTTTTATTTTTTCTTACGAAACTGACAATTTCATGAATCACTGTGTTTTTCTGATTTATTACAGATGTTTTTTTCTCCTAAAATGTTATTTAATGAAAATCATTTCATCGACGTATTTGCTTATTTTGAAACCTAAATAACTTTTTGCTTTCAGATATCTGACCTCGCTTGTGGAAGAACACTAAATGGAAAAGAATGGAGTAGAGATGGAACATTTGCTGTTTACCGCGAAAACAAATCACAATAACATAATAAAAAGGAACAAAATCCACTACTATGACATGAGTGAACGCAGTGAAAATAGATTAACTTCCGATGTTAGCAAATGATGACGCCATCAAAAATTTCTTCCCAGAAACCTTGGCGCGACCCGACTTGTTCTGACGCGACGCTCCGTTGACGGCCAGTGTGAATGCAGCCATTAAAAGTGCATTGTGAAATTTTTGGCTTGACGTGACGGCCAGTGTGGTTTGTTCTTTATAGAGTTTCTTACGTTTTCTTTCCCTTTCATTGTTGTATGGTACTAATTACGAAAATTGTCCAGAATGTGACATGGTTCATTGTGGAAAGATATAACTCAATCTCTTTTGGTCCATTCGCTTTCCTTTATTTATGGCAAATCTCTTGTCTTGAAAATGAATCAAGTAGAAATCCGGCTTCAGAAAATATAGCACGAAGAACAACGTGGCCTAAAAATACAGGTGACTGTGAATTGAGCAAACACCAAAATGCACTCTTTTACACGCACTCTGGAGCCATATCTTTGCTATTCGGCAATGGAACAGTTGTTCCAGACTTGTGGATGCCGTGTTGTTTACAAGTGCATGGCTTACGGTCGAAGAAGTATGCTTACGGTTTGTTTGTAAGAGTAGTGCGAATATGGATCACGATGTAATAAACGCATTTGTTGAAAATCTCTGCGATCATTTTAACTTAACTAATGAATCAGTAAAATGCAACGTACGTAAGCACAGTGAGAATTTACTTCGTGATGGTGACATGAGTTTTCCCCTGTATTATACAATGACGAACTTTAAAGAAAATGAGACAAACTGTGAACTGCCTACAGCCGCAATTTTGGACAGCTCTGTTACTTCAGATTCCATAAGCGAGTCGGATAGCAAGGAATTGAACCTGAAAGAGGCAAGTGACTTTGATATGGAGCCACTGTGCGCCCTTTTTATGTATCTCAGTGATGTGAAAAACGTCAGATCACAAGTGTCGATAATTAGAATTAAGTCTCTTGATGTTTAAATTTTAAATAGCTCACAAACTGTTGAGTGTATTTACAATTCGTACATGCAAAGCATGCATTTATTAGGAAACTTAAAATGTGTACTAATCGGATATAGCCTATACCGGGCTGTTATTAATGGTAACAACAAAATTTAAAAATAAAATGTTGTAGCTCAGCATATGTGCTTTTGGAAGTGATTTACTGACATTTATCAACTTTTACCTACAGCAGCTTACATCTCTGAAAGAAGCTAGCGCAACTTGGAAGTTAAGAATAGAAAAATGTGAGATTCAGAGGAACCGCGTCGTCATTTATTTCCAGAAGGACTATACCTTTAGAACAACCCTCAGAAACGTACTTCAGGCGCAGCATTTGTATGGCAGCTGTCAGAAGAGAAAGCAGGTATGCAGTGTTGGAACCACAGAGATAGACCTTCTTGTTAATCCATGGCACTTCAGTACCGTGGTACTTTAACATCGTTTCCTTTTTTTTAAAAAAACCCTCTTGTACACTCATTTCAATGTTTGTGATAAGTGGGTCCCAGTTAGCAGGTAAATTTAAAGGCTCCATTCTTCTAGCATTAGGATTACAAAATAGTTGCCAACATTTTTCACGGCCCAGTTGTCATTTCACTCTTATTTAAATAGCTGTTTGTTGATCATATCGTTTCTCTAGTGTGTAGCATCTTTGGTCATACTTTCTTCAAACTATTACCAGTATAAAGAGCTGTCCTGCACACATTTTGGTGATTTTGTACAACATTTCTCATATTCGAATCAAAGAAAACATTAATAGCTATCAGTGACACAAAATATCTGTACAACTTGTTCAGAAAAGAGAAACCAGCAGCAAGTGAAATGCCGTAAAGGAATCAAATGGTCATCATAATAATTAGGGTATGGAATCATGCATCCAGACCAGTTACTATTTTCTGTATTAACCTACTTACGTTTACTCCAACTGCTATTGAAGAGTATATCTCGTGTGATATGTGGTAATAAAACTGGTGGGGGATGGTCCAAAAACAGATGGATATATCCTTTAGTCCATGGTGCTGGAGGCGAAGCAGGGGTCTGCTGTTCCTCCTCGATCTTCTCTGGTTGATGATAGTGGGCCTCTGTTGCGTTATCTTGGAGTTGTGCAGGAGTAGAAAAAAACATGGCACCTATCAAGCTAGTGGTTAAATTATTCTTTCATTATCCCCAGTTTGTTAAGTTTGTCGAAGTAGTTGTTGGCTGCCATATCGTCAGTGCAAGACTTCCCCCTTCCCGACCGAAATTCTTCCTTCACCCACCTTTCTGAGACACGGGGTGTTTCCAGTCGGTGGGGGTGAATATAGGATTGGTATTTATGGTCCTAAGCTCCTTCTTTGATATGACATCACACATAAGGTCACAGACTTCATAGAAATCATGTGACTTTTGTGGAAGAGATGGTTTAGGAAAGTCCGAAGGGGTAATGGGATATGGGTTGTTCAGGTGTAGCTATGTCTTGTCTCAAAGTGATGCTGCCATCTTCTTTAGCACAGGCTACACATTGCACTCAACTGGGAGCGGCAGGCATTCATGCAGTTCTTCCGGGTCGACAGAAGCGTCCGATCCCATGCGTCGGCTTTGACCCGTGACGTAAGGGAGTTGTCGTTTGTGACGTCATGACGGCATGGAGTTTGGTTTGTGAGTACGTGTTTGTACATGTCGTCGTGTTGTGGTTTGTTGTGCTCTCTGGTGGTATGTTCAGGGTTTTCGTTTGTGTGGTGTAATGGGCTCAGTTTGCGTTTGCTCATTATCCAGAATTGTTTGAGTGTCGGCTGTGTTTCTAGTGGAATTCGTTTCAGTGAGTTAACGATTTTGTGTGAAGGTTAATTTAGTGTTGTTCGCTGTACATCATGTGGCAATTTTAGTAAAATTAATCAGTTGTTTTTGTTCAGAAATGGATATGACGGATAAAATTAACAGTGCACAGGTCAAGGGAAGTGTTCTATCCCAGTGTGTCACTGTGTGTTGATATTGGTATCGGGAGATGTTTTAGAGCTATATAGGCCAAAGGGAAGTGTTTGATCCTAATTTATGGGATCGGGAGCTGCTGTTGAGCTATATAGGTCAAGTGAAGTGTCTGATTCCAGATGATATTGTGTTTAGTGGTATTTGGGGAGTTTTTTCGTCATTTTGTGTGGTTTTGTATGGGGGTGGGTGTCTAAGATTTGTTTATATTTAGTTTGCCCCCCACCTAAAAACACCCCATTTCCCACGTTTGCTCCGTTAGTGTCATTAGGCTTTTTGTGGAAAGTGTGTGTGTGTTTGTTTTTTGATGTATTTTCGTCCTCGTAATGTGTACGTATGGACTTTATATGCGCCGTATTGGAATCGTGGTTTATGGTCGTTTCCGCCATATTTGTGACGTCATGGGTCAAAGCAGACGGGCGGGATCGGACGCTTCCATATTTCCGTTCTTCCTCTAACTCTTCCTTGTCTTGTGAGGTTGCCTCGATGGGTGTCTCTTCGTCATGTGTCCACTGGCCAGCCTCCCCTTCGGGAAGGAGAGCAGGTGACTCAACATCCATGAACATCATCGCAGCCTTCCGCATTTCTGCCGGGTGGGGAGGGGGGGCTGTGTCCGTCTTGGTGGCAGCATCCACCCTTGCCTTCTGTGTCACAGGGAACATGATGGCGGGGACAGACATCTTCTTTTCAGCTCTCAGGTCATCCCGCAGCTGTTGCAACTGCCGGTGGACAGCTACAAGCTCATCCTTCATGGCAGTCCTTTCTGCCACCATTGTCGCTGTGAGGACATCCAGCACATCATCTGTGATGTCTTCTTATGGCAACGCAGCCCACTTCCACCTGTTGGGTTGGGTTTGGGGGGGGGGGCATTGTGTTATTGCCTTTGACAGGCTGTGGGCACGTGTGGCAGCTCTCTTCTGCAGTTTCCAGGGCATTATGTAACTAAAGCTGCATGAGTTAGCCGTGTAAGCACCACTGCAATTCAAGCATGTGGCAGCAGTACTTCTTGGCTTGTCACAGTCGCATGAGTCTTGCACATTCGGGCAGTTCAAACACGTGACTGTACCCTTGTTTGACTTGGCAACATGCCACATTTTTTGGCAATTGTAGCATTGCTGCACTGCCTTCTTCTTCATCTTCTTCTTGACAAAGGGATCATTCCTGATGGCTTGCATCAGAATTCGAGCACGGGAACCAGCTTTCTCTCTTGCCTCGTCCAGACATTTCAGACGGTGAAGTCTGATGTAGGTGAGCGACAATATGACGCACTGCGAGTAGAGCAGCAGACTGCAGGGGTGGAGTGTGAGAGGCTGTAGCTTACCTTTATATACGAATATATAGGCCTACAAGTTGAATTGACCCCTCAGTTGACATCACCAAGACTGTGCATATTCTGAATGAACTGTGTGATTATTTAGTGCATTATCATTGACAGGCATTTGATACTGCCAGTATAGCATAGCCAATTTTCTGTATTAGTGCTTATTGCCTGTGGTCCATGCCCTTTATAATAATCTCTCTTTTGCATGTATGTGTTAGTTTTTGAACTGTAGATTCTCGTGACAGACTCATCTGAGGCATAACTTGAGGCCTAGGTTAGGTTGGAAGGTGGAAGTTTGCTTGTCAGTAGGTAAAGCTAATAAATGTTAATGAGAAACTTATACATGACAGCGTAGCCCAAAGTCAAGTTGAAATGCAACATTGTGGTTGTGAGTTGGCAAAGTGGTATTGAACACTTCACTTAAGCCAGATTGTACCTGTGTGTTTTTCAACTGTCAACAGGATCAGTAGTCCATTATTCATTGTATGGTCTTTAGCTTGTAGTCAGATGTAAAAAAAGCAACTTTTTTTTAGTAACCACATTTTCCATTGTTTTGAGTACGAAAATGGCAGGTTAGTTGTAATGTAAAACTAACAG
Organism: Schistocerca serialis cubense; assembly: GCF_023864345.2. Taxonomy (NCBI): domain Eukaryota; kingdom Metazoa; phylum Arthropoda; class Insecta; order Orthoptera; family Acrididae; genus Schistocerca; species Schistocerca serialis. Next base: position 452,819,729 of record NC_064642.1, on the reverse strand, counting down.
CCCAGAGAGACTCAGCAGTGCTCAACCGTAAACTTGAGAGGTATGCAGTACAAACTGTGTGGCCATTCCATACTTAGGTTTTTATGTTCTCCGTGCTGACATCCACATCTATGCTCCACATGTCACCTTACGATGTGTGGCAAAAGTGTACTTCCATTACAGTTATAATTTTTCCCCTTTTCCTGTTCTATTCATGAATGGTGTTGGAAAAGAATGACTGTCAGAAAACATCTTTATGAGCTGCCACAGGATGATGCAGAAAAGCTCTAAATACTGAATTCTGCCTTCCGAATTGTCGGACGCAAGATTGCTGTAACACACTATCAGGTCATTTCATGCCAAGTGGTCTAGAGGTTCGAGCAAGATGAACACAGATTTTGCTGAAATTTTGTGTGGACATAAACACATGTTCCCAATGAATATCACTAAAGTTTTACTTTCGTCAGTATAATACTTTCACTGATATCCTACTTCCAGAGATATAGTCATTTGTTTGAACCCACATTGCAACTATTGAAAGTGCACCACTGAATTTCCGGCAACTATGAGAAGTATCTCTGGTAATATTTTCTTGAAAGAAACTGTTGTGGACTGGCAAGACAGCCAATCCACTATGACAGGTAGCTGAAAGGCACGCGTTTAAGCTCACGCAGGCTGGCGTGAGGTCTGGAACAGGTCAAGGTCTTATAGTAGCAAAAATAGTACGTAGCTTCTGGAATACTTAAATTTAATCCATAATTGGTGAACATCGGTCTGACGGTACATACATTACAAGATAAATAGCAAATGATAATGGCGCCTTGCTAGGTCGTAGCAAATGACGTAGCTGAAGGCTATGCTAACTATCGTCTCGGCAAATGAGAGCGTAATTTGTCAGTGAACCATCGCTAGCAAAGTCGGCTGTACAACTGGGGCGAGTGCTAGGACGTCTCTCTAGACCTGCCGTGTGGCGGCGCTCGGTCTGCAATCACTGACAGTGGCGACACGCGGGTCCGACGTATACTAACGGACTGCGGCCGATTTAAAGGCTACCACCTAGCAAGTGTGGTGTCTGGCGGTGACACCACAGAAACTAAACTAAGGCATCTTGTACAATTTTTGCACTCAATTAAGTAAATAGCTTTTTATAACAAGAGGTGTAATTGCATGATAAATCTGAAACTTTGCTCATTCTAACTTACCAGTAAAAGTTTTTAGGATATAAAATTTCATTTTCCTGCTTTCTCGTAGTTTACAGATTGAGGGCAAAGTTGACATTTTTTTCTTAAAATAGCAAAAAGAGTCTTCTTCAAGCTCTTTTAAACCATTTACATTTGAAAGACCAGCTTCTAAACCACCTGAAAAATTAGACTTGGTGTTGCAGTGTGAGCATATCAGGTCCTAAAAACTGATGACAAGGTGGAGATGCATTTATGATGTGGCCATATTCTGCTGTTACTACTCAGATTAAATCTGACATCTTTTATTATGTTCTACAGTTGTTTAGTATTTTCTGGGGAAGGTTATATCAGAAGTCCTGATCACTAGGAATTGAAATTTAGTCAGAATAACCGGAAAAACTTGAAAAGGTGTGTCTCTTGTCACGACTCAGCATGACATTCTGGGTGATTATAATTACTCTGATGGTGTTCAGGGTGCTGCAGTGTGGGCTGTATACATCACAGGATGCTGAAACATCATGGGTATGTTCATTAATCAGTGCACTCACGGAGTATGCTTAAAAAAAAAAAAATTAATATGACAAATAGTATTGAAATGATTTGGCAATGTGAGTACCTCAATAATACCGACTCTGAGCTAATAAAATTGATACTGGCAGTACTTGTACTACTACAGCTGCTGCCACTAATAGTGATAACGGTAATAATAATAATAATAATAATAATAATAATAACAACACAACTATGGAAGAGCTACAACTACTGGTTTATATAGGAGCACTCACTACACTAAATATACACACTAGGCAGAGATCAGAACCAACCAACACACAGAAGAAACCCACAAAACCAGCATGGCAACACAGGCTACAGATCAGAATAGAAAAACTGAGAAGAGACATTGGACAGCTAACACAATTTATAAGAATAGAAATGTCAGAAAAAAACGAAAAAGGTTAGGTAAAATCTCACAACAAGAAGTGATAGAGCAATTAGATGAAAAGAAGCAGAAATTACAAGCATTGGCCAAACGACTTAGAAGATACAAAAAAAGTGAAAATAGAAGGAAACAAAACCAAAAGAAATTTTACCAGACAATAGGTAACACACACATTAAAATAGACAATCCACCAAACATAACAGACATGGAACACTTCTGGAGCAACATATGGTCAAACCCGGTACAAAATAACAGGCATGCACGGTGGATACAAGCAGAAACAGATACGTACAAGATGATACCACAAATGCCTGAAGTGATAATTTTGCAACATGAAGTCATCCAAGCAATTAATTCTACTCACAATTGGAAAGCCCCGGGAAAAGATAAAATAGCAAATTTCTGGCTAAAGAAATTCACCTCAACACATTCACATCTAACTAAATTATTTAACAGTTACATTGCAGACCCATACACATTCCCTGATACACTTACACATGGAATAACTTATCTGAAACCTAAAGATCAAGCAGACACAGCAAACCCAGCTAAATATCACCCCATAACATGCCTACCAACAATATACAAAATATTAACTTCAGTCATTACATAGAAATTAATGACACATACAACACAGAACAAAATTATAAATGAAGAACAAAAAGGCTGTTGCAAAGGAGCACGAGGATGTAAAGAGCAACTGATAATAGATGCAGAGACGACATGTTGTTGTTGTTGTTGTGATCTTCAGTCCTGAGACTGGTTTGATGCAGCTCTCCATGCTACTCTATCCTGTGCAATCTTCTTCATCTCCCAGTACCTACTGCAACCTACATCCTTCTGAATCTGCTTAGTGTATTCATCTCTTGGTCTCCCTCTACGATTTTTACCCTCCACGCTGCCCTCCAGTACTAAATTGGTGATCCCTTGATGCCTCAGAACATGTCCTACCAACCGATCCCTTCTTCTGGTTGTTGTGCCACAAACTTCTCTTCTCCCCAATCCTATTCAATACTTCCTCATTAGTTATGTGATCTACCCATCTAATCTTCAGCATTCTTCTGTAGCACCACATTTCGAAAGCTTCTATTCTCTTCTTGTCCAAACTATTTATCGTCCATGTTTCACTTCCATACATGGCTACACTCCATACGAATACTTTCAGAAATGACTTCCTGACACTTAAATCAATACTGGATGTTAACAAATTTCTCTTCTTCAGAAACGCTTTCCTTGCCATTGCCAATCTACATTTTATATCCTCTCTACTTCGACCATCATAAGTTATTTTACTCCCTAAATAGCAAAACTCCTTTACTACTTTAAGTGTCTCATTTCCTAATCTAATACCCTCAACGTCACCCGACTTAATTCGACTACATTCTATTATCCTCGTTTTGCTTTTGTTGATGTTCATCTTATATCCTCCTTTCAAGACACTGTCCATTCCGTTCAACTGCTCTTCCAAGTCCTTTGCTGTCTCTGACAGAATTACAATGTCATCGGCGAACCTCAAAGTTTTTACTTCTTCTCCATGAATTTTAGTACCTACTCCGAATTTTTCTTTTGTTTCCTTTACTGCTTGCTCAATATACAGATTAAATAACATCGGGGACAGGCTACAACCCTGTCTCACTCCTTTCCCAACCACTGCTTCCCTTTCATGCCCCTCAACTCTTATAACTGCCATCTGATTTCTGTACAAATTGTAAATAGCCTTTCGCTCCCTGTATTTTATACCTGCCACCTTCAGAATTTGAAAGAGAGTATTCCAGTTAACATTGTCAAAAGCTTTCTCTAAGTCTACAAATGCTAGAAACATAGGTTTGCCTTTTCTTAATCTTTCTTCTAAGATAAGTCGTAAGGATAGTATTGCCTCACGTGTTCCAGCATTTCTACGGAATCCAAACTGATCTTCCCCGAGGTCCGCTTCTACCAGTTTTTCCATTCGTCTGTAAAGAATTCGCGTTAGTATTTTGCAGCTGACTTATTAAACTGATAGTTCGGTAATTTTCACATCTGTCAACACCTGCTTTCTTTGGGATTGGAATTATTATATTCTTCTTGAAGTCTGAGGGTATTTCGCCTGTCTCATACATCTTGCTCACCAGATGGTAGAGTTTTGTCAGGACTGGCTCTCCCAAGGCCATCAGTAGTTCTAATGGAATGTTGTCTACTCCCGGGGCCTTGTTTCGACTCAGGTCTTTCAGTGCTCTGTCAAACTCTTCACGCAGTATCTTATCTCCCATTTCGTCTTCATCTACATCCTCTTCCATTTCCATAATATTGTCCTCAAGTACATTGCCCTTGTATAAACCCTCTATATACTCCTTCCACCTTTCTGCCTTCCCTTCTTTGCTTAGAACTGTTTTGCCATCTGAGCTCTTGATATTCATACAAGTGGTTCTCTTCTCTCCAAAGGTCTCTTTAATTTTCCTGTAGGCAGTATCTATCTTACCCCTAGTGAGACAAGCCTCTACATCCTTACATTTGTCCTCTAGCCATCCCTGCTTAGCCATTTTGCACTTCCTGTCGATCTCATTTTTGAGACGTTTGTATTCCTTTTTGCCTGCTTCATTTACTGCATTTTTATATTTTCTCCTTTCATCAATTAAATTCAATATTTCTTCTGTTACCCAAGGATTTCTATTAGTCCTCGCCTTTTTACCTACTTGATCGTCTGCTGCCTTCACTACTTCATCTCTCATAGCTACCCATTCTTCTTCTACTGTATTTCTTTCCCCCATTCCTGTCAATTGTTCCCTTATGCTCTGCCTGAAACTCTCTACAACCTCTGGTTCTTTCAGTTTATTCAGGTCCCATCTCCTTAGATTCCCACCTTTTTGCAGTTTCTTCAGTTTCAATCTGCAGTTCATAACCAATAGATTGTGGTCAGAATCCACATCTGCCCCTGGAAATGTCTTACAATTTAAAACCTGGTTCCTAAATCTCTGTCTTACCATTATATAATCTATCTGATACCTTTTAGTATCTCCAGGATTCTTCCAGGTATACAACCTTCTTTTATGATTCTTGAACCAAGTGTTAGCTATGATTAAGTTATGCTCTGTGCAAAATTCTACAAGGCGGCTTCCTCTTTCATTTCTTCCCCCCAATCGATATTCACCTACTATGTTTCCTTCTCTCCCTTTTCCTACTGATGAATTCCAGTCACCCATGACTATTAAATTTTCGTCTCCCTTCACTACCTGAATAATTTCTTTTATCTCGTCATACATTTCATCAATTTCTTCATCATCTGCAGAGCTAGTTGGCATATAAACTTGTACTACTGTAGTAGGCATGGGCTTTGTGTCTATCTTGGCCACAATAATGCGTTCACTATGCTGTTTGTAGTAGCTAACCCGCACTCCTATTTTTTTATTCATTATTAAACCTACTCCTGCATTACCCCTATTTGATTTTGTGTTTATAACCCTGTAATCACCTGATCAAAAGTCTTGTTCCTCCTGCCACTGAACTTCACTAATTCCCACTATATCTAACTTTAACCTATCCATTTCCATTTTTAAGTTTTCTAACCTACCTGCCCGATTAAGGGATCTGATATTCCCCGCTCCGATCCGTAGAACGCCAGTTTTCTTTCTCCTGATAACGACGTCCTGTTGAGTAGTCCCCGCCCGGAGATCCGAATGGGGGACTATTTTACCTCCGGAATATTTTACCCAAGAGGACGCCATCATCATTTAATCATACAGTAAAGCCGTACCGTAGGTGCAACCACAACAGAGGGGTATCTGTTGAGAGGCCAGACAAACATGTGGTTCCTGAAGAGGGGCAGCAGCCTTTTCAGTAGTTGCAGGGGCAACAGTCTGGATGATTGACTGATCTGGCCTTGTAACATTAACCAAAACGGCCTTGCTGTGCTGGTACTGTGAACGGCTAAAAGCAAGGGGAAACTACAGCCGTAATTTTTCCCGAGGACATGCAGCTTTACTAGAGATGACATATCAAGTTAAAACTAAACAAAGGTCGCTACACTATGCATACATTGATTACCAAAAAGCTTTTGATAGTGTACCCCACTCATGGTTACTACAAATATTGGAAATATACAAAGTAGATCCTAAATTGATACAGTTCCTAAACATAGTAATGAAAAATTGGAAAACCACACTTAATATCCAAACAAATTCAAATAATATCACATCACAGCCAATACAAATTAAGCGTGGAATATATCAAGGAGACTCATTAAGTCCGTTCTGGTTCTGCCTTGCTCTGAACCCACTATCCAACATGCTAAATAATACAAATTATTGATACAATATTACTGGAACATACCCACACAAAATCACACATCTGCTATACATGGATGATCTAAAACTACTGGCAGCAATGAATCAACAACTCAACCAATTACTAAAGATAACAGAAGTATTCAGCAATGATATAAATATGGCTTTTGGAACAGACAAATGTAAGAAAAATAGCATAGTCAAGGGAAAACACACTAAACAAGAAGATTACATATTGCATAACCACAGCGACTGCATAGAAGCGATGGAAAAAACAATGCCTATAAATATCTAGGATACGGACAAAAAATAGGAATAGATAATACAAATATTAAAGAAGAACTAAAAGAAAAATATAGACAAAGACTAACAAAAATACTGAAAACAGAAGTGACAGCAAGAAACAAGACAAAAGCTATAAATACTTATGCTATACCGATATTGACCTACTCATTTGGAGTAGTGAAATGGAGTAACACAGACCTAGAAGCACTCAATACACTTACACGATCACAATGCCACAAATATAGAATACATCAAATACATTCAGCAACTGAAAGATTCCCATTAAGCAGAAAGGAAGGAAGAAGGGGATTTATCGACATAAAAAACCTACATTATGGACAGGTAGACAATTTAAGAAAATTCTTTATAGAACGAGCAGAAACTAGCAAAATACACAAAGCAATCACTCATATAAATACATCGGCTACACCACTGCAATTTCATAACCACTTCTACAACCCTTTAGATCACATAACATCATCAGATACGAAGAAAGTAAATTGGAAAAAGAAAACACTACATGGCAAGCACCCGTATCATCTAATACAGCCACACATTGATCAAGACGCATCCAACACATGGCTAAGAAAAGGCAGTATATACAGTGAGACGGAAGGATTCGTGATTGCAATACAGGATCAAACAATAAACACCAGATATTACAGCAAGCATATTATTAAAGATCCCAATACCACAACAGATAAATGCAGACTTTGCAAACAACAAATAGAAACAGTAGATCACATCACAAGTGGATGTACAATACTAGCAAATACAGAATACCCCAGAAGACATGACAATGTAGCAAAAATAATACATCAACAGCTTGCCTTACAACATAAACTTATAAAACAACATGTTCCCACATACAAGTATGCACCACAAAATGTACTGGAGAACGATGAATACAAATTATACTGGAACAGAACCATTATAACAGATAAAACACCACCACATAACAAACCTGACATCATACTCACCAATAAAAAGAAGAAATTAACACAACTAATCGAAATATCCATACCCAATACAACAAATAGACAAAAGAAAACAGGAGAAAAAATTGAAAAATACATCCAACTGGCTGAGGAAGTCAAGGACATGTGGCATCAGGATAAAGTTGACATTATACCAATTATACTATCAACTACAGGAGTCATACCACACACTATCCACCAGTACATCAATGCAATACAGCTACATCCAAACTTATATATACAACTACAGAAATCTGTAATTATTGTTACATGTTCAATTACCCGAAAGTTCCTAAATGCAATATAACACATACCATACAGTTAAAAGGAAGTGACGCTTGATCAAGGTCCGCGTCACTTTCCATTTTTAACCTTACTTAACGTCTGAGAAAGTAAAGAAATAATAATAATAATAGTAATGTAATAAGAATAATGATAGTGGCAGATATAAAAAGACTTCGCAGGTGTACAAGATAGATATTTTCTGATATGGGGAGTTCTGGGAAAAATAAGTTCAGGGAGACTGCACCAGCTAAGAATACTGGGAATTTTGTTCTGATGGGAACAACTGTTTCTACCATTCCCCCACCCTGCCCCAGGGGGCTCAGCATTTTTTTTTGGTGAGTATGTGCTTCGTTACCACGGGGCCCCAGCCTTTGCAGCACTCCTCCCCTTTCTGTGCTGCATGTCTATCTTTCTGCTATTCTTTTCCCCTTCCTTGGGGACTGAGTCACAAGTCTACTTCAGGAAACTGAAGTTTTTGGTGAAACTTTGTATGGATTCATCCTGTCCACTCATCTTTCTTTCGCTGTCCCTCCATTTCTCACCCTTCCTCCACTTTGGCATATAAGGTATCTCTTTTTCCTTTTCTTCTTCTTCTTCTTCTTCCTCCTCCTCCTCCTCCTACTGCAATCCTGAAGACTGGCCCATGCATTTGATGTGTGAAAGGTGGCAGTGTAATGCATAATTCCCAGTCCCCAGTTGACAAGTATGGCTCGTATGTAACCCCTGGTGAAGGTCAGACCCGTGAGGGGTGATTGCCTGAGCTGGACCTCTGTCTGGAGTCTGTGAGGTGCGACTTAAGGTGTGGACAAGCACTTGGTGTGGACAAGCACCTGAGGCAGATGACCCCCTCATAGGGAGGGTTCTCCAGCGCTAAGGAGTCCGCCATCCTAGACACTGCCAATCATAGGGGAGTTCTCCGCAATGAGTTCCTCATTTCAAACATGTAAATGGGTTAAGATGAAAGAATTGACACCTCTCCAAGGTGCACCCCGATACCTCATTGTGTCATGCGTGGATGATGGTGACAATTTCACGACAGATAATCCATTCAGAAGGGTGTGGATGCCATTGCCAGTCCTGCGAAGGCCTGTTCTCAGTTGCGTAATGGGACCTTGCGTATGTAGCCGGACAGTGCTTTTCAAGCACAGAAACTTATTAATACAACACTTTACAGCTGCCCTGTTAAAGTAGACGCCCTGTGCACTCTAAATTCCTCCTGTGGTGTTGTATACACTCGACTGCACAATGGCCTGCAGAGGCTGAAATTACAGCCTACCTCACTGACCAGGGAGTGATGGCATCATGAACAGTATTAGTGCCAAACTGCATTCCATTCCTCATATGAGTATGTGATACTGCCATCAAAAATTAGGGCTGACTACAAAGCTGTTACTGTCAGTCCATATACCACGAATCCCACGTGTTGCTACACATGTCAGCACTACAATGACACCCGTGAATCTTATGAAAATGCAGCCAAATACATAACTTGCGGCAGGGATGCTCGTGAGGGTGAGTGTCCATCTCCTTTCCTGCATTCAATCAACTGCAAAGGTGACCATGCTGCTTTCTCTCATGACTGTCCAATCTATCTCAATTAGAGAGCCATTGAGGAGATCTGGGTGAAGGAAAAGTTTCCTACTCACATTGCTCAGAAAATGTTGGTTAGCCGCAATCCTTGTACACCACCCTCTGGCAATTATCATACGGGTGCTGCTGCACCCCGACGTACGAAGGGCATGGCTATGAAGGCTTACAACTTCCAGTTGTGTGCCATGATTGTGTAATCGTCCAGCTCCAAGGTCAAACCCTCATCTTTACTAACAAACCTTTGCCTGCACCAGTGACATTACATGCCTTGCAAACAGAAGCACGGAAATCCAAAAAGGAGTACTCTCACGATGACTTTCTGCGCACATCCAGCCAGCCATCGTCTGGGTCTGCACCTGACAAATGGCAGGGTTCTAAGCAATGAAACAAGGGCAAACAATTTTTCCCTTCTCCACCTTGGCATTATTCTTCATTGGTGTCACCATGAAATACCTTCACCTGGCCATCCTCCATTTCACCGAGACCCACCGCCAACAACCAGTCTGCTGGCCAACTGAAGGCAAATACCAACACCTCCGTCGAACTAGAGGACCAGAATCCTCCGGCCTCTGAAGCGCATTGTTGTGCATGTTCGAATTCTGGCATTTGGCAGCTGCTACAGTCATTGCCCCCTTATTTGATACCTCTCATGTCGTATCAGATAAGGTTATTCTCCAGTTCACAGCATCACATCCAATAGGGTTGAATTACAGCTCCTCTTGTGATCATACTTCCAGTTGTTTTCTTACTCCAGGAAAGAAAATTACACTTTCACAATCGCTTTCACCTCCCACACTTCACTTCAGCTGCCCGCTAACGGGAGAGTCATGTTGCTCTTTCGAGACGACGTCCATGATCACACTATTTCTTTGCACACCCAGCTTCAAGCTGTTGCTGTCTATCTTTCCCTTGCCTGTTTTGCCTGCTCTCTTTGCAATGTCTACTCACCCTTGTCTTCTTCTGTCATCAGGGCAGACACTTTGCAACTTACTGCTCAACTTCCTCCTCCCTTTTTGCTGCTTGGCGACTTCAGTGCCCACCAACCCATTTGGGGCACTCCACATCCCTGTCCGAGAGGCTCTCTCGTAGTAGATATCCTCAAACAGCGCAGTCTAATCTATTTGAACACGGGTACACCCACATTTCTGTCAGATTCCACGCATTCCTTTCTCCAGTTAGTCCTAGATTGACATCCAGTGAAAAGAATATAATAGCTAACATTGTACTCTGGGGATGCCTTATACTGTCTGTCTCCATTGTGACTTACGGTGCCAGACATGATGCATTGCTTTCAGGATGTCAGGTATGAACGAAACTAATGCACTGCCCTTGGCAAAAAATTTAGCCCGCTAATAAAAGGCTTTGCTAAAGTCTAAGAAGCATATAATAGCTGTCTCGTGTGCAACTATGGCAAGCTTCAGGTCATCTGTTGCCTTTATTAAGGCAGATATTGTGCTGTTATATTTACAGAGCACTGATTATTATTTGTTAAGTAGATTGTTTGTTGTTAGGTAAGGCCTTGGACAGTGCGGGAAAAATGCAAATAGTTCGGTAATCAGAGGGTGCTGTGGCAACATCCTTTTTAGGTAGTGGCTTAACTAGTGTTTGTTTCTAGGGCTGAGGGGAAACACTGGTGTTCAAGAGTGGTTGAAGATATCTGTTATTGTGGGCAGTAGTGAGTCAGTAATAAGCTTCATCATTTGGACTGTAATGCCATCATGTCCGATAGATGCTGATCTGATACGCATGATGGCTTTTACATCATTCTCGCATTTGGTAGGTTTTGGGGAAGTTCGTAGCAGTATGTCTGATATTTTTAAGAACAGATTCATGTAAAAGATCATTTTGAGAGTGTATTTTCATTGTGTAATGCTGTTCATGTGCTAGTTTAATTCCAGTTTGAAGTATAGTATATTTTGTGTTTACATAGTTTGTAGTTGATGTGAAAACACTCTGTCTTCGGGCCACAATTGGCCCATCGGGCTGCTATGTCATCCTCAGCTGAGGATGCGGATAGAAGGGATGTGTGGTCAGCACACCGCTCTCCCGGGCGTTATGATGGTTTTCTTTGACCAGAGCTGCTACTATTTGGTCAAGTAGCTTCTCAGTTGGTATCATGAGGCTGAGTGCACCCCGAAAAATGGCAACAGCATGTGGCGGCCCAGGTGGTCACCCATCCAAGTGCCGGCCCGTCCGACAGTGCTTAACTTCGGTGATCTGACGGGAACCAGTGTATCCACTGTGGCAAGACCGTTGCCAGTTGATGTGAACTGATTGGTTTCAAGACTTGGCTGTTCACTAAAGCATGTCAAATCTAACACCTTTCAGCCATCTAATTTCCAAACTTAGTTTATATGGCTACCATTTTCAGCAGTTTACCATGCCACCCTCAGGTCCCTGACCGACATGTGGTTTGAAGTGATCACCATAGCATGCAGAAATCTACAGATACTAGAATTTGAATGCTGGACCCTGTTTTGACCAGAACCGAAGTGGAATCTTCCTACAAGTTGGTCAGGGTCTGAAGATGGCATAGTAAATCACTGAAACTGGTAGCCAGCTAAAATAAGTTTGGAAATTAGATGGCTGAAAGGTGTTTGATTTGACATTCTAAAGTTAGAAGTGATCTCTTTTAGGCCCCAAAGATTACACTTCATACAAGGTACTTGAATTTTTTATAGGTATCATTATTTGCTGTCGAATATCATGAGGAAAATTGTACTACTGCCAAGATGATGTCACTGAGGGTGCTGGAATAACAGCAATAATGTACTGTTCCAGAACTTAGCACTTGTCCCTCCTTGGTGGCCAGTTAATGAACTTGCTCATCCTTGTGGATACATAAAGCTTATTAAAGTATCCTTCTGCTCAGCAAAAGCTTCATGGATATTTTCCAATCCACCACTCTTTTTCATAAATGTGTCCTGGCTGGAGGACTGATCTGTTTCACTTCTGCAGTGAGAGCATTAATGACATAAAATTTGCTTTCATCGGCAAAGAAGAAATTGAATGAAATAAAGTGTTACAAGGAAAGTGGTTTTATCATGGGCATACTTTAGCAGGAACTAGAGAATATCATGATTTTTTGCCAGTTGATGAAACAACAATGCAAGCCAGCTGTTTCCCTAATGATTCATCTTTTCTTGCGAAAGCTAGGGACAGTAATGAAGGAGATTTATTAACATCTGACCTTCAGCCAGTACAGTATGCTGCATGCATTATGAAAAAGACTGGTGGATTGGAAATATGTGATACTTCCACAGAAGGATGCTTTAATAAACTTTAAGCACCCACATGGCCCAGCACCCACATTAAGGAGTGACAAGTACTGGGTTCTGAAACAATGTATTACTGCAGTTATTCCAGCACCCTCAGTGACATTATCAGGCTGGCAGTAAAGTTTTTTTCATGACTTTCTACAACAAATTAATGAAACCTGTAACATATTCAAATACCTGGAAGGAAATGTAAACTTAGCATCTTAAAAAGGCCCCTTCTAGCATTGTCCTCTGACAACTGGAGAAATATATCATCGGGCATGGGATCCTGTGTAAAGAAACCATTATCAGGCTTGGGAACCTGTGGTAAAGGAACCCACTGGTAGCTGGAGTTGCACAGCTATTGGGCATGGCACTGTGCCAGTGGTAATGCTGGATTTCTCACTTTAAAAGAAGCCAGCAGTGGTTAAACCACAATGCACCATACCAACGCATTTACCCAATTTTTCATCAGTTCACATAACTGCAAGCTATGCAAACACAGAATGTGGTATGTTTTAAACTGGAATTGAACTAGCATGCCATAACATTGCAAATTTATAGACAAAACTTACAGTATATGACAGTGGTGTAAAATTTGAAGGCAGTTTTTATGATGTGTCTTGCAGCTGTTTTGTAAAAATTTTACTAACAAGATGTTCAGTGCCTTGGTAACACACATTTAAATTTTGAAGTTTTCCCAGTTGTTCTGACTCAGTCTCAATCTCCCTCCCTAGTCATCAGAACCTCTGATATTACCTTCCCTGGAGGGTACTAAACAATAGTAGAACTTAATAGAGATATCAGCTTTGAGTAGGCTGCCATTGGAATATGGGTGTATTTTAAATGCATCTCCACCTTATTGCTTTTTCTTAGGGCCTTATATGTGCACACTGCAAAACCGGATCTAGTTTTTTAGGTGGTTTACAATATGGTATAAGCAATTAAAACTGTTTAAAAATGTTTGCAGAAGACACTTTTTTGTAAAGGTGGTCTAAAAATAGCCATTTTTTGGCATTTTTACAAAAATCATCAGCTTTGCACCCAAATTGTAAATCACTGGAAAGCAGTAGAATAATGAAATTTTGTATCTTAAAACCTTGTTTCTGTTCTCAAAGTTCTCGAAAACTCGGCAACGCTTAATAATACACGTATAGGGCAGATCCAGGAAAAAGAAGGGGCAGTGTATATAAACAGTTGTGAATATTTTTGTATAAAACACTGATGACAGCCCTCTTTTTAACAATGTAAGTGTATTTTGTGTCAAGGTTCTTTTACTTTCATTAATAATTTGTGTACGATCTGTGTGTTGCTTTTGCAGTATTTGAAAATTACAGAAATGTTTCTGAAGCACCCTTGATGTTTACTAAACTAGTTTGTAGCCTTTTACATTTAACATGATTTTTTCATTTAAAGTCATTTTTATTCCTGGCATTATTTAGGGTGGGACAATGTCTTGAAATATAGCATTTAAAGTTGAAAATGAGGCTTCTAATTTTTAATATTTTTGCGGGTGGAGGTCCCCCATATTCCACCCATATTTTCCATCTGATAACTGACAGCTTCTTGTTAAGGTTGGCATCTATGCATTAGATATGCTGTCATTCACTATTAAAAAACGTGAAGATAAAAGCCCAGGAGAACTTAAATCTTATGGGCCAATTTGTTGGGTAAGTGCCCAAGTCAGACTACAGGGAAAAGCTTCTATGCCACTGTCTAAGGAATCATAGACTGGTAATTGGTAAGAGCCCCCTGCAGTACAGTTTCAGGAAAGCAAAATACATTAAAAATGTCGTAAATCGTGCAGTGCATATTGTGAACACTCAGGGGGCAAGTATTGTATAGGCTTAATGGCTGTCATAGGTGGATCATCCAGTAACTTATGGTAACCTGTTATATTCAAAAGACTGAAGCAAATGGCTGCCACAGATGTTTCTGTAACAGGTTAAAAGATTACCCACAGACAGGCAGGCAAAACTGTAATGTCTCAGAGAGAAAATTGTGAAAAATATCAGCAAAGGCTGCCCATGGGGCTCTGTTTGTATTCCAGAATTGTGGGATGTTGGCAAAGAACCTTTATTGAATTAGCTATAAAGTATGTCTCACTATAGGCCACATAGCCAGTGCAGATGATCTGCTAATTGTAGTATCTGCAAACACAAAGGCTAAATTAGAAGAAATTAGTGGGGAAGTTCTTAAAACACCTAGCAATTGATACGCAAAAAATAAATTAAAGATCACAGCCCACACAACAGTTTAGAATAAATGACCTTCCTGCAAACAGAAAATAAGTTCATAATTAGAGAGAAATACTGACGAAAATAAAAACTTTTGCACTTGTTGGAATTCTTTGTCAGAGAGGCATTAAAATCCTGAACAAAATAACATCAGTTGGCCAAAGAAGCTGTCAGCTGCCTCTTTAAGTGGTATAAGAATGTACCACAATATAATCTTAATCACGGTTATGGGCTATGGGTCAGTCATATGGACTGACATAGCCAGAAAGGTAAAGAGCAAAGGCTCTTCTGCAAGCATGTGTCTAACAGGCGTGATAGTACAACATACAGAACAACACCAATAGGTGCTGCTGGTGATAGTAGACTTACTACCCCAGGACCTAGCAGTAAGGAAGAGAGGTGCACAACATTGGCTCGAGAAGGACGAATATGATAAAGTAGTGGAACTAGGTACAAGAGACACATCAAGTATAGAAAGAAAGGCATGCATTGGTAGAGAATGGCAAGAAATCTGGAACAGGGCAGAAACAGGAAGGATAACCTACCAGTTCCTTCTTAACATAAAAGAAAGATCAAGAATGTTGTACTTCCACCTGACCCAGGGAGCTGTAGACTACACATTGGGAGATGGTTCATAACCCAGCTACAACTAAAAATACAACAAGGTACCTTAGATAATTGTGAATGTGGAGCAGTCGGCACTCGGACCACATCATCTGAGATTTTGCCCTTAGACAGTATGTTGCAGACAAGAGTAGGTAAGTCTTTAGCAAGACACCTGCCAATAACATAATAAGGAATGAGGAGCTTTGGCACAGCTGAATTTACTGACAGCCAAAATATTAGCTTGTGAGAAACGACCAAGAAGATGCCATATATCATCATGACAAGACCCACCATGGGAGAAGATCCATCTACAGCAACCTCCTGGATGCAGCAAGGAGATGAACTTCAGAGATTCTGACAGCTATCTCCCAGTCTCATCAATCTTAGGTGGCACAGCAGTAAGGCTACTGTGATTCCTGAGTTGTGCAACAGCATGTCAGGGCTAAATATCCAGACAACTGAAGAAATATATAGTTTTGTTCTGATGGAAAGTAAGGGAGTATAGTGTATTGCAGTGTTGTGTAGTATAGTCTAGGATTATAAATTACAAAATTTGTGCTGTACGATTTTAGTATAGTACAGTAGACCAATAGCATGTGCCTTCTGGATTTTGGACGAACGTATATCTGTGCACCAGATGTCCAAAAGATATTATGTAAATTTTTAAAATTATTTATATTTTTTAAGTAGATGTTTTATGCATTTTTCCTTAAACAGCATAATGCCTAATTATCATACCTTATTTGAAATTATTAAAATACTAGTGAACCTGGCAATACTTCACAATTTCGGCGGGGGACTGGGTGTTGTGTGTCCTTCGTCATCATTTTCATCATCATTGACATGCAAGTCACCAAAGTGGCGTCAACTAAAAAGACTTGCAATATGGCAGCCTAACCCGAAGGGGATATCCCGGCCAATAAATGCCATATGATCATTTCATTCTCTCTCTCTCTCTCTCTCTCTCTCTCTCTATCTATCTATCTATCTATCTATCTATCTATCTATCTATCTTTTTATTTCCTCCTCCCTTGCAGTCATCTCGTCTTCCACCCTCTCCCTGACCTTGAACCTTGTTGATTGTTATTGAAAATGAAACATCGATTGGGAGCTGAATTCGCTTAAAATGAATGTGAGAATGGTTGATATCATTGGTATATGAGAGATGAGGGAGACCTCTCCAGCTGCTGAATCTGTGAGTAATTTGCACAGTTCTAATCTGCAAACGAATAAGATTATAATAAAAGGAGAAAGACTATATTTGAAAGAAACAATTTGTGTAATAGTTAAATTGCCTAGCTATCATATAGATGTAATTATTAAAGCATTGTGTAAAAATTCAGAGTAAATTGGTCAAGCACTTATCAAGATTTTTGCTAAAATCATTGTCACTGTATGTATGACATGTATTTAAATATCATATACAATAAAATATGTACTCGATGTCTGTCCAAATGTTCATAAGATTGTTGAGTAAAAATTTGAACTAAACTGGTCAAGAACTTGAGATATTTGCTAACAATATTTTCCCTTTACATATTAAATATTTATTAAAATATTTAACATATATCTATCCAAACAGGTATTAGAGTGTCATGGAAAATTTGGATTAATCGGCCAAGAACTTTCGGACATTTTTGATAACAGTGTTAAACTAAAATTTGTCTTTATATAGTAGTATAGATTGCATGTCATATTCATATATACTAACTCAAGTAAAACGTTTGGTCTTTTATTGTATCCAGATAACGGACTTAAAGAAAATAGTTAATCAATCAGTAAATGTCACTCGGCAAGCTGCTGTTTCATCAAGACCCAGCCAATGCTCTTTTTAGCAATACCATGTGTTTATGATACAGAAGCTTTGGCAAGATCAATAGCTGTACTGTTAAGTAACAATCATTTCTTATACATCTCACTTAAAACCAACTAACTGTGCCTCAATAGAATCCTATTCTGAATATTCTAGCTCCTACACCACAGGAGTATATCAAATTCATTATGCCAGCTCCGTCATCTTGTGCCCTGGAGTCAAAAACGTGCCTCTTATTTTCAGGGTTGCCACAAGTTCTAGAAAACAGGGAAATTCGGGAATTTCAAACATGTAAGGGAAATATCAGGTTAATTTGAAGAAGAAGAAGAAGAAGAAGAAGAAAAAACTGGAAAACCTAGTTTTTGTCTTAGTCTTGTTTACCAAGACGTCATGCATCGTCGCTGGCTTGGTGCAGCTGAGTACAAGCACTGCTTCCTAATCCCTCATTCTTACTGATACTTTCCTTCCTACTGCTCCCCTCAGCTTGCAGTCAGTGCTGCCACCACTTCTTGCCACTAGCCTAGCAGCTGCCAACAAGAGGCAGGGAGGTGTTAGGAGTGATTTGTTAAGATCTGATGACACAGCAGCTGGAGACAGCAGTCGTGTGTGCATGAGCTGTGTCTGAGTGGTGGAGTGTGTGTGTGGGGGGGGGGGGGGGGGCTCTCATTTTCTGACCAAGGCTGTGGCCGAAAATTTTGTTGCGAGTGTGTGATCGTCTTGCTGCCAGTTCCCTGTCACCGTAAGCTCTGGCCATGCTTCAGCGACCACATTGCGGCGCGACAGTAGAATGTTGTTTCTCCCAGGGAACAGGGATCTTAGCTTAACCGCCCGGATCGCGAGGATGGAATAAATCTCTATTAAAAAAAAACCTCTATCTCAGGGCGTGCGACACGCTGATTGAATGCGTGGCTGTTGAGGTGGAACAATCATTAGTGGGCAGCCTGTGAGGAACCTACCATACCTCAGTTATATAAGGCTTACTTAGGCTTGCGGGGCTCTGTCTGAGTGGACCCTTATTTTCCTAGCTGGTCATGGGACTGAGATGGAACCCTTAAAATCATCTCCTCCCAGCAGGAAGGGTACCGCCTGAGAGTGTTCACACCCATTAACCCAAGAGAACAAGAGAGGCTATTCCTCCTGATAATAGGACTACTTAGGACTACAGTAACAGCGCTCATGCAGTCATGAATAACAACGTGTTTTTGGTGATAAAGGAAGGAGGGGACATACAAAAAAGTTTCCTCCTTTTATATCCTTAAGGGTTTGGAAGACCTTGATGGCACTTTAAAATCTATATAAAATGACTGTGTAATTGCTCATTGTTGGTCGAAACTAACAGATCAAAGCAGGTGTAACTTCTTAAGAAATTGCAGAAACTGGGTGAATATGATATCATCGTTGAGATGCATATCTCTCTTAACTCCTGTAAGGACGTTGTCATGAGCTGAGATATCATGGACATGGACATAAAAGAACTGAAACAAGAATGGGCATCCCAGGGGATAATCGATATGGAGCAACAAATTTGAAGGACTAATGGAGACAGTGAAAAGACTGCCACTTTCATTGTCACATTAAATTCTCTGACACTGCCTGAACATGTTATGGCAGGGTTCCTTCAACTTAATGTTCGGCCTTAGATACCAAACTTTATGCGGTGCTATAAATGTCAGCATTTCAGTCATACAACCATGAGTAGTGGAAGTGAAGTGATCTGCAGGAAGTGTGGAAAAGCAGCTCATGACATGGGGCTGACTGCCCATCCCCAGCGATCTGTGTCAACTGCTCTGGGAACCATCCAGTCTGGAGCTGCGACTGCCCTTTTTTTGCTGAGGAATGCAAAATATAGGAAATAAGTGATGAAGTGGATTCCCCCACGTCAAAGACAAAAAAGAATGTAGGGCAACGAAACACCCTGTCTTTGCCATCTCATTTTCTTCCTTGTTGCAGAAACCTATTCCCAAAGTGGACGCTTCAACATAGATGGTGCCTAGCATGCCTGTATCCACCTCAAGCACCTATACCTGCACATGTGCATGCCAAGGAAAAAAGAGGAAGGGCAGAGCAATCCAGGCAGCTGCAACAGGAAAGACCAACAACAATTCCGCAGTGAGCATCCAGAAGGCACACATAAAGCAGAGTGCCTCTCAATGCCTCCTTACACCTCATCCTCATCAGGACCGGGTGCAGGGAATGAATCCCGACTTTCAGGTCACAAGCTGTCCCAGGCACTGTCAGACATCATTCTGATACTTCTGATTGATGAGGAGAACACCATGGAGTTAGATGCCTTGGATCCAGGCAGCCCCTCCATTCAGACTTGCTCTACCAGTGCTTCACCTGCCTGGCGCAAAGGTAGGGGCAAATTAAAACTGCACTTATGACATGGCTCCCATACTACAGTGGAACTTGAATGGGTTCAGCACTCATGTGGAGGAACTGAAACTCCTAGAGTACAGTCACACCCCTTGTGCTTCTGTTTACAAGAAACAGATTTTAAAGATAAAGACATCCCTGTGCTATGGAGCTATATTCTATACCGAAAGGATGACCTATCGGGGGAAAGAGCCAAGGGAAGGCTCGCAGTCTTTGTCACTAATGCCCACCACTTTTCTGCTCTTTTCCTGGCTACTGACCTCCAAGCAGTAGCAGTTGAAATTCATGCACATCAGAGGCTTAAGAGGCTTACAGTTTGCTTTCTGTATTTACTTCTGCTGGATGCAGTAGACTCTAAGGCTCTCACAGATCTTATGGAACAGCTGCCTCGACCGTTTCTCCCTGGGAGACTTTAGTGCCCATCATGTCCAGTGCGGTTCAACTTCTACTTGCCCTTGAGGTCATGTTTTGGAGAGCCTCCTGACATCTCAAGAGCTTGTACTCCAACTCATTTCTGTGCTGCTGCTGCTGCTGCTGCTGCTGCTGCTGCTGGGTCATTCACAGCCATCAACCTACCTCTCTGCTGTCCAGCCCTCGCCGACTATTCACTGGGAGCTTGTTGAAGATCTTCATTCCAGTGACCAATTCCAACTCCACATTCACCTATTGGATGGTACATTAGTGGAACAGAAGCCACCAACAGGGATGATTGGAAGGGCCAACAGGGTGCTGTTCAGCCAGTTGACTGTGTTTGAACACAGTGACAGCATACAGGAATGGGTGGACCACATCATGCACGTGATCAATCATACTGCTGACCTCTCTGTACCATAGTCTTTCAGTTCTCTTAGGAGACAACTTGTACCTTGGTGGACAGAAGAGTTCCGTCCACCCATCCGGGCCAGACAAGCAGCTCTTCAATGGTTTAAATGCTGCCCAACAGCAGACAACCTCACTTCCTTTCGAGTCACAAGAGCCAAGGTGCAATGCGTCGCTAAGGAGAGCAAAAAGCAATCATGGCAAGCATTCCTGGACTCCATTAACTGTTCCACTTGTTCTACAAAAGTATGAGAAGCCATCAGGAGGATTTCCAATAAACACAGTAGCTTACCAATAGCGGTGCTGAAACAGGGGTCTCTCCAAAAGATGCCCAGAGACATCACTCAGACTCTGGCTGAACATTTTGCAAAAACAACAGTCGATGCTAGCAGGGATCTGGCATTTTGTCATTACTGTGTAGCTGTAGAGAAGGGCAAGTTAAACTTCAGATCCAACTGTTCTGAGGCCTACAACTTTCCTTTCTCCATGTGGAACCTTGAATCAGCACTTCCTGAGTCTCCTGATACTGCACCTGGTCACTACCAAATCCGGTACCACATGCTTCAACACTTGCCAATGGCATCAGAGGAAATCCTCCCCAAATGTTATAATCTTATATGGCAGACAGGCAACTACCCCAACTCGTGGAGGGAGGCGGTACTGATACCTCTCCTGAAACTGGGAAGGAACCTTACATCTCCCACTGGTTACAGGGGTATTGCCTTAAAAAGCTGCATAGGAAAGACCCTGGAGTGAATGGTTAACTTTCATCTGATCTGGTTGTTAAAGACCAGAGGACACCTTTGCCACTTTCAATGTGGATTCCAGAAATTTCGGTCCACTGTCAACAGGCTGACCCTGCTAGAGGTGCCTGTTCAACAGTCTTTCCTACACAACCATGACTGTATTAGTATATTCTTCGACATCAGTAAGGTGTATGATATTGCTTGGAGACACTGTATTCTTGCACAGCTACATCAGTGTGGCTTTCGTGGCCACCGCCGCATCTTCATACGGTCTTTCCTGTCTCAACAGTTCAATTGGACCCGAGTTGGTGCCTTGCTGTCAGATAGTTTTGAGCAGGAGAATGGTGTCCCTCAGGACAGTGTTCTAAGTGTTACCCTATTTGCCACAGTCATAAATGGTTTCATGTCTATGGTAAGGAGTCCTGTACAGTGCTCCTTACTTGTGGACGATTTTGCTGTTTTCTGTTCCTCCTCCAGTGTTGAAACAGCAAGCCATCAGGTGGAACCTAGTGTGGAGGTTAGAGGAGGGTGCTGCAAAGATAGAGTTTTCAGTTTCCTGTGGATAAGAGTGTGTGTGTGTGTGTGTGTGTGTGTGTGTGTGTGTGTGTGGGTGTGTGTGGGTGTGTGTGTGTGTTCATTTTAATCGTTCTCATAGGTTTTTTTTAATTTGCCTGACTTGCATATAGGAGACATTATCCTATATTTCAGAGACTCAAAATTGTCGTGGTTGCCGCACCTGAGAGACCTAAAAGCAAGAACCCTCAAGGCACTGAATATCTTAAAGTGCCTTAGCGACAGGTCTTGAGGAGTGGACAAGGCACGTCTGCTCCAGTTTTATAGGGCTTTCGTACATTTGTGGCTGGACTATGGATGCACGGTGTATGGATCAGCGAGGCCTTCATATTTTAAGATCATGGACGCTGTCCTCCACAGGCTGGCCACAGGTGCTTATAGGAACAGTCCCACACTCAGCTTCTGTGCCGAGGCCAGGGAACTGCCACTTAACATCCGGTGGCAGCTCCTCATGGTGCATCAGGCATGTAAGATCCTTGCAGCTCTGACTTCGTCCTCACGTCGTACTGTTACTCATCTGTCTTTGGAATGCCTTTTTCTCAACCAATGAGCAACACTGCCATTTGGGATCCACGTGCAGCGTGTGCTGTAGTCACTCGGTGTGGAGAAAGTACAACCCCAAATCCAGGGTTTTAATCGTCTGCTGTCCTGGTTACTACAGAGGCCCAGTGTCATTTTAGATTTAGTGCAGTACAGGAGAGATTGCAATCCTGCTTCTGTTTTTAATTCAATATGTGCAGACATTTTATATGCACACCACAACTATATAGCTGTCTTTAAGGATGTGTCTAAGCACAGGGATGCCATTGGTTGCTCTGTCGTTTTCACAGATCGTGTCCTGAAGGTAAAATTGCCTCAAGAATTTACTATCTTCGACGCAGAGTTATATGCAATCATGGAGGCACTGGAGCAGAAAAGACGTTCTTGCAGTGCCAAATTTATTGTTTGTTCAGATTTTCTGAGTGCCCCTTACTCTCTCCAACATTTGTACCCAGCAGATAAAGTCATCCAGGATGCCCTCCTCCAGCTACGATAGCGGAAGGAGGTGTCTTTCTGCTGGGTACCTGGGCACAAGGGAATTGCAGGGAACTAAATGGCAAATCAAGCTTGTCATGATCCTCTGGTATTTCAGTGTGCCATCGCCCTGCATGCTATCACCTCGCTGCTGAGATACAAGTTCAGGCATCAATGGGAAGATGAGTGGCTGGAAGTGACTGACAACAAGCTCCTTGTAGTAAAGGCCACAACTCGGCTGTGGTGTACTTCCTTCCAGTCAAGTTGATGGGATGAGGTCCTTCTTACTCGTCTTTGCATATGCCACACCCCATAACACATGGGTTCTTATTCTGGTGAGAGGACTCTCATTGGTGCTTGTGGTGTGCAGATCATGCGCCACATTTTATTGGACTGTTTTTTTTATTTTTTGACCTGCAGACTGCAGTGGGTTTACCGACAGATCTGCCCTCTATTTTAAATTATATGGCTAAATTTTTAAAGTTTTGTGAATTATCCAACATTTTAGGGAGATATTTTTAATGTGTCAACAGGATGATTGGCTCACCCAAGTTTTTTGTAAGTGATAAGCCAGTCATAATTCTCTGTCTTTTCTTTTAGCTCTTCTGTTTTGTTTTCTGTGTTTTAATTTCACATGTAGCTACTTTCTCTCCTAATTGGTTTTACTGCATGTGATATAGAGTGACTGTATGGTAATTTCAGGCACAAGAATAAATACTAGGTAATCAGAAGTATCTGCACACCTGGTTGAAAATGACTTAAAAGTTCATGGCGCCCTCCATCGGTAATGCTGGAATTCAATACAGTGTTGGCCCACCCTTAGCCTTGATGGCAGCTTCCACTCTTGCAGCTGTACATTCAGGCAGGTGCTGGAAGGTTTCTTAGGAATAGCAGCCCATTCTTCACAGAGTGCTGTACCGAGGAGAGGTATCCATGTCGGTTGGTGAGGCCTGACACAAAGTCAGTGTTCCAAAAGATCCCAAAGGTGTTCTATAGGATTGAGGTCAGGACTCTGTGCAGGCCAGTCCATTACAGGGGCGTTAGTGTTGTGTAACCACTCCACCACAGGCCGTGCATTATTAACAGGTGCTCGATAGTTTTGAAAGCTGCAGTCACCATCCCCAAATTGCTCTTCAACAGTGGGAAGCAAGAAGGTGCTTATAACATCAATTTAGGCCTGTGCTGTGATAGTGCCACGCAAAACAACAAGGGGTGCAAGCCCCCTCCATGAAAAACGCGACCACACCATAACACCACCACCTCCGAATTTTGCTGTTGGCACTACACACGCTGGCAGATGACGTTCAGCGGGCATCTGCCATACCCGTACCTTGCCATCAGATTGCAACACTGTGTACTGTGATTCATCACTCCAACAACATTTTTTTACTGTTCAGTTGCTCAGTTTTTACGCTCCTTACACCAAGCGAGGTGTCATTTCACATTTGCCAGCGTGAGGTGTGGCTTATGAGCAGACACTCGGCCATGAAATCCAAGTTCTCTCACCTCCCACCTAACTGTCATAGTACTTGCAGTGGATCCTGATGCAGTTTGGAATTCTTGTGTGATGGTCTGGACAGATGTCTGCCTATTACACATTACAACCCTCTTCAACTGTCAGCGGTCTCTTTGTCAGTCAACAGGTGAGGTTGGCCTGTACGCTTTTGTGCTGTATGTGTCCCTTAACGTTCCCACTTCACTATCACATCAGAAACAGTGGACTTAGGAATGTTTAGGGGTGTGAAACTCTCATATACAGACATATGACACAAGTGACACCCAATCACCTGACCACATTTAAAGTCCGTGAGTTCCACGGAGCATCCCATTCTGCTACTCACGATGTCTAATGACTACTGAGGTCACTGATATGGAGTACCTGGCAATAGGTGGCAGCACAATGCATCTAATATGAAAAATGTGTGTTTTTGGGGGTGTCCAGATAATTTTGATCACATAGTGTATAACAGTTTTAGTTTATCTCCACATTCGTTTCATTTGATAAGTGTAAGGGCGCTGATGACCGTGCCATTAGGTGCCCATAAAATCTTCACACACACTAACGGATCGGGCCTGCTGATCTGAAGCTCATAGTTTCCCACTGATGTGCAAGCACAGCCCGTCAGATCTAGTCTCTCACAGATCTGCCCACAGGCTGGTTCTGTTTGTGTGTGGCATAACATGGCAGATTTTCATGGTCTATCCAAGGACCCAGGACTGCGGTGCTTCCTGGCAGGCCAGAGGTCATGAGTGATGGATTTCAGGAATTGCGACTCTCTCACGGCAAGTACAGTGTTGTGTCCTATAGACATTTTATTTATTCTAGTACATTTTGGCATTCAAAAATAATTTTTGCATAAGAAAGTATGGATGATAAGAAGAAGAAAATTGCAGAAGTCGCTGGCAGTTTGTACGCTATGTACTCATATATTTCTTGAAAGAAAAACCACGCAATACCTGTAAAATAATAGACATAGCACAGTGGGTAATAACTGACAGTAATGAAAGTGGTAGAACTAAGATTTTATTGGTGGTCACCTGTAGTGTTGGTTTACACAACTCTCTCCTGCCTTATATACTTCTTTCAAGAAGCCTACTTCTTTCTGAAATCAGTGAAGGTATTTTAAATCTGTCTCGTGGCTCCAAGGAAATGCATATTAAACGTGTTTTGTTTTGTTGAAATAAAATAACAACAGTGGTCTTAATGAAACACACATATCATTTGGCTTGTTTTCTCTATCTAAAAACAGTTCATTTCAAAATATTTTAATGTTAGTACTTAAGATTTTTACTCACACGGGGGAGAAATACAGAAGTCCTTACTTTTTTTCGTCAACTTATGTCTTTACTTATCCTTGAGATCTCAAATTTTGTCAGGGAAAAATGCTAAAACTTGTATGTAAATCAGGGAATTTCGCTTTGGGAAACTTGCGGCAACCCTGATTTTGTTTCAGTCAGATTGGTTTTGATGGACCATACCTTGCCTCTTGGAAGACGGAAATATTAATTCCATTATGGAAACCAGACAAGAATCCAGGCCCTTACCAGCAGTACAGTAACTCTCTTGACCATGTGGTCCACCACTACCACTTCATATGGCTTCTCAGATCTCAAGGTCAACTTGACCGCTCTCGGAGTCATTCTTACACCAAAACCATTTGGTTGTTTTTAGACCTTGAAAGAGTCTAGGGCACCATTGAAGGTTACAGCATGATTCTCTAGCTTCATGAATGGAGCTACACAGACATTGGCTGCTTCTTATCCAATCCTTTCTCAAGGAAGTTTGATATAGCATTGGTGATATCTTGTCTGACCGCTGTGTTGAGGGGGTCCCCCCAAGGCATCATTGTAGTCAGTGTTATACAGTCATAGTCAATCACTTCTCCCCCACAGTTAGGAGCCCTGCTAAATACTCTTCATTTGAGGATGACTTCGCAGTCTTTTACTCTTCCTCTAATTTTACAATGACAATGAGGCAATTACCGCTAACCTACAGGAGGCTGTAAGCTCGGTGTAATAAAAGTGGTTTTAGGTTCTTGTCAGAGAAGACTATTTCAGACAACTTTAACCATGCTTATTGAAGTTTGAAGCCACCAAAGTTCATTAGGGGGGACAATATTTTAAATTTTGAGGACAATGTGCCACAAAAATAACCAGGTTCCCACATCTAAAAGACCTGCAAACAAAGAGCACTAAATCATTGAATATTTTTAAATGCCTACACGGAAAGATGTGGGGAGCTGAAAAGTCCCACCTCCTGCAATTGTATAGGGCATTTGTCAGGTCACAATTAGATTATGGCAGCATGGTTTATGGATCAATTCATAATTCCTGCCTCAAGATATTAGACTCTGTCCACTATGAGGGAATTGGGAATTTGGATATCACCTGGAGCCCGTTGGACCAGCCCAGTTCAGAGGCTGATGAGGCACCGCTCCGGATTTGATGCTGCATCCTCCTGGTACAGTAGGCCCTGAAAATCTTAGTATTGCTTCAGTCATTAGCATTTAGTGCAGCAGCCCCCCAACTTTGAGCGGCTGTTCAGAAATCAGCCTCGTGCAATCAAGCCATGCAGGATACAGGTTGTGGATCTGGATATGTCAGACCTCTGAATACACAGCTGGGGATGAAACAAGTTGCTGCCTTGTCATCTGCAGGGACCCAAAATGATTTTAAGTTTGATGCAGTACGAGAAAACATGTCGCAAATTACGTTTTCACAAATCTGTGTTATGCGATATTAAGCACGTACCACAGTTTTATCGCTGTTTAAATGAATTGCTCCCACTAAGGGAATACACTCAGTTGTTTAGCTGTTTTTCCTGTTAGGTTGTTGCCCTACACCTTCCAGAACACTTCACAAGTTATGGTGTGGAGTTTTATGGCATTATGAGAGTTCTAAAGTACATTCAAACGCATGACTTTACAAAGTTTCTTGTCTGATCTGACTGACTCGGTGTGTTACATTAAGTCTGGTGCATTTTTCGGGTAGTCTAGTTGATTCAGATTATTGATAACACCTTACACCAGATTAAACAGTAAGGCAAGTCAGTGGTTTTATGCTGGATACCTTGAAACGACATAGCTGACAAAGCAGCCAAAGAAGTGTGTAGGGATTGTGTTGTCCTCTTGTAAACCATCAGCTCATTGTGTGATAGAATAATCATGCATCAATGGAAAACCAAATAGTTGGAAGTGGAAGACAACAAATTGTAGTCACTCTAATCGACCATGCAGGCACGGTGGACTTAATGCTACCATACCAATGTAAGTAAATGCTGCTCACTAGACTGCACGTAGGACATTGCCCACTATCACACAGTTTCTTCTTATGGTGGGAGATGTTGACTGCCCCAGATACCACATCATTACCACCACCATATAATTTATGTTTCAGTTTTAAGAGAGGCTAGTTTTTCATGCATTTTCTGAACTATGTGTCATACTATGATATAAGAAAAAAGTCAAGATCAGGGCCAGTGGCATACTTACATATTTTGTGCAGCAATGTTTTCACCACTCTGTAAAGTATGATGCAAAGGAAACATGATGTCAGCTGTTGGTTCTATGCAGCCAGTGAGAAAGTAGAAGACAGATGACATGTTTGAAATATGAGATGGAGTAATATTGTCACACTTTCACATCAGTATACTATACCTTTGAAATCATAACACATTTGGAGGAAACATGCAAATATTTTCACAACAAAGATTATTAATCAACTTTGACCTGTAGTGTTGGATCCAAACATAACCGTAACATTGTAATTCATGACGTATTTGGGGGAAAAAACAAATACATGTGACAACAAAGAGTACTAATTGAATTTTTGCGACTGAAAGTGTTACATTAAAACCTAACCTAGACCTCGGGGCAAGCTGCTGATTAGTCTGTCACCACAGCACATATTTTAGCTTTCTTATTTGTTGCCTTCACCAGCTCACCACCAGCCCATCATATTTCAACCTAACAACCACCTTGTAATTCATGACATACTTGAAAAGGACCAGTCAGGTATTTGTGACAACAATGAAGAAGACAGTGGTTACAAATTTGCCCCTAGAAATTCGGTGCCTCTTTTCTTGTCTCTCGTTGGTTACGTGAAAGTATCATCCCATTGGTATGTTTGTGCCAGTTCATGAAATACTTGAAAAAAGGAACAATCAAATATTTATGACAACAGCGAAGAAAAGGATTTCATTTTCACCACTAGAAATGCGTAGCCTCTTTTACATAACAAATGAGAAGTAAGAAAGCCTCTCATTGGTTATGTATAAGTATCATCCCACAGGCTATGCATGTCCCATTTTACCAACCTATGAGTGGTAGATAGACACCATGACTGCCACTGGCCGTGATATAGACTTCAGCAATGATATAATTTTGCAGGTATATTCAGTGGTATTTGTGGATACTGCCCGACTCATTCTGTGCCCGATTTCCTAATCTGAACATTTTCCTGCTCAGCCATCACAGATTTTGAAGAAATTTTATGTGAAAATCTGCACATGTCCCCAATGAACATTCGTAAAGTTTTAACGTTTGTGGCCGAGGTACTGTCACTTGTTTGTCTCCATGCGTGACTGTGCAGAGCGAGTGAGAAATTTCTGGTGACTTTGAGTAATTCTGGCTTTTTATATCTCAAGGACTTAATATATGATAAACATGAAATTTGGCATATAGTAAGCTCTGTGTTCTGAAGTACAAAGTTTCATTTATGTACCACTTTCCTATGCTGAATAAATTAAGTGCAAAGTGAAAGATTTTGTAAAAAGTCAAAAAGTGTAATACATTTGACATAATTTTGCAAAAACCTGTGTTCTGTAAAATGATCCAAACTGGGCTCATTAGAAATACCATGGTTTTAACACCAAAACAAAATGTGTTTGATTGTACAATGCTGGCTGACAATGCTAGATAATTTGAATCAAAGTTGGATGTGAAAACCGTGGTACGAAAAAAATGTAAAGTTCAGATTCTTATATCTCGCAGAGTAAATGCATACGAAACATGAAACTTCATACACAGTAGCTCAATAGCACAAAGATGTGGAATACAAAATTCCATTCACCCACTAGTTTCAAATAACCTACAGAGTATCAAAAAGATCCCTATTGAATTGAATTGAAAATAGGTATATTTGACACTTCTGGTAGAAATACCATTTTCTGTTAAAGCTTCAAAATCAGTCTCATTCAAAACACTGTGCTCTAAGCTCCCTCCTCGAAACTGTGGGCTAACAATGCTGCACAAATTGAAGCAAGGTAGCTGCAAAAATCATGCTGCGAATAAAGTCTTAACTTTATATATGTTTAGTTAAAACAACTTGTTTTGAATGATATTGGTTTTGAAGCTGTAATAGAAAATGATATTTCTAATGAAAGTGTCAAATATACCCAATTTTCAATTTTTCAGAAAAATTGTAACCTTTTTGATGAATTTGTAAATTATTGGAAAATTAGAAGTGAATGAAATTTTGTATTTCACATCCCTGTGCTACTGAGCTATTGCACATTAAGTTTCACATTCAGCTTGCATTTACTCCACGTTGTTGTTGTTGTTGTTGTTGTTGTTGTGGTCTTCAGTCCTGAGACTGGTTTGATGCAGCTCTCCATGCCAATCTATCCTGTGCAAGCTCCTTCATCTCCCAGTACCTACTGCAACCTACATCTTTCTGAACCTGCTTAGTGTATTCATCTCTTGGTCTCCCTCTACTGTTTTTACCCTCCACGCTGCCCTCCAATGCTAAATTTGTGATCCCTTGATGCCTCAGGACATGTCCTACCAACCGATCCCTTCTTCTAGTCAAGTTGGGCCACAAACTTCTCTTCTCCCCAATCCTATTCAATACCTCCTCATTAGTTACGTGATCTACCCACCTAATCTTCAACATTCTTCTGTAGCACCACATTTCAAAAGCTTCTATTCTCTTCTTGTCCAAACTATTTATTGTCCATGTTTCACTTCCATACATGACTACACTCCATGCAAATACTTTCAGAAACGACTTCCTGACACTTAAATCTATACTCGATGTTAACAAACTTCTCTTCTTCAGAAACGCTTTCCTTGCCATTACCAGTCTACATTTTATATCCTCTCTACTTCGACCATCATCAGTTACTTTGCTCCCCAAATAGCAAAACTCCTTTACTACTTTGAGTGTCTCATTTCCTAATCTAATTCCGTCAACATCGCCCGACTTAATTCGACTACATTCCATTATCCTCGTTTTGCTTTTGTTGATGTTCATTTTATATCCTCCCTTCAAGACGCTGTCCATTCCGTTCAACTGCTCTTCCAAGTCCTTTGCTGTCTCCGACAGAATTACAATGTCATCGGCGAACCTCAAAGTTTTTATTTCTTCTCCATGGATTTTAATACCTACTCCGTATTTTTCTTTTGTTTCCTTTACTGCTTGCTCAATATACAGATTGAATAACATCGGGGACAGGCTACAACCCTGTCTCACTCTTTTCCCAACCACTGCTTCCCTTTCATGCCCCTCGACACTTATAACTGCCATCTGGTTTCTGTACAAATTGTAAATAGCCTTTCGCTCCCTGTATTTTACCCCTGCCACCTTTAGAATTTGAAAGAGAGTATTCCAGTCAACATTGTCAAAAGCTTTCTCTAAGTCTACAAATGCTAGAAATGTAGGTTTGCCTTTCCTTAATCTTTCTTCTGAGATAAGTCGTAAGGTCAGTATTGCTTCACGTGTTCCAACATTTCTATGGAATCCAAACTGATCTTCCCCGATGTCAGCTTCTACCAGTTTTTCCAAACGTCTGTAAATGATTCGCGTTAGTATTTTGCAGCCGTGACTTATTAAACTGATAGTTCGGTAATTTTCACATCTGTCAATACCTGCTTTCTTTGTGATTGGAATTATTATATTCTTTTTGAAGTCTGAGGGTATTTCGCCTGTCTCATATATTTTGCTCACCAAATGGTAGAGTTTTGTCAGGAATGGCTCTCCCAAGGCTGTCAGTATTTTTAATGGAATGTTGTCTACTCCCGGGGCCTTGTTTTGACTTAGGTCTTTCAGTGCTCTATCAAATTCTTCACGCAGTATCATATCTCCCATTTCATATTCCCTGCATCCTCTTCCATTTCCATAATATTGTCCTCAAGAACATCCCCCTTGTATAGTCCCTCCATATACTCCTTCCACCTTTCTGCTTTCCCTTCTTTGCTTAGAACTGAGTTTCCATCTGAGCCCTTGATATTCATACAAGTGGTTTTCTTTTCTCTAAAGGTCTCTTAAATTTTCGTGTAGGCAGTATCTATCTTACCCCTAGTGAGGTAAGCCTCTACATCCTTACATTTGTCCTCATTTTTGAGATCGTCTTTTTACCTACTTGATCCTCTGCTGCCTTCACCACTTCATCCCTCAAAGCTATCCATTCTTCTTCTACTGTATTTCTTTCCCCCATTCTTGTCAATTGTTCCTTTATGCTCTTCCTTAAACTCTCTACAACCTCTGGTTCCTTCAGTTTATCCAGGTCCCATCTCCTCAAATTCCCACCTTTTTGCAGTTTCTTCAGTTTTAATCTACAGTTCATAACCAATAGATTGTGGTCAGAGTCCACATCTGCCCCTGGCAATGTCTTACAATTTAAAACCTGGTTCCTAAATCTCTGTCTTACCATTATGTAATCTATCTGACACCTTCCAATATCTCCAGGCTTCTTCCATGTATACAATCTGCTTTTATGATTCTTGAACCAAGTGTTAGCTATTATTAAGTTGTGCTCTGTGCAAAATTCTACGAGGCGGCTTCCTCTCTCATTTCTTACCCCCAATCCATATTCACCTACTACGTTTCCTTCTCTTCCTTCTCCTACTATCGAATTCCAGTCACCCATGACTATTAAATTTTCGTCTCCCTTCACTACCTGAATAATTTCTTTTATCTCATCATACATTTCTTCAATTTCTTCGTCATCTGCAGAGCTAGTTGGCATATAGACTTGTACTACTGTTGTAGGTGTGGGCCTCGTGTCTATCTTGGCCACAATAATGTGTTCACTATGTTGTTTGTAGTAGCTTACCCGAACTCCTATTTTTTTATTCATTATTAAGCCCACTCCTGCATTACCCCTATTTGATTTTGTATTTATAACCCTGTATTCACCTGACCAAAAGTCTTGTTCCTCCCGCCACCGAACTTCTCTAATTCCCACTATATCTAACTTTAACCTATCCATTTCCCTTTTTAAATTTTCTAACCTACCTGCCCGATTAAGGGATCTGACATTCCATGCTCCGATCCGTAGAACGCCAGTTTTCTTTCTCCTGATAACGACGTCCTGTTGAGTAGTCCCCGCCCGGAGATCCGAATGGGGGACTATTTTACCTCCGGAATATTTTACCCAAGAGAACGCCATCATCATTTATCCATACAGTAAAGCTGCATGCCCTTGGGAAAAATTATGGCCGTAGTTTCCCCCTTGCTTTCAGCCGTTCGCAGTACCAGCACAGCAAGGCTGTTTTGGTTAAAGTTAAAAGGCCAGATCAGTCAATCATCCAGACTGTTGCCCCTGCAACTACTGAAAAGGTTGCTGCCCCTCTTCAGGAACCATACGTTTGTCTGGCCTGTCAAGAGATACCCATCCGTTGTGGTTGCACCTATGGTACGTATCTGTGTCGCTGAGGCACGCAAGCCTCCCCACCTACGGCAAGGCCTATGGTTCATGGGCAAGATACAAGAATCCTAAATTTGTACTTTTTTTTTTTGCCACAATTTTCACATCCAACTTTGATTCAAATTATTTAGCATTGTTAGCCCACATTGGATAATCAAACTCATTTTGTTTTGCAGTTAAAACCATGGTCTTTCTAATAAACTCAGAGTGGAGAGTTTCATAGAAAATAGTTGTTCGCAAAATCATGTTGAAAATTTTGCATTTTTAACCTCTTTACTCAATAGTCAACTTTGCACTTAATTTATTCACTATAGGAAAGCAGTATATAAGTGAAACTTTGTATTTAAGAATCTTGCAAAGTTTCACTTTTGTCATACCTTTAGTCCCTGAGATATAAAAAGCTGAACTTCATATTTTTTGGGTGATTTTGCCTAAACTTTTCTGGCTGAATATTTCTTGCAAAATTCCTTTCATTATTATTGATAACAGAATGCATGAACTTGTACTAGATGACCAAATTTCATTTCTTTAAACAAAATATTGCTTGAGAAAGACTAGCTCAAAGTTGCCAGAAAATAATGCTTGCTCTGCGCAGTCACAAATGGAGTCTAACAAGTGACTATTTTTTTAACAAATGTTAAAAATTTACCATTGTTCTCTGGGGAAATGTGCAAATGTTCACATAAAATTTCATCGATGCTCAAGTTTTATTGCATGAACAGCAAAAAAGTAACAAGCAGTAAACTTTTTTTCTTTTCATTATTTTATTTGTGTGGGTATGTGGGTAGGGGGGAGGGTGTATTAGTGAGAAAGTTTCAGAAAGGTTTGAAATTAATTATATCACTAATTCTTCCTCTTTTTCAAATACTGGAAGAATGCAGTTTGGGTATATGAAATACTGAAAACAAATGTTTGATTGCCCTGGAAGCTATTAGATAGGCAATTTGCAACTTGGACAGAGTGGCCATTTTAGCTATTTGGCAATATAGATGGGTAGGAGAGAATACTGTTCGGTCTTTGGCTCGTCTCCTAAATGCAATAAATTCAATCAACTCCAATGGCAGAACACTTTGTGAGGCATTGTATGTTAGGCAGAGATCATCAGCACTAAAGTTTTGGGCTGTATAATCGAAGTAGAGCCAAGCATGTTTAATCATGATATAACAGACTGAAGAAATTCAAGAAGCTCAGAGAATGTTATTTCTTCTGTGTCATTAACAAATGAATGAAAAAAGAGAATTCTTTGGTGGGAGATGTATGGGGAGGGGCAGCAAACTGATACAGTCCTTACCAGGCCCTATCAGTCATCTTACAGAGTACAAATGTACGTGTAAAATTGTGATAGTAATTCAGAAGCAAAGTAGTAGTAGGCGTCATATTGTCATGTAGAAGAAGGTGTAATTAGATGAATGACGAACACTAAACTTAAAGAGGGTTTATTCAGCACCTGCACATACAAGAGCGCGGAGCGAACTACCTCCGACCAGAACACATAGAGTATACAGCTACAGAACATTCCAGTACAATGATTCTTGACATTTGAAGATACTTCTAGAATGTACTCGAACCGAATATAGAAATTAAAATTGCACAGTCCAGGTAGTTTTGAACTCACGACTGTCCATGCAACAGTTTAGTAACATAACCACTACAGCACGGAGCTACTAAACTTCTTCTGTGACAATATCTATCAAGTTTGTTAAGTTGCTGAATGCCTCACTAGAGTCCACCTTTATAATTTCACCAAGTCTTGAGTTTTGAGACAGTGTTCTGCGATAAATTTTTGTGTTTCTAACAAAATGAATGTTTCTGCACACTGTGACAAATTGAATACGGCTTTTGGAGGACCTCTGCATTGTTGAGTCTGTTTTTGTTGGCATAAGACATTCCAAGAAGGCTGGGAAAGTTGTGAATTGTGAGGAGGAGGAGGAGGAGGAGGAGGAGG
Source organism: Schistocerca serialis cubense (assembly GCF_023864345.2). Lineage (NCBI taxonomy): Eukaryota > Metazoa > Arthropoda > Insecta > Orthoptera > Acrididae > Schistocerca > Schistocerca serialis. The sequence goes on along the minus strand of NC_064642.1, from coordinate 452,784,700 downwards.
AGGAGGAGGAGGAGGCGGAGGCGGAGGCACTCCTGCTACAGCCTTTAGAGAGATCGCATTCAATACTGTGGCCACCATTATTGCAGTGATTCATGTGTCACTATCAGACAACTTGTGCACATTCCAGAGATATAAATTGGAAGTGTTTGAACTCTTTTAAAAGAGCATTTGCACATGTTTTGAGTGTGTGCTCACTGAATACTGCAATTGCTTACCTGAATACCTATGCTCCTAACACCCAACCTGGCCATGCCAGTCCACTACACCAGCTCTTGATGAAACTCAGCAACCTGCTGGGAATGTTTACTACACAAGGTTGCACCATTCCTATGCTGTGCCAGACATTGCAGCTGCACATCTTCACAACAATGCTTTGCTGCAGAGGTCTGCGCACTATGCGCACTAATGACCGTCTTCCAGTGCCTACTAGATATGATCTTCAGTTACTCCAATGAACTGTTGGAAAATAATTGAGAGAGTGCACTGTCATCAAGCAGCTTTCTATTCACTTCGACTTCCCTCTCCAACTAGAATACACCCACACTTTCTACATGTCATCAGGATAATGCCAAGTCTAATGTTTCTGAAATTGTAATATTGTTTTTTACCAGAAAAGCCGGTTCTGTGGTACCATATCCGTCTATCAGTCAAGACCTGGTGTCTTGTGACTACTTCTCAACCTATTGCCATAAGGAATTGTAAGGTACGTTGTTTTGATAATGGAACATTGGCAGCATAGCCTCTTTAAGTGATTTTGAAGAGCGCAACAAAGAAAAGCCCTCACTGCGTCTCTTTCAGAAGTGGCAGAAGAGGTGGGCAGTATATTGAAGGCTAAACAATTTGATACAAGTTATCCATGTTGCTTGGGGCGTTCTGATATTTGGTTATAAATAAGAATTCTCACAACCTAGATTGCATGTTGAAATATTTTTATTTCCTCCATGACAGGTTTCAACAGAGTCTAGCTGTCATGATCGTGTTACACATGTGCAGTAATATTATTTCCAGACGATCCAAAGATGACAGCTAGACTCTGCCGAAATTAAATATTTCAACATGTGACCTTGGCTGCAAAAATTCTAATTTATAAACAGTTCGAATTAAGAAATTTCTGAAATAATAAGTAAAATAAAGGCAATAACTCACCTGTTGCTGACTGATGGTTGGCACGAGTAATATTGTAATAAAGAGAAAAGAGTGTTTATACTAGCTTGCGAGCTCTTGCTCCTTCTGTAGCAAAAGTACATACAGGCACCCAAATTTGATTGTCTGTTTTTCCCTTAAATGTCAGTTCTCTCAGTAAGTCTTCGTGAGTGAACTTTGATGCTTCTCGGACCAATTTTTATCCACCTTTTTTTCTGCTTGCAATAAAGAAGAGCAATTATTAGGACAACAGCATCTTTATTGTCTAAAATTCTGGACCACAATATTGTTGAGCAGTCAGGAAAACTTTTTATTATTGACTTCTAGGGGGCGCATTAGTGTGCTTCAGAAGTCATTTTTATTACACTGGAAACCAATGAGCTAGTTAGTATTCTGTAAATGGCCAGCACAGAGTCATACTCGACCCCCCCTCCTCCCCTCTATGAAAAAATGTCCATATGTAGCCTGTAAATAAATTCTGACTTTCTGTTTTGATGAAATCATGTAGTTGATTTATGGAATTTTTGACTAACTCTAATGTTGCTGCCATGGTCATAGTCTGATATGCATGCTGAAAGTAGTAATATATTATTTGAATCTACTCAGAAAGCAGATCATAATATATATCTTCATTCTAGTGTCATCTACAGTATTTTTTGTGCATTGTAATGCTGTTACTGTGAACAAACAAATCCATGGGCTATCTTCTTTTAACCTGGCCCTACAGCATAGAATACATTATAATATGAAATTTCGACAATTCCATGTAAGCATCAAATAGGTTAATTAATGATGCTTCTTCTTTACTACAAGCTTGTTTCTCCTGTAGTGTCATTCTCAAGTTAGCTTATAGATGTTCTTTGAGTCTACTTATGTTTATAGAAGTTCTACATAAAGGTCAGTTTGGATACGTACTTGTATCTAGTTTGAATAGGTGCCCATACTCCATCAGTCAGTTAACTATCGACTGTCTGTCTGGTACTAGAGCATTATATATTGCTTGATGTTGCAGTGCTTAACTGATTATTCTATTGATCATTGAGTTTCTATGATGCAGGTAAAAGCTTGATTGTTTTTTGTTGCAATTTCTTGTGTGTCCTTTGAATATAATGCTAAAATTTCATCCTGTTTGACTGGTATAGAATTTTGCGCAGTAGGGACCTCAGTTCACGGGTCACTCTACACCCATCTGTTAATTGTGTCACAACCAACCACCTCTGGGAAGACCAAGCTTTCCAGCAATCATTTTGCCTCTTCCTGCTGTGTGCAAGCATCAGTGTGTGCATCTACCTGACGCCTGCCATGTAGCAATAACAAATGAGGCTATAACAATAGATTTGATAACCTTTGGGTATCTTGTTGTGCTGACCAGTAAAATTTCCTTACCTTAAATTGAAATGTGCTCTTTATTAAGTACCTATAGGCATACTGTTCTGATTTTGGCTAACAAGAACTTCCATTGATTATGCTGTCTGTAGTAGTTGGTTTTCTGTAAGTTTCAAATTCATTGTTATTTTAAGATGAAGAAAGTTTATGGATTTGTTTGGCTTTGTTTCATTTGTAAATTTTATTTTTGGATGCGAGTTTTTGAGTTCTTGATGAATTTCTGTATGTCTTCATTATTTCCTTCTACTATTACCAAAGTGTCATCTACATATCTTCGGTAATATATAATTTTATCGAGTAGTGGCTTCCATTGTGTTGATAAAAATGTCTGCAATTGTGAAAGCAATAACCATTTCCTATCACCATTCAATTAGGTTGTGTTAAATTTTTTGGTTGAATTCAGAATTAATAAGAGAACACTAAACTAAAAAAATGACAGCTTACATACTGATGATATACTTGGGGCAAATATTGAATAAAATAAACCAAATCTTAAACAGAACAACCAAAAACTAACTTTCTGAACAAACAACAACAAAAAATGAAAGTTCAGTCTGGAAAAACCAAAAATTCCGATTTCATTCAACTCCAGAATAAGTAATGACTGCACAAAATTCTGTGTTGGTCAAACAGGACAAAATTTTAGGATTAGATTCAAAGAACCCTAAGAAATTGTGACATCCATCAATCAAGATTTCACATATATCTCAAAAATCTAAACCACAAAACACAACATATTGAAAATGCATTACAAGTCCTACACTGGGTGCCAGGGAACATGCCGTGAACATCTTGGAAGAAGTAGAAATCATCATCCAAATGATATTCTTGAAGAACAAATTGAGCTCAAACATTTAGAAAAATGTAGAAAATTTCATTGGCATTTTGTGAAACGAGAACAGAGAAAAAAACATAGTAAACAGAAAATAACCTTAGGTACAGCTAATAAAAATATTTTAAAACCATTGAAGCACAGCCAGCATCACTGACTAACAATACACTGAAAACATAACATAAAGTATCAACGACAATAAATTATCAGTCCAGCTGTCAAGTGTAATTCACAAAAATATTTGGTACAAACAGAACTTTCGTGGTTGTAACGATCTAGCAACAAATAGGTAGTCGGCTGTTTATTCACTGATGCAGTATGGGCATCTATTCCAACTATATGCAAGTATGTATAACTTTTATAAATGTAAGTAGACGCACCAAATGTAACATCTACAGGTTTACGTGAGAATGGCACCATGACCGAAAGAAGCTTGTAATAAAGCAGCAGCATTACTAATGAAACGGTTTGCAGCTTACCTGGAATTATTCATAACAAAAAAAAAAAAAAAAAAAATCCATTGAGATACCACTGTTCATTTTGCATCATTAGTCTCTTATTTATTGATCTCATTGACTGATATCAGATGATTATCCAGTAATATGTGAGGAAAAATTTTGCTACGGCTGTAAATTTTACGTTGTAAAACTACTTCTAATTAAAGTTACACTGCCTTCTGTACATCAATCAACTAGATTCATTTAAAGTCACTGCAGTTGATAACTGGGAAATATTTCACCATCATAATTGTCACTAATGAGTTACCATGTAGAGTGTAGTCTAACAGTAATAAGCTCTCTCTGCATTTTTCATTATTTATCTGCTATTGCTACAACTGTGCACAGATCATCATAGTCCACAAAGGCTTGAAAACTATCAAAATAATGCATTGTCATTAAAAGCATTATGGCCAGTAATGGTCCTATCATGCACCCTTGATGATGTTCACTTGGTTCTAGTTTATTTTAGAAGTTTGTTTTCACCTTTCAACATGGTTAATAGATCCAAAATTTCAACACTATATTTACACAAATTATTGTTAAAAAGTTGGATTTAATCATGAAATATTGAATCATGGGTACATTTAACATGACAGCAATGTGCAATTTATATCCTGAAATAAAAATTCAGTTGTGTCCATTTGTAATTTTCTGCTGCTATAGTTCTGTAAGTTGTCATTGTTTCAACTGGTTTGTTCTGGTCCTCCACCACTTTCTATTATGTACTATTCTCTTCACACCTCTCCACATCTTCGACGATACTGTAAACTTAACATCTTACTGCTGAGCAATGCTACTTTGCATTGTAACAGCGTGAGGCTAACAAACAGAAGGTTAACTGTTCTTTAGTGTGAGTCCCTGATAGGTGCAGGCTGTATATGAAGCTACCACCACTTCTGACAAGTGCTGCAATCTTATGAATGTTTTAAGTACTTCTAGAGCAACCTTCCAAGTAAAAATACTGTGAAAAGGAAATTTGCTACCCACAATATAGCGGAGATGCTGACACTTGCAGATAGGCACAACAAAAAGACTGGTACATAGTTTTTGGCCAGTAAGGCCTTCATCAGAATTAGACAAAACACACACACACACACACACACACACACACACAAAACTCACTAATTGTTCCATGTAAAAACTTATTTATGGATTAAGAGGTTGAAATGCACCTACAGTTTTTTTCTGTTTGCCTCTCTTCTTCGTGCCAGAGTAACTATTCCTGACTGACTGATGTACAGCTAACACATATATTTTTCTAGTAACGATTTTTCCATACATGTAAATCTTTGTGCCATAAAGTTCCTAACTACTTAATTTTTAAAATGCTTTTCACGTTTTTTTTTTTTTTTCCCGGTGCATTTACTTCTACCAAGCAGTGGCGGAAGAACCCATTAACATTGTACAAGGCTGTGCTCTACACATGTGTTTCTGGAAATGTCTTTCTTGATTTCCAGCCAATATTTGATATAATCTAGCTGTTTAATTGGAAAGAAAGCTTCTTCAGCAACCCACATCTCATATGATGTTTCCCTTACTTTGACTTCTTTATGTAATCATTCATTGTCGGCAGCAGAGCTGTTTCTTTTGTTGTTTTGTCTCAACATTTTTTATGTTTAGCATAGCACTGTTGTTCTTGCTGGTACTCATCACTTTGTCTTTGTTTTTGTCATTTTCAACCAAAAGTCTGCATCATTTAGCTTGTCCACTACTTCAGCAAAGTTTGTGTTATTCCAGTTCTGAAAGTTCCTTTCTTCTTTTCATGGCTTCATCAACATAAATTCAATTTAAACAATACTGTTTACAAGCTATGAGCTTGCACTCTTTGTCGCATTTGATCGTTTTCCTTGATTTTCCACTTTTTAAACTCAAGGTACGGTTTTGCAGATTACTTATGTATATTTTCTTGAGCCTCACACATCTTGGGGATTTGAAACATCTTATGTCATCTCTATGTCCATAAATACCGAAAAGACATTCTAACTTTTCTTCATCCTTTACTGCTTATTAATCACAAAACTAAAATTAATTTTCACATGTCTTGTACTTTCTTAAATCCAAACTGATTGCTATTTTGGGTTTCCTTTTCATTTAGTTGTGTATGATTTAAGTCAATAGTTAAAACAATTGAAAATTGTGATCTGCCAGGCAAAACACTCCTTTGGCTGATACAGACATTGGGTAGGATATCCTTCCTCTCAGAACACGATGAGAGACAGTTGAAGCCTTGGCTGAAGGATGTTGCTCAGCTTTTCAAGGCAAGGGTCATACTGGGTGATCAGAGAAGTGCTATTCGGTGGCTGGTTCACTGGTGCCAGAGGAGGAGATGTCGTGGAGATTTGTTTATGGAGGAGTTAGGTAGGATATTGCCTGTCAGTAAAGGCTCTGGTAAGGATATCTGTATGTTTTGACACTACAAGTGCGGGATTCACGAGTGGCAAATCTGTAAGGCAGATAATTTCTGACGGTGAATGGGTGGCAGCTGTCACAGTTGAGGTGTAGGTACTGTTGGTGCACTTCATATGAACAGAAGTATTTATGGAGCCATTTGAGAGGTGGAAGGTGACATTTTGGAAGATGACTTGTTGAGATGAGAAGGACGAGGTGAAGTGGAGTAGGGAGTGGGTGTTGAGGTCACAGACAAAAGAGGAAAGGCTGTCCTTGCATGAGCCCACATCAAGAAAATTTCATCAATGCGTTGGAACCAGACAAGGGGATTTAGGTGTTGTGTGGATAGGAAGGATTCCACTAGATGACCCATAAATTAATCAGCGTAGAATGTTACCATGCGAGTCCCTGGGTAGTACACTGGATTTGTTTACAGATTAGCCGTTGAAACTGAAATAATTGTGGGTCAGGCTGTGATTGTCTAGGACTATTAGGCAAGAGGTGGTGGTTTTGGTATTAGGAGGATGTTGGTACCTTGCAGTAATGGGCATGAAGAACATTGGTGTAGAACAGTGGTTCTCAACCTTTCTCAGACAACTACCCCTGACTGTAGTCAGATATTACCCAGTACACCTCCCCTCACCAACAACATCAACACTGAACTAATATTTGTAATGAATAAGAATTTCCTTTGAATACTTTTGTTTTTAAAACAATGGAAAGAAAATGTTTCATTTTTGTAGGTATTTTGTTGAACCACGAATTAATGAGTCAATGAGACAATTAGTATTGTTTATTTCTAACATCCTTTCTTATTTTTATTTATATATATATATATATATATATATATATATATATATATATATATATATATATAAAATAAGAATAGTAGACCCACAACCGAGCGCCTCCCCAGGTGGCGGATAGGGGAATGCCTCCTAGATATAGGTGGTACCGAGGAAATGAAATACCCGGGGCGGACCAAAACTACTAGTAGCGTCTGTTCGCACAGTGGGCGGCTACAAAAGGCGTCTGCTCCACATGTCAGTGGCGGCCTCAAACAACCTCCTGATCTGGAAAGTCAGGTTGTACTCGGCAGCATGCCATACATCCAACTACTAAACATCATGATGGTACAACAAGAAAAATCTCATTACCCCGGGCCCCAGTCAATAGACTGGGATTGTCGTGAGCATCGGATTCCGGGGGCTCACGGACATCATGAGAAGAATCGGAGCTTCTCAAACTCCCTCAAGACCAAATGCAAACACTACATCGGCACACTCAACGTGAACACACTGATGAAGACAGGAAAGATGAAACAACTGACAGACACTCTCGAAAAATTTCAAATCAAAATATGTGCACTGCAAGAAACACGATTCACAGACGAAGACCATTTCAACACGGAGAATTTCAGAATATACAAAGGAAAACCATCGAGACAACTGAAAAACCTAAGGCTTTTTGGCACAGGATTTGCAGTACACAGGTCCATCACGGACAGCATAATCGACTTTTCGTCACCAAACGAAAGAATCAGCACCATCACAGTGAAATCAGCCAATAAATCCTACACAATAATCAACGCACATGCACCGACTAATGACTACAACAGGAAAAACCCGGACGAAATTGATGACTTCTGGACTACAATGGAAGAAACTATCAGAAAAATTCCTGCACATAGAGTCAAAATAATACTGGGAGACTTCAACGCCAAACTCGGAAAAGAAAAGATATACAGACATATCACAGGAAAACATACTCCACACAAGGACACCAACAAAAACGGAAAACATCTGATAGACTTTTGCAAAAGCCACGACCTCGCCATTATGTCAACAAAATTCAAGAAACCAACACGAAAACTTACCACATGGAAATTCCCCAGCGGAAAGCAAGAACTACAAATCGACCACGTTATAGTGCAGAAAGACTCACAAAAAGAAATTTTGAACATAGACACCCGTAAAGGCTACTTCGACTCAGACCACCACCAACTACAGATCAGGATTAGTCTTTTGCCCAAGAAAAAGCTCCAGAAGAACAAAATTGTTAGACCAGATCCAGAATACGTTACTTTAAACCAGACACAAATATTACACAAAATTAAAATGGAGAAAACGACAGACTGGACACAACTTTCACGAAGAATCCGAGAGGCCATGAAACTAGCACAAGCACCACGAACACGGAAACACCGTTGGTGGAACCACACATGTGACCAAGCTATTGACCAACGAATCAGTGCATGGAAAAAATTTAGTAGCCATAAATCCCAAGAGAATTGGATGAACTTCTTGAAAACACACAAGCAATCAAGCAAAATCATTCGCAGTGAAAAACGACAGTATGACAAACGGCGACTGACAGAGATCGAATCGGACTTCATGAAGAACAATACAAGAAACTTCTACAGAACGTTCAGAGAAAATATGACTGGATATCAACCACCCAACTTGTGCTTCAGAAGACCGGATGGAACCCTAGAAACCAATACCAAAAACAATTGTGACATTCTGGCAAAGTACTTTGAAAAACTGCTGAACACAGACCCCCCCCCCCCCCCCCCGCCCCCCATGGAAGAAATGATGACAGAAACGAGCACATACAATCCAGATAGTGAACCTCCAACTCTAGAAGAAGTTAAAGAAATAATAAAGTTACTCAAGAATCGTAGAGCACCAGGAGAAGATGGCATCATCGCGGAAATCTGGAAGTTGCAAGACCCAGAACTCACCAAAGACATCCACAGGATTTTGGAAGACATCTGGAAGACCATGAAAATTCCTGGCGACTGGAAAACTGCCCTGATACACCCACTACACAAAAAAGGTGACAAGACTGACCCGAACAACTACAGAGGTATATCCCTACTACCGGTCACATACAAGATCCTCTCTAAAGCTTTACTGAACAGACTAGAATGCCAAACCGACCACTTGATTGGGGAATACCAAGCAGGCTTCCGTAAAGGGCGGTCTTGTGCGGAACAAATTTGGAACCTGAAAATGATTTTACAACACAAACAGAACCTGATCATTACCTTTGTTGACTTCAAAAAGGCGTACGACTCTATCGACCGGAAAACTCTCTTCAAAATTCTAGCAGAATACAAAGTAGACAACAAAACACGGGCTATCATAGAGCAAACTTTAACCAACACGATCCTCAAAGTAAAGTTCTGTGGGGAACTATCAGAGCCCTTTGAAATTCGCACAGGTGTCCAACAAGGCGATGGCCTCTTACCTCTCCTTTTCAATCTGGTGTTAGATAAGGTCATAAAAGAATGGGAAACATCACAACAGGGGATAACCTTAGGAAACCTACAGATTAAATGCCTGGCTTTTGCAGACGATTTGGCGATTATCACGAAAGATATAAAGGAAACAAAAGACGCTATTGAAAAACTGCACGAAATCGCTTCCAAAACTGGACTACAGATCTCTTACAAAAAGACACAGTTTATGAGCACAAAGAAACTCTCATCTCTGAACACAAAGTATGGCACGATTTACAAAACGGCAAACTTCAAATACCTCGGTGAAACACTACAAATGAGTGGACATAACAGAGACTCAAACGAAGAAAGAAAGACTAAACTGGACAAGGCATACAAAGTAGTGTGGAATCATTACAACAAGAAGTCTATCTCACAAAAAGCCAAATTACGCCATTATGACACGGTGGTGCTCCCTGAGGCACTATATGCAGCAGAGACCACACTAATCCTAGGGCATACACGTATCAGACAATTAGAAAAAGTAGAACGGAAAATACTTAGGAAAATATTTGGCGCAACTAACAACAATGGAATATGGATCGAGAAACGTACAGAGGAACTGTACAAACATACGGAGACAATCACAGAAAAGATTAGAAAACGCAGACTACAATTCTATGAACACCTGTACAGAATGCCATCACACAGGCTGACCAAACAGATCTTTGACTGGGTAACCACTAGAAACAACAAATGGGTGGCAGAGGTAGAAAACGACCTGAACCAGCTCAACATAACAGCAGACACAATAAACGACAGAATAAAGTTCAGAAACATCATTAAGAAAAGTAAACTACATGAGATACAATGCGACAAACGAACAGGCATAAAATGGACCGAAGAACACAAGCAAGATCACAGCCAGAAGATGAAAGAAATATGGGCAACCAAAAAGGCAATCAAGATGAAGCCGAAGACACAAAGCCGACAAGAAGCATGGACAGAGGACTGGAAACAGAAACACAGCGAGCGAATGAGGGAAGTTTGGGCAGCAAGGAAGGCAGCAAAAGGAACTGGCCATGTAGTTTAGTCCAAATGCGCTCTTTAAGGGCAAAACACCAATAATAATAATATATATATATATATATATATACACTGCTGGAAATTGAAATAAGAACACCGTGAATTCATTGTCCCAGGAAGGGGAAACTTTATTGACACATTCCTGGGGTCAGATACATCGCATGATCACACTGACAGAACCACAGGCACATAGACACAGGCAACAGAGCATGCACAATGTCGGCACTAGTACAGTGTATATCCACCTTTCGCAGCAATGCAGGCTGCTATTCTCCCATGGAGACGATCGTAGAGATGCTGGATGTAGTCCTGTGGAACGGCTTGCCATGCCATTTCCACCTGGCGCCTCAGTTGGACCAGCGTTCGTGCTGGACGTGCAGACCGCGTGAGACGACGCTTCATCCAGTCCCAAACATGCTCAATGGGGGACAGATCCGGAGATCTTGCTGGCCAGGGTAGTTGACTTACACCTTCTAGAGCACGTTGGGTGGCACGGGATACATGCGGACGTGCATTGTCCTGTTGGAACAGCAAGTTCCCTTGCCGGTCTAGGAATGGTAGAACGATGGGTTTGATGATGGTTTGGATGTACCGTGCACTATTCAGTGTCCCCTCGACGATCACCAGTGGTGTACGGCCAGTGTAGGAGATCGCTTCCCACACCATGATGCCGGGTGTTGGCCCTGTGTGCCTCGGTCGTATGCAGTCCTGATGGTGGCGCTCACCTGCACGGCGCCAAACACGCATACGACCATCATTGGCACCAAGGCAGAAGCGACTCTCATCGCTGAAGACGACACGTCTCCATTCGTCCCTCCATTCACGCCTGTCGCGACACCATTGGAGGCGGGCTGCACGATGTTGGGGCGTGAGCGGAAGACGGCCTAACGGTGTGCGGGACCGTAGCCCAGCTTCATGGAGACGGTTGCGAATGGTCCTCGCCGATACCCCAGGAGCAACAGTGTCCCTAATTTGCTGGGAAGTGGCGGTGCGGTCCCCTACGGCACTGCGTAGGATCCTACGGTCTTGGCGTGCATCCGTGCGTCGCTGCGGTCCGGTCCCAGGTCGACGGGCACGTGCACCTTCCGCCGACCACTGGCGACAACATCGATGTACTGTGGAGACCTCACGCCCCACGTGTTGAGCAATTCGGCGGTACGTCCACCCGGCCTCCCGCATGCCCACTATACGCCCTCGCTCAAAGTCCGTCAACTGCACATATGGTTCATGTCCACGCTGTCGCGGCATGCTACCAGTGTTAAAGACTGCAATGGAGCTGCGTATGCCACGGCAAACTGGCTGACACTGACGGCGGCGGTGCACAAATGCTGCGCAGCTAGCGCCATTCGACGGCCAACACCGCGGTTCCTGGTGTGTCTGCTGTGCCGTGCGTGTGATCATTGCTTGTACAGCCCTCTCGCAGTGTCCGGAGCAAGTATGGTGGGTCTGACACACCGGTGTCAATGTGTTCTTTTTTCCATTTCCAGGAGTTTATATATATATATAAAAATCTGCTTGTGTCTGTATGTGTGGATAGATATGTGCGAGTGTATACCTGTCCTTTTTTCCCCCAAAGGTAAGTCTTTCCGCTCCCGGGATTGGAATGACTCCTTACCCTCTCCCTTAAAACCCACATCCTTTCGTCTTTCCCTCTCCTTCCCTCTTTCCTGATGAGGCAACAGTTTGTTGCGAAAGCTTGAATTTTGTGTGTGTGTTTGTGTTTGTTTGTGAGTCTATCAACCTGCCAGCGCTTTCGTTCGGTAAGTCACCTCAAGAAAGTCTCAGTGCACTGTGAGTGATGCCTAAACTTTCTTCTGAGGAAAGAAAGCTAATTATGCACATTTAGGCAAGAGATCTGTTACAAAACTTGCTTCCTCTGCACAACTCCTCCCTACTGACATTTTCTTCCTCAAACCGTACAGTGTCACTTCAAATAACCAAGTTAAAGTGTGTGCACTAGAATCGGGCCCACTTGCTGCAAATCACTTGATTGCTGGACTCCTTACTTGTGAACTGGCAGAAATTGGAAATCTTCATGCTGCGAGTGCTTTGTGTCTGACCACTGCCACTAATAAAATTAACAGCGACAATAATAATATTTTGTAGGGCCTACAGCAGTGTAATAGCTACTGTGTAGTTAATTTTGTGTTGTTCTGTTGATTAATGAATTTATTGTTGTGACATTAATAATGAAGCAATTTCTAATGTACTGTGGGAACTTCCTAGAACCCAGAGAAGGCAGTTTCATTGGATGCATAAGTGATGAATATGTCCCAATTTTACTGTCACAGATGTATGGTAAAAAGTAGCGTGTATGTGTGTAGTGGGTGAAGTATGTGATGAAAATGATGTCTGTACATTTGTTTCATAAGCTATAACTTCAATTACATTTTGTCATGAATTCGTGCTGATATTTGGAAAGACATATAGTTATTGCTAATATGTATTGCTGTCTTACAAAATAATCATAATAATAAAAGCCTTTTAAAAATTATTTCATTTCATGGCCGAAACACTTTTACCTGTTAGAAAATTACATTTTACTCGTAGGAGGGTAATTACCCTTCAGGTTGGGAACCACTGTTGTACAAGGATGCCACATCTGTAATGACCAGTAAGGTGTCTTATGGTAACGAGACAGGAACTACGGAGAGGCAGTGAAAGACATGAACAATGTCTTTAATCTAGGATGGAAGTTATGGACAATAATCAGTCTTGCTATGGCCATGGGAGTGTGCGTTTGGGGGTCTGTGTGGTTGTATGTGTGAATGTGTATACTTTCACTAGAAAGAGAATAAGAGCTCAAAAGCTACTGTGAATACTGTTTTCTGTTAGTGTGTTAATGCTCCACACAGATCTGCTTTAGGTGAGTAATTGACTTTCCCTTGTTTTACATATTGTTTCATCCAAGAATCGTGATTACAATCATGCACATACATATTTGTATGAGAGGACTGATCCTACTGTGACTCATTGATGAAGGATACTAAATTTTTGCATTTTGTGAGGTGCACAAATCAAATTTATACAATGCTATTCTATCATGAAAACTATATAATGGCATGATCTCAGAATGGTAAAAAACTGTTCAAAACTTGCCTTTACATTTGTAAACAATGCACATATTTAAAATGTTATTGCAGTAGCGATATCCATAAAATTGTCTAAAGTACAGCAGCTTCTTTCAGATTGTACTTCATGTAGGTGACTGCATCATCTGTAGAAAGTTTTAAGTTGCTACTAATATTGTCTGCTAAGTCATTAATAAACAGCACAAACAGCGAAGGTCCCCAACACATTTTCTGTAAGGTTTTCATTTAGTTTCAGGTGTGAGTCTGGTAGCTGATAAGACCAAATAATAAGTTAATGCCCACTGCTGAAACTTTATTCTTTAATTGTAATTACTGTAATACTACTAATCAGAATTTGACGAGTGAAATGTTGTTGAATTTGTCTCTTTTTAGAACTATGATATTACCTGCAGGAATTACCATAGTTCCATTTGAAAAAGTAAAATTGATAGCAAAACCTCTGCAATTAAAATAGCTGTGAAGAGAGACTACATATTGTTTATTGAGAAGGTTCTCACAATTCATCTGGAAGATAACAGAATTGTATCTTAAAAAGTTCCAGAAGTATTGAGGTGAACAGCTTAGGTGAATCACCCTGCACATCCATAACATGTTTTCATTTAATATCTTTGTCAGTGCTGCTGCTAATATTATTTGTCTGGACACTTGTGTCACATCTACCTTATTTATATTGCATAGTCTTGGTAAGGACAAACCAAGTTTTGACAGGAATCAAAAAGTAATGAGTCGATGATCACAAAAACTACAAAAGTAGAAAGAAACCATGATTGAGAGAACACGCCACCACTAACCTTAATGTCAATGCAATTGAATTTGCTGTCTCTGCATCATTATTTATGTTCCACTCAAGACTGTTGGTTAATCTAATAATAAATTTTGCTTTATTCATGTTTTCAAGTACTTATTACAGCATGATGAAACCAACTAGGCCTCTTACGCAAAAACTTTTTTTCTCCCTGGCAACTCCTCCAATAGTCGCAAGTCGCATATTTATGATTCTTGTGTACATAGTTACTTCTACTCAATGGAGGCTTCAGTAAACTAATAAAACTGATGTCATTTCTCTTATGTAGGACACTGCTGACTACCTGTTGTGCAGCCGGACAGGTAATAAAGGGACTGGATGTTAAATTTCTCCCTTATGTGTCAGAATCAGGTTTCTGGAAAGAACCCCATTTATTTGTAAATAGCTCACTTGCAAAGCATTAAAAAATTGCTGTTTCATTCACTCTGTGTATGATATATTTATTTCATATTGCACCAAAAAATTGATAGCGACGAAGATATTGACATTTGTTAAACTGGTCGTAGCCTTCTGAAGATGACAAATTGATTTGCTGAAACCAGTAAAGCGAAATAAAAATATCATTGCAAATGATGACTGAATTTTATTTTGAAAAATTTATGCTAGTTAGATAAGTAATTTATAGCAGCTGTACAAGGCTATTCTATCATGAAAACTATATAATGGCATGATCTCAGAATGGTAAAAAACTGTTCAAAACTTGCCTTTACATTTGTAAACAATGCACATATTTAAAATGTTATTGCAGTAGCGATATCCATAAAATTGTCTTCAGCATATTTCTTAGTAAAATAATAATCAATATGAAGAGTAAATGTGTTGATACTGATATTTACTGGCAGTTTTGTTTCAGGGGATTGTCATTGAGGCCTCTGTTTCAGAAGGAGATGATATGGACTTGAGCCAACTGAGGGTTAAGTACCTGAAAGATTTTGCTGTCAGGGCAGCAAAACAATCAGGTTATAACACATTTGACAGTAGTGAGGCATGTGATTGTATTGGCTTCGTACTGACTACAAAATCCAGTAAAGATCTACCAGACAGAATGAAAGCAGTTATTTGTGGAGCTGTTGTTAATGCTAAAAGTAGAACAAAAGAAACTGACATGTTGGCAAAAGAATACTTACGGTAAGTATTATAAATATCAATTAAAATTTGCATCTGTTTCAGGGGCACTGGGTTTTGTTGTTTATTTGACAGTTCTGGTTATCAAACTAGTTTTACAGCATCTATAGGAAAACACAATTCTGCCTCTATAAACATAAAAAATTGTTATTTAATAAACAACTGCAAACCGGGGAAAGAGGTTTGGGTCATTTTTGCATAGTCTTTCATTGACTATGTGAATACTTGTGTGTAATGTGATATCATGTATTTTCGAACACTTGAAAGTGCCACAAAAAACGCTTACTATGACATCAGTTATAAACTTAATTTGTGATTTTTATAAACCTTCAGTATCCTCATTCAAAAACAATTGTTTCCTAAGCTCATTGAATAATTACATGAAAAATAGATATATTTTGAGAATTTTCAGATGCTTGCGAACATATAATTTTGAGAATTTTCATAAGTTACAAGTGTTGTGCACATATTGTAACTAACAAAATGTGTTACATTTAGTTTTCCTTTTTAACATGAGTATACTATCTGTATTTATTGTAAGTAAATATTTTCAAGTTTGTTAGCAACTATAACCCTACAAAAATTTCAGAAAATAGGTAATTTTTATTGCAAGTTTTTCCGTCGCCTTAGTAGTATCCTAATTCTTCAGTTATTACAGGGAATAATTTGTACTTTCAGTTCAATAAATACAAAAATTAAAAGATAATCAACAGGCTCATTTTAAAGTTATTTGTTTACCATTTTGTATAACATTGCACTAACCACAGTGCAGGACCACTGTGAGTGCTGTTCTCAAACATGGTTTGGGTTAGTTGGCATTCAAAAGCAGCTAGATATCCTCTTGACTACTGTCAAATGATGGAAAGCTGCTGCAAATGAGTGGTGAAAGAGCTTTGGAGAGTCGCGTTACAGGAATACTTTGAGTACTGTCCTCTCATGTAGATCGTCTCTCCTCCACAGGAAGCATGGGATCTATCACTACTTCTCCAGTTGACTGCAAGTGATGTATCAGTGGTAAGTATAGGTGCCAAGTACAGGGTAGACAGGGAGCAGAAAGAACTCATTTTGTTGTAGCAGTCCATAAACAGCAAATATGAAGTACTGTCTTCCATTGAATCTCAAACTGAGCCAATGATGTCACGTCACCTGTTGAGAAACCTGGTGTGTCCTGTGTCAGAAGAAGGCAAGTGTAAAAGTGGAAGACTTTAAGTAATGATTGGCAGTTCAAATGTTTAGTAAATAATAATACCCCTTAGGGAAATGGAAACAAGGGATGGGACGGAAGACCAGGTACAATCAATGTGTGTGCCCGAGGGCCTCATTCATTTTTATGATGGGGCTATTCTGGCAGCAATTGGGGGGAATATAGTACAACCTTTGCAGACTGTGGCACACATTGGGAGAAACCGTATCTATCATCTGGGCTCAGAAATCATACTTTGATCATTCCAGTGACTTGCAGAGAAGGTTAAGAAGACCAACCTTGCACATGGAGTTTCAACGAAACTCAGAATTTGCAACATTGTCCTCAGAACTGGTTGTGGCCCCCTGGTTCTGAGACAAGTGAAAGGATTGAACCAGATACTTAAAAAGTTCTGTGACATTCTAGGTTGCAACTTCCTCGATTTGCGATTTAAAGCTGAGAACTGTAGGGCTCCTCAAATGGGTCAGGTGTGAATTACACATTAGAGGCTGCTACCCCTTGTACCTGACTGTGTGTGGAGCAGACAGAAGGGTTTTTCTAGGTTAGGCGAATCTCGATTCAATCTATGTAATGATAGATGTAAGGGACATGAAAGTGTCAGTGTAAGATACAAAGAAATGTCCTCCTACATGCAAAAGTATTAAAATCCCAGTGGTTAACAGTCAAAACATTCACGATAAAGTGCTGGATGTTAAAGCACTCCTAAAAAGCTGTGGATCTCACATTATACTAGGTACAGAAAGCCGGTGAAGACATGAAATTGATCGCGAGTTACTTGGGAAAACTTGAATGTGTATTGAAAAGATATGCTAACAGTGAAGGGAGGTGGTGTATTTGTTGCAGAAAACAAGAAACTCTAATCCACTGAGGTAAAAATTGAAAGTGCACGCAAGGTTGTCTGGGCAAGACTCAGTAATTGTTCGGAAGCCCACTCACAATAGAAATGTATTGGATCTTTTGTGGCGGCGTTCGTAGCGACAAGCAATTCGCTGTAGAAACGGCTTACGAAGTCACCGCCACACTTTTAATAGCGGGCCGACCGGTCCGCTGGAACAGTGAACAGAAAGATGAAAACCCAAACACTCTGATTAAAAAGAAGTCGGTACTTATCTTTATTAACGAAGATACAGAAACATTAGTGAACTCCGTGTCTACAGAAATCTGTCTAGTTCGAGTCGGAGCGGCTAGGTCAGCGTCGGCTGACGACAAACAACTACTCTGCTGCGATTAACACACAACTGACTAGCAAGTACACAATTCGGTGGCGAGTATACAACTGAGCGGCGAATACAGAACTGTCCTAGCGCTCGCGACTCCAGCGCTTAAGAAACCAGAAGCCAGAGGTGGCGCGCGCAGACTTGCGGCGATTTCCTGTCTCACTGGCGCTGCTTATGCTGACGGCGTCCGGACTTTGATGCTGCCAACCTTTTGGCAGCGGGCTCGGTTGGCATTACTGGCTAGGATATAACAGGATCTAATAGCAACAAATGACCTGTGTAAGAATGTCCACATCAAGACTTGTATCAGTCACTATGAGACAGTTTTAGCAGGAATGAGTACCAAAGCACAAAGGGCAACTAAAACAAGTAGAAAGATTTATTTACATGTTCAACAAATTAGAAAGGAAAACAGTAGTTTCGTTTCTCATTGAGGAACTTGAAACATTAGTTCACAACTGGAGCATGTAGTGGAGCTATGGCTCAAATTCAAAAGAATATTGACTACACACTGGATAGAACGTACCTGGTAGAACAGTTAATGATTGGAGAATCTATCCATGGTATACAGTCATTGTAAAGAAGCTTCTAAAGCAACAGAGACTACTGCACAATAGCCGTAAAATAAAACATAGAGCTAGAGACAGGGTGATGCTGAATGAAACACATTTGGCTGTCAAGAGTGCAATGCGTGAAGCCTTCAACGACTGCTGAAGAAAAATATTATTGAGGTATCTCTCACAAAACTTAAATAAATTCTGGTCATATGTAAAGGCTGTTTAGTGGTACAAAAGTGTCCAGATACTCATGAACAAGGAAATAGAGGGTAGCTAAGTAAAAAGAAAAACATTGAACTCTGTTTTCAAATGTTCCTTTACAACTGAAAATCCAGGGATATTGTCCCAATGTAATTCTCACCATTGCAAAGATGAGTGATACAGTTAGTGTCGCTGATGTTGAGAAGTAGATGAAAATGCTAAAATTGAACAAAGCTTCAGGGCATGATGAGTTAGCCCCTCTTTTAACTATAATCTACCATAGATCCCTCGAACAAAATTCTGTGCCTATTGTTGAAAGGAAAAACAGGTCGCGTCTCTCTGCAAGAAGGGTAGCAGAAGTGATCAATGGAATTACTGTCTAATATCTTTAACATCTGGTTGTTGTAGGATCTTAGAACACATTCTTTGATCAAATAGCATTTGGTATCTTTAACAGAAAGATCTCCTCAATGCCATCTAGTATGGATTCCTAAAACATTGATAATGTGAAAACAAATTCACACGTTTCTTACACGATACCCTGAAACCGTGGATCAAGGCAGGCAGGTAGATACATTATTTCTCCTTTTCCAAAAAGCCTTCTACTCAGTACGATATCAGCATTTATTATCAAAAGTGCTATTGTATGGGGCATAGAGCAATATTTGTGACTGGACTGAGGAATTTTTTGTAGGAAGGAAGGCATAATGTTTCTTGGGTGGAGAGTCATTGACAGGTGCAGAAGCACCCCAGGGAAGTGTGTTGGGACTTTCACTGTTCATGTTGTATATTAATGACAATGCAGACAATATTAATAGTAACCTCAGACTTTTTGCAGATAATGCAATTATCTGTAATGAATTGCTGCCTGAAAAAAAGCTGCAGATACTGAGTGCAGCGGGTTTTGAATCCGCGCCAGACGGCATGGAACTCGATGACCACTAGAGGTCTCTGCAGCAATCGCACTGTAAGCCATGGCTGCACGTGCTCCTGGCCCAAGTCTAATGTGAGGGTGCCACTGTGGAGCCCGTGGTCCCAGTGGCCAATAGCAACATACCCTGTCGTGTATTTAAGCTCTCAACTCAGCGAGTTGAGTGACTTGATATCTCGCTCACAGACATTGTGTTTATGTTGCGTGTGCTTACTTCCCATTTATGAGTAGATGTTGTTTTGATTTTGTGAGATTATCTCTTGTGTCCCCATTACTTAATACTTTGTTGTTGGCCTTGGTGTCTTGCTCGGTTGTCTGTCGTCGTGCTTCTCCTTCCATTTCCGTTCGTCCGTCTTGTTTGTTCACGGGCCGCTCCCGTTCGGTCGCGCTGCGTTTTCATTTGCGGCAACCCTGCGACTGTTCCTGTCGCAGCTACAACAGGTACAAAGTTGGGTAACTTGATTTAAGTGTTTATAAATGTACGATTATGCATCTCACAAACCAAAAAAACATAGAATGCTACAGCTACAGTATCAGCGAGTCAGAGTTAGCATAGGTCAGTTGTAGGTAAAGTAGGTGGCATACATTGGTGTATTGGTAGAATACTAGGGAAATACAATCAGTCTATAAATGGGATTGTTTACAAATCACACATCCTATAATATTGCTCAAATGTGTGAGACCCATATCAAATAGGACTAACAGAGGATATTGAACGACATAGAGAAGGGCAGTAAGAATTTTCACAGTCTTGTTTGACCTATGGGAGAGTCACAGAGATGTTGAAGAAACTAAATTGGCAGACCCTTGAAGATAGACGTAAGCTATTCCAAGG
Source organism: Schistocerca serialis cubense (assembly GCF_023864345.2). NCBI lineage: Eukaryota > Metazoa > Arthropoda > Insecta > Orthoptera > Acrididae > Schistocerca > Schistocerca serialis. The sequence continues at coordinate 452,764,175 of NC_064642.1, read as the reverse complement.
AAGCACACTTACAAAGTTTTAAGAACCACCTTTAAAAGGTGACTCTAAGCAAATACTCTTACTGAAAGTACCCTCCGCTACACACTTTAAAGGGGTTTGCAGAATATGGATATAAATTCAGATTGTTCATTACTACTTCAGCCACACAACAAAGCAAGAAAGTTACTTGCAGTTATTTTTTACCATTTGTTAATCACCCCAAAACCTTGTGCAGGATGGGCATTGGGCACAATAAGTAATTAGGTCATAACAGTGGATGAAGAGCCCAGATTCATATTCCATTGTATACCTAACAGTTAAATGTAGTAATTTTTTCATAATAATTTTTTAATAATTTCTTCATAATGTGGGCACTCAGTCATAATATATTTCTTTAAAGTCAGTGCCACAATTAGACTGTTTTTTATTTGCAGTGTTACATTTACACGATCATGATTTCGGTTTTGAAGTGCCATTATCAAGTGTTATACAGTGCCTAAGATGGCATACTGTCGTATTTAAAATACAACACTTGACACTTAGCCAACTGTCATTCAGTCAAGATGGTATACTCAGTGATAAAGCAAAGCAGTAGGCTTTACCAGAAATATTGGCCCTTACACAATGTGTCTAATAGTGTATTTCAAATATGATAGTATGCTATCTTAGACACTGTTGAGTGGTACTTAACTAAATAAATTAATGAAATCAAAGTGAAGTAGAAATTAGAATATAAATGAAAAACTTGGTTTAGTTTAGAGAGTTACATACTGGCAAACAGCGGGCAGAACAGCAGAGCAGAATAGACAATGACCATGAAGTCAGCAAGTTCCACATAAGTGGACGCTGTCGATTCATCCGTCAGGGCCTTGCCCGACCGGCTCACGTGTTTCTCAGTTGTCACATGTGAGCAAAGGGCCCTCGCCTATATTCCAAGATCCAATGACCGACGTTAAGAAGATTCTTCGAGAAGCTTTTCAACGTGATGGACAAGGCAATGACCGTGAAGTCATTCACCTCCAGTGAACTGAAGTGAATAAATACGCGAGACGCAGTGGGCCTGACAAGAAAAGAGAAGTGAAGAAGAGTAGCAGTAGTTTTCTGTCAGTTTCGGTGCTGAAGACCGTCATGCAAGAAGAGACTACATCATGCACAGACGCACCAAGTCTGCCGCTGTAATTGAATAGTAAGCAGCAGCCTCGGCACCAGAAGACAGAAGTTAAAAGGTATTTGAAGTCTGATTTTTACGTACCCGGGTGACTCGTGAGGACGGGAAGGAGACGGCCTCGCAACAACGGTCACCTGTGAGATGGGATGAAGATCTGACAGCCGAAGACTGGCAAGCGGGAGTCCATTGTTCGAGTCCGGGACACTGGCCTTCCCCCGCCGTGCCACTCCGCTGGCCGACGCACAACACACGCGGCCGCTTAGAGAAGAGAAACACTGGGATGCCACATCCAAGGTATCACCATCCGATGCACGACTTCGCTCACAATAATTAAACGGGCCACCTCACGCTGCGCGTCTCCAGTAAACTGGGAGAGACGGCGACACGAGATACACAGTGCCACGCATAATCAGATGCCGCCGCTGCCGCAGCAGAAGGCTTCGCAAATGACACAGCTGCCGTTCTCCGAGCCAGAACATCGAGTAAGGAAACAGTTGTACGAAACTTGCAAAAAAAGTTATCTTATGTAAAAATGCTGTTTCATTCTACCTCATACCCGAGCCAAGGAAGAACCCACCCTGCCCACATGTTGTTAAGAGAGAAAAATTAATTTATTTAGTATTTTCACCCTGACATAATGCTTTAGAATTAAATTTCCATTGCAGTAATGCTCATCCTGACAAGTAACTAGCATCAAAAGACAAATCCCAGTTACATTTAGTAGCAGAAGTGCTACAATTAGTGACAGAACTGTTACATTTGGTGTCAGAGAAAAAACCCTTGGCTCAATATGAGGTGTGAATGACAGTCACTAAAGGTCCACAGTTAGTATTGTTTAATGTGTGAAAGGATAGAGGTTTGCATAGTAGTCATAATATTTTCTTTATTTAGAAGTGTATTCTCTCTCATAATTTTAAGAGTTTGTCGGAAATATTTAAACATCTTTTTCATTCAGTGTAGTAAGATTGTGTAACTAACAGTTTGTAAAATGATGACACGAAATCGTACAAAGTCAGAGTCAGCACCACAAGTGGTTTCTACTGAGGAAGCTATTCAGAGCTTAGTTAATCAAATAGCACAGCTTAAAAATGATAATAATGCATTATTTAAACAGTTGTGTGAGGTTAGGCAAACTGGTTCAATCCCTCCCACCCTAGATTTCTCAGCAGCACCCTTGGTAACTCCTTTTTCAGGTAAACCTGGCGAAGGCATAACAGCCTTTTTTGATGATTTAGTAGCAGTTGCAAAGTTAGGATCATGGTCAGATGATCAGCTCTTACAAATGACAAAGTTAAGATTGCTAGGAGAAGCTAAAGCACACGTATTATACCATGAAGAATTACGGAATGCTCCAACATTTGAGGAATTGAAGAAAGGATTACTTAAATGTTTCCGAAAACAGAACAACTGTAGATTTTATAGGGAAAAATTAAACTCTTATCATTCAGAGGCAGAATGAGTCATTAGAAAGCTTTGTAAACAGGATTAGAAAAGTTAATATTAACACCTTTAAGTTGACAACTAGTGATGAAGCAAATAAAATTATTTTAGAAGAGGCAGAAGATAGAGCTCTGGATACATTTTTACGTGGGTTACCTCCTGAAACATCCCATCGTGTCAGGGCAGAGTTTCCAAAAAATTTAGCGGAAGCTGTATCTGTGGCGACGGCTTTTGAAGAAATAGACATTGCCACCAGATATAAGGAGAAGCGAAATCTATTTTCAGCAGGAGTAGGATGTTTTAGGTGCGATCGACAGGGACATATAGCAAAAAGACTGCAGACAACCTCAGTGCACTAATTGTCAAAGAATAGGTCACACATTCAAGGAATGCAGGTCTAAGAAAGTTTTTGGAAATAGAAATCAGTTAAACTCCAACGGGAATGTTGGAGCCGCCGCCAGGCGTTCCCAATAAAATTTCATGCCATTAAGGCGAATGTGAAGGCGGAATGCTGGTTATCTGCTACCATACAGTTTAAAGAGGCAAGGATACTGGTGTATACAGGTGCAAACGTATCAATAGTGAGTAATGAATGAATTGGAGAAAAGAAATATGACCCTCCAAGGTAAAGATTGAGTGGAGTAGGAGGAGGTACAGTGAGGTCATTAGGATGTACATCATTGATTTTCTATATTCACGGTGTAAAATTTCAAGAAGATGTAGAAGTGGTAACAAAGGTAACTGATGGGTACGACGCGATCCTAGGGCTGGATTTCCTGAATAAACATCACGCTAAAATCGACCTCAGACAGCAAACTGTAGAACTTAGCGGAATAGTGTTTCAGCTAGGTGACACCGCTGCAAAGGGCCTGCTGCCGCAAGATTTCCCCAACCGGAAGGCGAAATCAACTATACTGCGTGCAACGTCCTTGAAGATGGATTCGCAGGATACGATACCATTTGGCCCAGGGAAATTTTTCGTGATGACCATTGACCCCGAGGTATCTACAGATACTGTGTGTCTGATAGAGCCACTACAGGAAAATGAGGAATTAGATGTATCACATTGTTTTGTACGTAGAAGTATTGTACGGGTTCAAGACGTTGAGGGAGAAAGAAAAGTACCGGTACATATTGACAATTTCGGAGTGGAGGATAAAGAGTTGCATAAGGGAATATTAGTAGCTACAGTCAGTACTTTTGAAGAAGAAGATTTCATTTGGTCAGATATTGATGATGGTCAGAAACCAGACGCCTATAAAAACGCATTACGCCAGAAGATTGAGCATTTGAAAGGAAATGACAGAGACATGATAGAAGCAGTTTTAGTTGAGTTCCAAGATTTATTTAATGCAGAAGGTCCACTGCCAGCGACAGATAGCACACAGCATAGGATCCCAACAGGAAATAGCCCTCCAGTTTATAGGAAGCCTGACAGAGTTCCACATCACTTACAGCCAGTACTGGATGAATTTTTAGAACAGCATCTAAAAGATGGAATTATAGAATATTCTGATTCGCCTTATAATTCAAATATTGTAATTATTCCAAAGAAGTCTCCCGATGGTACAAAACGATATAGATTTTGTTGTGACTACAGACACCTTAACAAACAAACTATCTCAGATGTTTATCCTCTTCCAAACATTACAGGTATCATCGACAGTTTAGGTAACAGTAAATACTTTTCAACAATCGATTTACGTAGCGAATATCATCAGTTGGAAGTTGCACCTGAAGATAGGCATAAAACAGCATTTTCTACCCCTGGAGGCCACTGGCAATTTAAAAGAATGCCTTTCGGTTTGAAAAATGCACCAGCAATTTTCCAAAGACTACTCGATGGAGTATTGCGAGGACTCAAAACTCGGCAATGTTGTGTATATCTAGACAATATTATTGTATTCTCCAAAGACATTAATGAACATGCTGTGCGTCTGCGTAATGTTTTTCGGAGACTTAGAAAAGCTAAATTAACATTAAATATGGAAAAATGTAGTTTTGCATTGACAGAGGTTACATACCTAGGGCATGTCATTAGTGAAAAAGGAATTAAAACAGATCCTCGATTAATTTCGGCAGTTAAGGACTTCCCAACACCACAACGCGTTAAGGAAGTACAAAGTTTCATTGGTCTCTCATCGTATTACTGAAAATATGTTCAAAATTTTGCTGAAATTGCCCGACCCTTCACCCAATTATTGAAAAAGGGTGCAAAATTTCATTGGTCTGAAGACTGTGAATCAGCATTTCAAACCCTTAAAGATAAGTTAACACACAGTCCAGTATTAGCCTACCCAGATTATAATAAAGAATTTATTTTATCCTGTGACGCAAGTGGTCATTCAGTAGGAGTTGTTCTGAGTCAGAATATTAATGGTGCGGAACACCCCATAGCTTATGCTTCGAGACAGCTAACAACAGCAGAAAGAAATTATTCCACAACGGAGAAAGAATTGTTAAGTGTTATTTATGGCATCAAATACTTTAAATGCTACTTGTATGGTAGGAAATTCAAGGTTATTACAGACCACGCAGCTTTAAAATGGTTGCTTGGGTTAAAGGATCCATATAGTCGTCTTACCCGTTGGGCCCTATGTCTTTCCGAAATGGATTTCGAAGTTATCCACAAACCAGGCAAAAAACACACGAATGCAGATTGCCTAAGTCGGAAAATAGCACTTTTGGAAGCAACAGGCCGAGATACTGAGGACTGTAGAAAGGCACAAGATGAGGATACAGAATGCAAAAAATACGCAACTCAAACACAATTTTGCTTTGAAGATGGTGTATTATGCCGTAAAACAAAACTTGGACCGCGAATTGTTGTTCCCCAACACCTTAGAAAAGAAATAATGGCAGAGGCCCACGATCATATCCTTACAGGACACAGTGGACAGCGGACAACCGAAAGACGTGTAGCAGAGTGATTTTGGCGGCAAACCAGAAAGCAGGATGTTGCGCAGTACGTTCATAATTGCATTGCGTGCGCACAACGAGCTGAACTTTCTCGTTTAAAAATACCCTTACAAAGGCTCCCCGAGGCTTCATGTCCATTTCAAATCTGCGGAGTGGATCTCTACGGACCATTTCATAAATCACCTGCTGGTAATAAGTATGTTCTTACAATTATAGATCACTTTTCACGCTATCTAGCTATGGTGAGTCTCCCAGATCAGCAAGCAAATACAGTTGCCCAAGCTTTAGTTAACAACTGGATACTTAAATTTGGCATACCTGAAGTTATTATCACAAATCAGGGATCTAATTTTATGTCTGAACTAATGAAACAGCTATGCCACTTACTAAAAATACGTAAATTACGCACAACTCCGTTACACCCTCAGTGCAACGGATGCACAGAAAGAGTTCATCGGACAATTGGCAAGATGCTTACTTATTATATTAATGAACAACATTCTAATTGGGATACGTATTTACCAATAATCGTATCGGTATACAATGCCAAAATGCATGAAGCAACTGGCATGTCACCTTATGAAGTGGTCTATGGGAGAAAAATGCCGTCCCCTTTTGATGTAATCAGGCAGAAAAACGGAAAAGTCGGAGAAACAGTAAGCGATTTCAGTCGAATGATGGATGTATGGAAAAAGGTTCAAAAACCTAATACAAAGGCTTTGGAACGACAGGAAAGGTTAGGTAATGCCCAAGCTAAATATCCAAATTACAAAATCGGTCAGTGGGTGATGCTGTCAACCCCATACATTGCGAAAGGAAAAACGAAGAAATTTGTAACAA